>NC_069384.1:64270000-64581847 GCF_027475565.1 Acinonyx jubatus | reverse complement strand
GGATGTTGCAAGTGCTAAAATCCAACTTGAGGAGGCCAGCCCGTATCACACAGTGGACAGAGCCCAGGTTCTAGAGGCACATGGCTTAGTGTGAATCCTGATTTCACCCATTGCCAGCTGTATGACCATGGACAAGTTGCTTAATTCCCTCTCCCTCCATGTTCTCTGATATAAAATGAGGTAGTACATGGAACTGCTGGGAGGATTAATAGAGAATTTATATAAAGGGATTAGAACACTACCTGACACGTATTAAATACTCAGGAAGTTTTAGTTTTTCACTTTCTCTTTCATAACTTTCTGTATTGACTGAAATTTTTTTAAAGAGTTGAGTTTTATAGTCATAAATAAATAAGAGTTTAATTTTTTTTAGAGGTCTTTATAGCTCATCCCTTCTAATGATTTCACTGCTCAGAGACTATGGTGTCTGAATGAATGCCATTTTTCAAAAGTAATGAAATCTCAGGCCCCTAAAGTTCTGAAGGAAAATGTCATTCCACTTTCACACATGGGTATGGACTGGCCAACTTGGAGCCAGTTGAACACCACATGGTAACTCCAGAGGAGAAATTTGGGGGGTTGAGTAACTTATCTTAGGAAGACAAATGCTTGAATAAGTAATTGCAAGAAACCAGTTTCTTTGAACCACTGTCAGAGCATATGTGAACTGGTATGCCATGTTTAGAAAGTAATCCAGCATTACTAATCTTTTGATATATCTGTTGACCTAGCAATTCTTACTGCAAAAATTTATCATACAGAAATGCAGGAGTCACAATATGAGATAGATGCACACAAATATTTATTGCAGCATCATTTGTAGTTGAAACAACCTCAATCCATCACAAAGAAAAAAGCTGACAAAATTTTGGCATATCCAGACTGTGGAACATTACACATCCAGTGAGTAGATTAGACCTGTGTCTAATTGGAGGGATAGTCATGACATATTGTTAAGTGACTACAAAAATTGCAGAGTGATAGGTGTACTATGATTTCATTTTTGTTAAAAAAACAACTTTGTGTGTATATATTTGTATTTACATGGAGAAATGGGTAGAAGGACATACATACGGCTATTAACATGGATTACCTCAGGACCATGGTAGTCTATATATCTACAGTTTGACTTGTTAAAATGAACATTTATTGATTCTGTAGTTTGAAAAATATATATATAATAATGTATGGGAGGTTTTTTGTTTGGTTTGGTTTGGAAATTAATCTGAAGACCAAGATTGAGAAGCGATCACCCAACTGCTTTAAGTGAATTCTGGTACCCAGACCCTGAGTTACAATCTTGCCTTAGAAATACCTTGTAGGGTAACTGAGGTCTTTGGTGATCACTGAATAATCCCAAAGAAAAGAAGTTAGAAGATGGTAGATACATTTGCCCCAGTAGCCAAAAGGAAGTAAAGCAGAAATTCCTGAAAGTAGAGACTAGGAAGTTTGGTGTGTTCTCAGCAAAGTCCAGGGACAAATCACTAAAAACATTGCTTGTATATATTTATGAAATTAAGTAGAAATTATCAGGAGCTCTTGGGAATGAAGTCATGCTAAAACTCAATCATATTATCTCTCTTTTCTCTCTCTCAGATCAGGGGATCATTATAAAGTATTGAAACTTTTCTCATAATATATAAGTAGTCAAGATAAACATGAATTAGAAATCTATGCAAATGTTCAGACCCAGAGTATTGATTAATCTTAAGGGAGCTTCTAGAAGTAGGGCTTTGCCCTTCACTTTCTCCTCTCAAGTTCTTGGATACAGATATAAAAAGAAATCTATTTAAAAATGACATACGCATTGGGACACCTGGGTGGCTCAGTCGGTTAAGCATCTGACTTCAGCTCAGGTCATGATCTCATGGTTTGTGGGTTTGAGCCCCACATCGGGCTCCATGCTGACAGCTCAGAGCCTGGAGCCTGTTTCGGATTCTGTGTCTCCCTTTGTCTCTTCTCTTTCCCCTACTCATGCTCTGTCTCTCTCTCTCAAAAATAAATAAACATTAAAAAAAATAAAAATAAAAATGACATATATGTGTGTGTATATATATATATATATATATATATAATAAATATATAAAAATTACATAAAGCTTGGAGGGAAAGCTAAATGTTCCTAAGGATAAAATCGGGATATAACTAATTCCTGACAAGTTGAAAGATTACAACACTAACATGTAAAGGAATTGGGTTATATGGAAAGTTCATTCAGGTTAAAAAAATCAATTCCATGAGAAAGAAAGAAAGCAGAATCAGTAAGAATAATAGACTCTAAAAATTGAAGAGTTGAGGGGCGCCTGGGTGGCTCAGTCAGTTAAGCATCTGACTTTGGCTCAGGTCATGATCTCACGGTTTGTGAATTCGATCCCCACATCGGGCTCTCTGCTGTCAGCATGAAGCCTGGAGCCTGCTTTGGATCTTCTGTTCCTCTCCCTCTCTGCCCTTCCCCCATTGGTTCTCTCTCTCTCTCTCTCTCTCTCTCTGAGAATAAAAAAATAAACTTAAAAAAAGTTGAAGAGTTGCAGTTGAACCCTAAAGTGACTCTTGGGCTGAATTAATGGAGGATTATAATGAGGAACATGTAAAACTGTATACTTGGTGTGTTCTGTGGGAGGAAGATTGAAAACATTGAGCCCAGTCCTGGGATTATGGCACAAACTGAACATATTCAGGGTATCACGACCAGAGGGAGGAAGGGTCTGGAAACTATGTTTGCAGTGCCACTTAAGGGAAGGGGTGTACTATCAAAGGGAATTACTTCTGTAATTCTCATGGAAAGATCTCAAAAGAGGTTGTGAGCAGCAGGGGGTGTGGAAGGGAGACGATGCTCTTGCCTTGCCATCAGGCAGATTTTCTTGTTACCTCTCTCTTTTTTCAAATCTCACACATGTCCCACCTACTTAAAGCCAGGTTTCCCAAAGTGTGGGCCACTGGGCAGGATGGTTTAAGGTAGCACATAGACCCAGCATTAAATAACATTAAGTCTCCTGGTGAGATTGCTGTTTATGTTTTCATTTTCTTTCAAGTCACTGATTACATAAAGAAGAAAGTCTCTGGTGTTAATAAGGTTTTGTCATCTCATATTTACTAATCTTCCCTTTTTAATAAGGAAAGGACAGGCCTGAAGTGGAGAGCCTTCAGCAAGCCACAACATCTAGTTGGACTTTTAAACATTATTATGTTATCATTGTATTAATTTACAAGAAGGGAAACTGGCTTTTCTTTTTTCTTTTTTTAAGTTTTTTTCTTTTTTCTTTTTTCTTTATTTTGAGAGAGACAGAGACAGCACGAGTAGGGGAGTCAGGGAGAGAGAGGGAGAGAGAGGATCCCAAGCAGGCTGTGTACCATCAGCATGGAGCCCAATACGGGGCTCAAACCCACAAAGCCATTAGATCATGACCTGAGCCAAAACCAAGAGTCAGAAGCTCAACCAACTGAGCCACCCAGGTGCCCCTGGAAAACTGGATTTTCATTTAGGGTAATGATCTAAAATTTCTGATGGGGAGGAAAATGAAATGTGAGAGAGTCTAATCGTGCTTTAAAGTAAGAAGCTATTAGCAAAGAAGCACAGGGATGTACTCAAAGGCAAAACTGGAAGTATGAGGACAGGGAAAAACAGGTCAGTGAAACACCAATCAGCATCACGTAACATCATTTTGATCATAGAAGCATAATTTACACACGCTTGGAAGCGATAAGCAGTGGGGAAAACCAAGGAAGAACTATGTGCTGAGCAGTGTCTCCCAGGATGGCAAATGTGTGACAAGGACATTAAGGTCAAGG
Organism: Acinonyx jubatus; assembly: GCF_027475565.1. Lineage (NCBI taxonomy): Eukaryota > Metazoa > Chordata > Mammalia > Carnivora > Felidae > Acinonyx > Acinonyx jubatus. The sequence continues at coordinate 64,578,058 of NC_069384.1, read as the reverse complement.
AACAGTAGGCACAGCCCTAATATAGCTCCTGGGTAACACTGTCTCTAGCGAGGTCCTTGCCTGGAACCTGGGTGGAGTAAGGGAGGGAGTAAAGAGGGGGTTTGGGTTTTGAAAAATAAAAATGAACCCCAAGCCTGCCCAATACTGGGGGGAGTTTCTGCATGCATGTTACGCTCCCACTGACTGTGGGGGACAGTGCAGAAAGTAAAGACCTACGTTAGTATTCACAATGCATCACCTGTCCTTTCATTGCATTTCTACAGCCTAGACAAAGGCCCAAACCCTGACTTCTGGTCAGCTGGGTGACTTGGCCCAGACGGACCAATTGCAGGCTATTGCTTATACCATCTTCCTGCCTTTACTGTGGACAGTGAACCAGCAAGTCAGCAGTTTCTTTCAAAGCACATTTATTTGAACAGATCTTTGTACACATGTGTTCAGAGCATCATTATTCAAACAGCCAAAAGGTGGAGTAACACAAGTGTCCGTGGATGGCTGAAGTGGTAAACAAAATGTGACATACGTATACCATGGAATACTATTCATCCTTAAGAAGAAAGGAAATTCTGACACATGCTATTAAATGGGGGACTTTGAAAATGTCATGCGAAGTGAAATATGCCAGATACAAAAGGACACATATTGCGTGATTGTATGAGGTATTCTAGAAGAGTAGAAATCATAGTGACAGAAAGTAGAATAGTGGTTACCAGGGGCGGGGGCCGGGGGGCGATGGGGAATTGCTTAATGGGTTCAAAGCTTCGATTGGGGAAGATGAAAAAGTTCTGGAGATGGAAAGAGGTAATGGCTGTACAACACTATGAATGTACTTAATACTACTGGATCGTACAGTTAAAAATGACTTAAAGGATTTTTTAAAGAAGCTAAAATGAGGGGCGCCTGGGTGGCTCAGTTGGTTGAGTGTCTGACTTTGGCTCAGGTCATGATCTTGTGGTTCGTGAGTTCAAGCCCCTCGTTGGGCTCTGTGCTGACAGCTCGGAGCCTAGAGTCTGCTTTGGATTCTTTGTCTCCCTCTCTCTCTGCCCCTCCCCCACCTGTGCTCAATCTCTCTCTCAAAAATAAATAAACATTTAAAAAAAAGTGGTAAAACGATTAAGTTGGAAGATTCCAGGGAGTACCTGCTTGTGGAGAAAGTGTGATGGTGTGTGCCATATCTCTCTGGGGTTCCTCACCCACACCCCAGGCATTTTCCACCCTTCTCTGTCCTGCTTTATGCCCTGGGTCACATCAACATGCTTCTTGCCTTCTGGCTTCTGCTTGGAGTCATTCATTGGGGAGCACTAGCAGGAGATGAGGGCAGAAAGAAGAGTGAGATTGGAGAATCTATTTCCTCAGTTCCCTCCCTACAGGATTGCTGTCCGGGTGACCATGTCCCTTGACTGAAGGTCTGGCAGCCCCTGTCAGTCTTGGGATTCCAGTGCTCTCTCCTCTTGCCTCTTCAGACCTAGGGCAGGATGAGCTAACTCAGCCCCTAGCCCGAGGGAACAGCACCATCCCTTCTGGTTTTCCCACTTCCTACTAAGACCTTTGTAAATAGTCCTTTTACTAAATTCTCCTCAAATTACCCTGTTAGAGCAAATCATCTGTTTCTTGCTGGACTATGGCTGTATACAAGGTAACTTACAACAAAGTTCGGGAAACACTGACCCAAAGAAAATTCATCTATATTCCCCAAAGATCTCTCTGATTCCCTAAACCTTCCAGATATCAAGAGAAGGCAATGGTAAGGAATGGTGAATGGTGCCATCTTTTTCCCAGCCCTCCATCCCCTCTCCTGTTCCAAGCACCTCTTCTCAATTGCTATTTTAATACAGAGAATTCAGCGCCTATTGTTTTCTCCATCCTATAGAAAATCACATTTCTATACATCACAGAATTCCATTCCAATAAAACAATGAAACCATTCAGATATTCCATGGTGTTTTATTATTTAAAAAAAAAAAAAAACATTGTTCCTGTGAATGTTTCCATTGAATCCTAGGCACAGATGTTCAAGGATATGGGGCAATTGCAGTTAATATGCAGTTAAGTAGGAATAGACAAGCTGAAGCGGTATTTTTGTAAGGCTGTTCAAATTGGTAACAGAGACAAAGCTCTGATAGAATGAGTTATCTCTCCCCTCTAAGGTGGCTATTATGGGGAAAATAACCACGAGTTTTGCCTTCTTTCTAGTAGTAATGGCCTAGAGTAAGTTGAACATAGCTCCCCGACCTCTGAAATCCAGGGAGATGCATCCTGCCCAGGCTTATACTATACACATTTTAGTTTCAGGTCATGAGAAACGGTCACACTCGCTTGTAAGTTCACTGGCTCAGGTAAGCAGACAGTCTGTTTGCTGCAAAAGAAGAGCAACAAGAAGGTATGCGCTCAGGGCAGGTCCCCGATTGCTCAGGAAAGAGGGCTAGGAGTTGTGTGCTCTTGTGTTACCATGATGTCAGATGAAAGAAGCCTATAGCTGTCTATTATAGGAGTCTACTACTCCTGTCCTCCAAGTGCCCAGGGGTGGTAAGACTAATATAAATTTGTGCTAGAGGCACAGGTGGATCCACAGCTGTGAATGTGACCAGTGGAGACTAAGGAGGAGGAACTATGCAATGAGAAGTCTTTGTTTCAATAAATCGTATGTAGAAACTGAATAAGACATATATAAAATAGATTTTATATGTATATATAAAATTATTCAGCTGTATATCAGATAAAATGAAGTTTCTTATATTGAAGTAGGAATGGGAAATTGAAGCCTACCCTCTTTGGCTTTTGAACACCTCCAACCCAAGATGGACCCATAGGAAATTCAAGAAAACCCTAAGTCTTTGTCATTTCTGTTGAAGAAGCTAATCTCTGTGATGAGACTGTACCTCAACAAATGTCACATCTCAGGTCAGGATTGGTCCTTGTGGGTATGTATGGGGCAGGTGTGGATTCTGGGCTTACTTGTCATTGACTGGCAAAGGAGCAGTGCAGAACTTTCCAGCAATGGTAGTCCGGTCTTTTTTCCAAACTAGGTTGGAAGAATGAAACTTGAATTTCACTTGGTTTATCTGGCACTGTGCGTTGGTGTGAGCTATGATTCCTCTCCCCTGGAGTTGCTGTCTAGGTCTGCAAGGGAAAGGGAAATTAAGTTATTGAAACACTTTTGGCCTTTGCTTCCCCTTGGCTCCTATGGGGTTCCGCTGGTAGCATTGGTTAGCTTTCATGCACAAAAGAACTCCTTGAAGGTGGGGACCGCAATCCTTTGTATCACACTAACCAGTCCCTTTGCACATATACTCACAGCTTTGAACGTGGCTCAGAAAATAGTTGTTGATTTTTAAAAATATTTTTTAATGTTCATTTATTCATTTTGAGAGAGAGAAAGAGAGAGAGAGCATGAGCTGGGGAGGGGCAGAGAGAGGGAGAGAGAGAATTCCAAGCAGGTTCCACACTGTCTGTGCAGAGCCTAACTCAGGGCTTGAACTCATGAACCATGAGAGCATGACCTGAGCTGAAATCAAGAGCCAGAGGCTTAACCAACTGAGCCACCCAAACGCCCCTAGTTTTTTTTTTTTCTTTTGAGGAAGATTCTGTACAACTTTAAAAGCTGTTCCTTTTTTTTTTTTTTTTTAATTTTAGAAGTGTTTTGAAATACTTCAGAGGAAAAAAATAAGGTTTTTCCCTTTAAGAAGCTGCATGAATGGAGGAGCTTGCAAACTAACAGGGTATGAAGGACGCTATGAGTAAGTGGCCGAAAGACCTGGTTTGGGTAAATTTTCTAATTAGAAGGAAACCTTGGGATTTCACAAAGCTATAGAAAGTAGACTCACACACAAAGCTATAGAAAGTAGACTCACACATAAACTCCCCCCCGCCCCGCCTTTTTCAATTTCTATTCTGCAAGAGAGAAAAAAACCAACAAACAAGGAACTGAAGATAACCATGTTCTGATAGTCTTCTTCAAAAGAGTAATGCAAATTGTTTTGGGGAGAAGAAGAATCTGTAGATACCTATTCCAATCACTCAGGGAGGATTTAAAAGTGTAGTGGTTGAGGGGCGCCTGGATGGCTCAGTCAGTTAAGAGTCCAGCTTCAGCTCAGCTCATGATCTCATGCTCCGTGAGTTCGAGTCCCACATCGGGCTCTATGCTAACAGCTCAGAATCTGGAGCCTGCCTTGGATTCTGTGTCTCCTTCTCTCTCTGTCCCTTCCCCACTCATGCTGTGTCTCTATCTCTCAAAAATAAGTAAACATTAAAAAAAAAGTGTAGTGGTTAAGGCTATGCCCAGAGATTCTGCTGCAATTGGCCTGGGGCAGGGTTTGGGGGTCAGTGGTGTTTAATGCTTTCCAGGTGATTCTAATGAGTGGCCACTTATGTGTCATTGTCAGGACTCTTGCCAATGTTGGCTCATTTACCCATGCAACCAAGAGGCAATGAAAACACCTTGTGGAAATAATGTGACCTTGAACTGATGTAGTGAAAATTATTCAGCTATAATCTGCAAGACTAACGTGGGCACCTGAAAATCTGTGCTGGGGTCCTGATTGCCTGTGGGACTTCTCTCTGGCCTGTGTGAGCTGGAGCCCTGTCTGTGTGAGCTGGAGCCCTGGCTGGTGGCAGGGTGTTTGGGAATCCAGAAATGTGCTCCTCTCAGTGGAAACTTGTCTTCCCTGGTAGTGCAATTAACCTCCAATACTGCAGCCTGAGAAATATTTCCAAACTCCAATCTGATCCGGTCACTCTCCTGCTTCAAATTCCCAGTGGCTCCCCAAACTGCTCTCAGGATAAAAATAAAAATCCCTAACCTGTCCTTCAATGCCTGGCACAGTCTGGCCCTCAGCTGCAACCCCTGCTCTTTCCTTCTCCAATGCCTCACCCCCTGCTCTCCACTCCCTGTGCCATATTCTCACTAATCCCTGGCCTGGGTAACTCCTGTGAATCACCACTCAAATGTCAATTCAAACACTCCTCAAACATCACCTTCTCACACTTGGTCAGGCTCTGTCTCAGTTGTCCTCATGGCACCTGCCACTGTGGACAATTGTACATTTCTGTGCACACGCACTGGTCATTTCCATGTTTGTGCTTCATGCATTCCCCTGCCAACCACACTTCTCAGGCTCCCCTGCCAGCAGGTTCCAGTGAGGTCTAACTTGCAGGAGGCACGCACAGTGGGGAGACAGCTTTGGACTGTGATTCCAGAGGGGATATATTTCCTGCTTGCTTCCAGATCCTGCTGGTATTCTACAAACACCTCCGGGCTTTCTTCCTCCAACCCCATAGGCGGAGTGGCCTCTGTTGCTGATCTCTGCAGTGCCTCATGCTCCTTTTGGGTTTCCAGCCCTCCCAACACATTTGTAATTAGTTCCCTGGGTTGAAGTCCCTCTGTTGGACTCCCAGCTTGGACTCTGGTTTCTGGACTGTACCCTGACCAAGACAGTTACTTCTCTGATTAGACTGGCTCCTGCTGGCTTGGGAGTAACTAACCAATTGCTTTTTTTTGTTTGTTTTTAATGTTTATTTATTTATTTTGAGAGAGAGAGCATGCATGCAGGCATGAGCAGGGGAGGGAGAGAGAGAGACAGAGAGAGAGGGAGATGGAAAGAATCCCAAGCAGGCTCCGCTTTGTCAGCGTAGAGCCCAATGCAAGGCTCAATCCCATGAACCAATGAAATCATGACCTGAGCCAAAATCAAGACCCGGAAGCTTAACCAACTGAGCCACCCAGGCACCCCTAACCAATTGCTTTTTAAAGAAACATGAACCACTGCTGCTGAGTTCCTGTCCCCTGCCAGGCCTGAGCCTTCCTATAGGTGAAGTTCTCTGTCTTCCCACCTCAAGTGTGGTCCTGCCAGCCACTATGCCCAGATGTGACCTTATAAGGGAAGGAAATGCGCAGCCCAGTTTCAGAGATTGGCACCACCTGGCATCAAGCCCTGCTGGCCTCACCTTGTACTCATTTGCTAACTGACCCTCTGCCTGTGATTCAGTTCTACTAACTCACCTAGTACCGCCCCTACTTTCCAAGAGTAGATGCTTTGCAGTCTCTGGCCAGCCCTCCCTGGGCTAGTGGCTGAGGTCCTCCTACTTGCTGACATCCCTGACGTGGCCTTCCTGGAGTCCTGACTACTGTTTCCTATCAGGGACCCAATTACTTTGTTCTCACCACTTTTTGAGACATCCCATGACTGCTGTCTGCCTGCTTCAGCTGCTGTTGTCTGAATACACTATCCTTGGACCCAATACTGATCCTGAACCTGGGACAGTTGCCCACCATGTGTCTGTGGGGTGCATCTGTAGTAGGTGCTGCCCTCACCCCCACCTCCAGCCCAGCGAGCTCGGGTCACCCATCAGTGATCGCACAGGGCCTGTTGTGGGAGATGTGTGCATGTAACGCGGGACACTTACGTACATGGTGATCTCGACCGAGGAAGTAACATTGCTGCTAAGGAAGGTGATGGAGATACAGGTATCCTTCTTTCTTGGCTCCTGCAAGTAAAACTCCACGAGGCTGTGATGCACTGGGAAACCAAAGCAGAGCAGATGCCTGGGCCAGAGGTCAGTGGGTGCAACATGCAAAAAGCCCCGGAGAGCAGCAGTGCAGGGATCTGAGATCTACCTCTTAACAGCCGTGTGACTAGCAGCAGATTATCTGTCATCCCAGATCCTTAGCTTCCTCATTGTAAATTGGGGATAATAAAAATGGGTCTGAATGAGAGTTAAATGAGTTAATACAAAAGTCCTTAGACAGTGTCTGTGCCTAGGAAGCATTCAATACATGTTAGTTTTTATTATTACCTATAATGCTAGAATGTCCCATTCCTCCCTGCTTGATGACATTATCTCGGTGGTGTGATTTTAAAAGAACTGAAAAGGATCTTTCTTATACTAAATAATTAACTCCTAAAATAACCCTCCATATGCACAGTGTCAGGGAGCCCACTTGTGTGTAGGAGATGACTATTTCCCTCTCTGTGGCAGCTGGGTGCCTGTATGGCATCTCCACCCTCCCAGGCAGCATCGATCCTGGGGCTCTCAAACTTGCGTCATTGACATAAACCAGACGAGGAGCCTGGCTCATGGTGATGCCCCTGCTGTCTCTCTGGCAAGAGAAGTTAAGAATTACAGCTTCCCTAACCTCCTATCCTTTCCTTATTAAGGGGGAGACCCATCTGGTGGCATTTTGCAGTATCTTTAGTCTTGGGGCATTTCCACAGACTTCTTTGGTGATCGGGACATAGCTGGACAGGCAATTCTTCACTTCTGCCCTACTTGTACTTTTTCATTTGTCATGTTTTAAAGGCAAATATTGGGGGGACATCAAGTGGATTTTGGTAGACTCACCACTAAGCTGGAGGAGTGCTATGATCCATCTGGGCTAATGGAGTTGGTAACAAGACTCACTGACAGGTGCTAAGATGCCAAGAACCCACATGGAAGAAAAGAGAGTACCGTATGCTTCCTCTTGACAGAGGAACACATCCAATGCCATGCCCCTTCTGTCTCTTTCTCAGTTGTTTGCTAGAGGATGCAGACTGTTAAGATAATGGGCAAGAGCTAAATTGTAGTGGGTAACTGAAATCTGGAAAAAAAGCTAAATTACATAAGCTTTAGGAATTGAATTCTCAGGGCTTACTTTTACATATTATACCACTTCTTCCTTTGCCAGCAGATCTCACCCATTAAGAAAGTTTCCTAAAGTTCTGGTTCTCTCTTTATATTATCTGGAAGCCCCAAGAGGGTCAGGTCTACTAACACTGGATGGGTGGGAATCAGTAGCAGAATCCAATCTCCGGTGCAGGAGTCAGACATGGGAGGCAGCAGACAGAGCCCTGGATGGTTGATCAGGAGATCTGGATCCAAGGCCTGGCCCCGCTGCTTACTCACTGTTTCCTTTCCCTAAGTCACTGAACCTCTCTGTGTCTTGGCTCCTTCATCTACAACCCTCGATATCACCTCACAGAACATTGGCAAGGATTAAATGAGGTAATGGAGAGAAAGCACTTTGTGTGAAACACTGTTCTATAAAGGGAAAAGTAATACTGTTAGAAAAACTATCTAGAAACAATAGAAACACTATTTATTTTCAACAATAGTGTTGAAAACAATAGAAAAACTATTTGGAGAAGGTTCTCTGCCCTGCTGGTGCATGTCTGGCAGGGGTCAGGGGTGACCACTGTCCTGTTGAACACTGCTGAGACCCAGGCAGGCCGAGCGGGGTGATGGGCACCCAGTGCGTGGGGCCTGGGAGTGGGTGAGAGCGGGAGCTGCAGGCCGTTGGTACTACCCAAACTACCAAGTGGATGGCCTATCCCTCCAGGTAGAGGAGAGTCCCAGCTTCAGTGCTCAGAACAAAAAGCTCAGAATTGCAAGGCGCAGAGCATGCAGAGAAGCAGGTACTCAGGCTGGCTTATTTCTTTCTGTAGCTCTGTGAGGTTTTTGAACAGACAGGGCCATGCTTCTGGGGCATGGAGAGGGAGTCTCACAACAAATACGAAACAGTCAGAAAAATTATAGCTATGTGAGTCTGCCTCAGCAGGGACTTTGAAATGCCTCTAGCCTCAAGTGTGCCCCAGGCTCCCTGCCATGTGTGTCCCCAGCTGCGCAGACAGGAAGGAGCCAGTTCAGGTTGCTGTGAAGCTGTCCCAGAACTGGAAGTAAAGCTGGACATCTGGTCCTGGCATCGCTGCCTCCACCACTGGACAAAGCATCCTCCCTCAGGCTGACCTCTGGAGGGGGCGGTGAGGACAGAAGAGGATCCAAGAAATACGGTTGTAAAGAGCAGATTCTCAGAAGCAGAGGCAAAGAAGCCAGTGTGGAGGCAGGTGGTGACATGGAAAGAATATAGATTTTGGAGTCAGAAGACCTGAGCTGAATTCTGCCTTTTCCACACCACTGTGTAGCCTTGGGCACAAGGCTTAATCTCTCAGAACCTCCCCGTCCTCACAGCTAACTAGAGCGGGGTTGTAAAATGAGCAGATATATGTGAGAAGCCCACAGTAGACTCTTATAATCCACTTGTTCCTAAGAGGTAGCCATGAATTCTCTCTAGAATGATAAACACCCGCATCTAGTCTCCCCTAGTTCTCTGAATGATAAAAGGAAGGGAATTATCACTTATCAAGCTCCAGTCACTGTGCTAGCAACTTCCTGTATACTATTTTATTTTACCCTCACAATTGATTCTTTAAAGTAGATACTGTTGCTGTTCCCATTTTCTACATAAGGATGGAGAGTTCAGCCAGGTTAAGTAACTTGCTTCTGATGACACATCTGGTAGGTGGAGAAGCTGACATTCAAATCCAAGTCTGCATGACCACAATCTGAACTTTGGGCTCCATATCACATGGCAACAGGAGTTCTGGTCCAAGGAAGGAATGGCCATAAAGAAAGATCCCTCCACCAACCAGACACAAGCTGATCAGAATATCAGAGTTAATTTGGATGTACAATTTATCATCCTAACCAGCATACTTTTATCCTATACACACTATAAACCAGACAAGATCCTATGATAACAAGCACTAAGGAAGTATAATCACTCTACTTAAGACGCAAACAGCATAGGAGAAAATGATGCTTCAACCTGTAATATTTCATAGAATTTAAGACACATTTTTCTCTCACATTTAACATCTTTTACTGGTATCTTAGCTTCAGTGAAGCATAGTGGTTAGGAGCAACAGTAAATAGTTGGAGTATGTGTATGTAGGGGAAGTAGAGTAGAGAGCAAGGTTCAACATTCCTTAGAGACCCTGACCTGACAGGGCTGCCAGGGTAGGAGACACATAAGATGGGCATCGAGGAGGGGGTGAAAAAAAGTATGTGGGAAGGATGAAGCCAGAGGGTGCTCCCAAAAACCACATTATAGAGAACCCACACTGAAGCGAGGTGGGGAGGAACTAGGATAAGTATATAGACAGCAAGATACCTGATAATCTGCAGTAGAGCATGGGTTGGACTAGCTCTGAAAGTTTAGGGTCTAAGACCAGTAGCTGCTGCCCCTCACCCCTCCTATGACATCTTTGCCCCTGTCCTTCACCTCACGCCTGAGCTCCCATGCCATGCTAGACACAGCCCACGCCAGAGCCCTGGACTCTGCAGAACAGCACAGTAGCATACCTGAGCTACACACAAACCCCCCACTCACCACAGTACGGAGCCATGGAAGTGGTCCGGAGGTACACTTTCACTTCCTTGGGAAGCGGCTGTATCTTAACACCACTTTTTTCCATCAGCCCTGGAAATACAGAGGCAAAGACAAAAAACAAGACCCCCGAGGAGGCCATTTCAGTGTCCCATGGCACGCAACCACATATTGATTAATTCGCACACCCATTCATTCTACAAACAACTACACTGTATGCTCATTATATGTCATGCCCTAAGGTGGGTCCCAGGATACATACAGTTCAGCCCAGTCAAAGATAAACACGCAAATACACAGGAAGCACATTTTTAAAGATCATCTGGCCCATTCTTAGGAGGTATGTATCAGAAATTTGAAATTAGATCTCCAATTTGTAAAATAATCTATTAGACAGTTGTTTTAAACGGCATTTATATCCTTCACAGACAAAGCACGGAAAGCGTTTGACCTGAAGAATAGTGGTTGACAAGTTAAGGAAGGGCATAACAAGCAGGGAGTACAGTTTGGACAAAGGCATACAGGGTGAGGAAACATGAAACATGAACATCCCTGGGGTGTTCAGTGCCAGGGAAAGTGTAGTGAGAGCTGAGGCTGGGGAAAGTGTGAGGTGGCTGGTCCATCACATTTGGGGGAAATTGTGGCATATGCACAATGAGTAGGAAGTAATGTTGATTTGCTTTATTGTGGGAAGCTACATCTACTTTAACATTTTGTCAAGCTGCGGTTCTGAGTAGCAGCTAGGGGTGGGAAGTGGGAGAATGAGGGCGAGAAAGGAACCATTTATACTCCCCCAGAGTTCTTCCTGAAACGCTTCATCTTGGAGAACCCTAGGATGTTCTCAGCAATGACCTGCACAGGGTGAATTGAGGTCAGATCCCTCAGCCTTTCCCCAGCCCCTCTCCCCAGACTAGCCTGGGTCATCCAGCAATGTGCCCAAGCCAGCCAGCAATTAGGCAGCCCTCCAGCTGGCACATGGTCACTACAGCCTCAAACCCCTAAAGGGGGCCATATGTGCCACTCATGGGGATTCCCCACAACACCTTGATTTAGAATCTATCCTGATTATTTTACAATCAGGAATTGGAGAATGGCTGGCCTAGCTAGAAAGACCTATGGCAAGCATCTGGTCTGGGAGTGGGGGCAGCAGTTCTGAATTCTACCAATGTTTATAAAGTGTCCTTTGCCTGGACTTGCAGACAAGGGGCTGTGTGTGAAGGGTGTGTGCAGAGCAAGTAGAGTATCAGGCAACAGCATGGGTGGCAAGAGGTGGGATGTGGAAGGCCAAATGACATCCTCCAGGTGGGAACAGGCTGAACATTTCATTGGTGAATTTCCTTACTGTAGTTGGATAGACTTATTGACCACAGAAGAGCAGGACTTAAAGAGGTGACAACTAGCAAGACTTGAACTTTCCCCAAATTGTCAAAGGAAGTCAAAGGGGTGGCATTTACCAATCCTTGGGCAGGAAAGCAGAAAGGGGTTAAAACAATCCAGACATTTTCCAGCAAGAAAGGCCTTGTAGTTGGCACAGGGAAAGGCCATCAATGGACAGGAATTCTCCAGGGCACTGATGTAGAGGTACACGGCCCTCATGTGATCACAGATCAGGTAACTGTAACCTTAACAGGGTAAAAAAACACAACCAAGGTTTTAGTTTAAGACAAATGAAAATCCCTCCATGCTACTTATTATAACTCTATTGAATTTTATATTCCAGCAGGCTACAAATACATGGGATGTCTCTTGAGCCACATTTTTTAATGTTAATGGACATGGCTACTGCTTTCTTCCTTTTCCTTTTCCAGAGATACCTAAGCTTAATCTATCAAAAAAAATTGTTTAATTTGAGACCCATTCTTCCATGATCATCAAACTCTCTTTCAGAAAATGGGAGCTTTCAGACTATTGGTGATCTTTACCCACTTCTCACAATGAATGTCTGTCTACACATTTTACTTTCTTCATCAACACCCAACAAAATTTTTTATAACCTCATGATACTCATCCCAGCGATGAGACAATCAAGGGAGTCAGCTCTAGTGTTCTGAGGTCTTCAGAGTCCCCCTTCACCTTGGGACTCCCACTCTGGGACCAGTAACCACATCTGAGCTGTGTGTCAACTCTCTTTTTCCCATGGCTGGCACACTCTCTATGGGCAAGCTCCTTCCAGCTGCAACAGGGAGGTGGGGGATACAAACTAAACCCTTTTCAAATTGTGTTATGAAGAAAAATAAAAAGTGGCCGCTGAAATGTCACAGAAATATTCAAAAGCCATTAAAACCAAACTATCCCATCTGGTAAAAAAAAAAAAAAAAAAAAAAAAAAAAAGTTGGAAAATCTACAAATTGTGAAAGGAAACATGTTTTTGGATAATCAGTGAATTTAGTAAATTAGATTAGGGATTATTCAATAAAATTGTCAAAAGAATCCTTAAAGTGTCAAAAATTTGGTAAGGCAAGAAAAGACTAAAAACATAGTAATCAGAAATCAGGATAAAATTCCTGTAAGAAATGCTGATAGGTTGGCTATGTTCATAAGAAGAATGTGAGAAGATTAAACAACCCTTGGTCCTTAGCTTTTGACAAATTTAATATTATTTAAAATAATGCTAAGAAGAATGAATTCAAAAAGAACATTCTAGGGGTGCCTGGGTGGCTCAGTCGGTTAAACATCTGACTTTGGCTCAGGTCGTGATCTCACAGTTTGTGAGTTCGAGCCCCATGTCGGGCTCTGTGCTGACAGCTCAGAGCCTGGAGCCAGCTTTGGATTCTGTGTCCCCTTCTCTCTCTGCCCCTCCCCAACTTGAGCTCTGTCTATGTCTCTCAAAAGATAAATAAATGTAAAAAAAAATTTTAAAAAAAGAACATTCTAGAAGAATACATTGACCCTTGAACTTAATTATTAATAGCCTATTGTTGACCAGAACAATAACATGAACTAATAGCATGAACAGTTGATTAACACATATTTGGTGTAAGTGTAATACTGTATTCTTACAGTAAAGTAAGCTAGAGAAAAGAAAATGTTGAAAAAAATCACAAGGAAGAGAAAATACATTTACAGTACTGTACTGTATCAAAAAATCCATGTATAAGTGGACTCGTGCAGTTCAAATTCACATTGTGCAAGCATCAATTGTGTATTTAGAAAAGAAACTGTACATTTTTTTATTAAGTTCATTTATTTTGAGAGGAAGAGAGGGCAAGGGAGGACAGAGAGAGGGAGAGAGAGAATCCCAAGCAGGCTCTGCACTGCCAACGCAGAGCCCGACACAGGGCCTGAACTCACAAACTGTGAGATCATGACCCAAATCGAAAACAAGAGTCAGATGCTTAACTAACTGAGCCACCTGGGCACCCAAGAAATGTATATTTATTGAATGCACTCAAGATTATCTTAAAAACAATTTTGGGGAACTGTCAAATTTAGTAAGTCATCAGTGAATTGAACCTTCAGCTAGCCAGCTTTGGGCGTGTCGTTCTCCTTCTACCACAACTAAGCTCTGCAGAGGATGCAGCTAGTGTGGACCTGCCACAAATCAGGGCCCAGGAAAAATAGGGTTTATTGGCTTGAGTGATGATATATCACTGCAGGGCTTAAAAAGTGGGTAGGCCAGGAGAAGTATGGTGTACGCTTTTAAATTCAGGCACTCCTCCCCCGGAATTCCTGGGCTCCAAAGACATCCATTCAATAAGTGCTGGGAAAGGCATTATGGGGCATAACAAAGGACATGAGAAGGAAGACCCCCCTGTGTTCCACACTGGCTGACTCAACATAAAGGCTACTGGTGAATTCCAGCCTCTGGGGCAGCCAAACCCCAACTCTCTCTGGCTTTCTGACCTGCATGAATGAAGGTGGGACAGCCAGGTTGGTCTTGGCCTCCATTGACGAAGTAGTCCACGTGTCCAACAGGAATCCGAATACCCGCATCTGGAAGAGGAAGAATCTCATTACTTCTGATTGCAGGGGCTTATTTTCCAGGCCCCACAGCAGGGTCCACTGGCAGCAGAGCCTGAGCTCTGCCTTTGGGAGCGCATCCACTCTGTGTGCCCCTTGGGTGCCCACCTCACTCCTAAGTGCTGTGAAACTGAAGAACCTGCCATCAGTTTTCTAAAGGTGTTTTTATACACTGGAAGGAAGCAAAGAAGAATAAAGCCATAAGATACTCATATTTGTCTAATAAATTCGAGAAAAATATCCCTTAATATAAGTTTTTATAAATTTTTTTTAATGTTTATTTATTTTTGAGACAGAGAGAGACAGAACGTGAACGGGGGAGGGTCAGAGAGAGAGGGAGACATAGAATCTGAAACAGGCTCCAGGCTCCGAGCTGTCAGCACAGAGCCCGACGCGGGGCTCGAACTCACAGACCGCGAGATCATGACCTGAGCCAAAGTCAGACGCTCAACTGACTGAGCCACCCAGGCGCCCCTCCCTTCACATAAGTTTTTATAAATCACTAAATATTACAAGCTTGGTGAATTTCCTTGTCAAACACGGTTTACTTTGTTTTGAGCAAGAGTTCACATATGTATGTGTGGGGCCACGTTTCCACAGTCTCCCTCATATTTTTGTGCTTATCTGACTGAGCAGAAATAAGATCTGGCTAATTTGAAATACTTTAGCCCTCATCTCATCATTGTGACCACAGCTGACTCCTCAGATGGGGTCAGTGCCAGCTGCCAAAGACCCCGGTTTTCCCCTTCAAAACATCTTTCCCCTTCCCACATCTATCACTACTGTAAGTGATCGGTTGGTTGTTATTTGTTTAGTGGCATCTATCTAGGGGTTAAGCAATGACCTGGAAGTTATCCTTGCTTCCTCTCTTTCTGTCACTCCCTACACTTAGCCCATCACTTGTCTAGTCAACTCTACCTCCAAAATACCTCTCAAATCTTTCTTTTTTCAGTTTTTTAAAAGACTTTTTTATGTTTATTTATTTTTGAGAGAGACAAAGAGTGAGAGAGAGTGAGGGGCAGAGAGAGAGGGGGACAGAAGATCCAAAGGGGGCTCTGGGATGACAGCAGAGAGCCCAATGTGGGGCTTGAACTCACAAACTGTGAAATCATGACGTGGGCCGAGATCGGATGCTTAACCGATTGAGCCACCCAGGTGCCCCTTGAGTCTTTATATTTCTCTCTGTCTCTACTGACCCCACCTCTGCACAAGCCACCACCATCTCTTGGCCTCTACTGTAAACACCTTCTAATGAGCCTCCAGGCTCCCCTTAGTGTCCCCTGCAACTTATTCTGTGCACAGCATCCACAATAATCTTTACAGGAAATCCTAATCGCCTCCCTGTTCTCACTGCCTGTAGAATAAAATGTAAACTCCTCACCATGGCCAGCCTGGTCCTCCTCCTTCTTCTCTAGCCTCACTCCCTGCCCTCTAATCACATGGTTTTCTTTCCTGTCCCACACCCATGTCCAGGCTTTCGTTTGGCTGTTCTCTCCAACTTGAATGTTCTCCCAGCTTTTCCCAGGACTTGCTCGTTCTCATCCGCAAATCTCACCTCCTGGGACAGACTTTCCTCAATAATCCTTCCTGAAGTAATCCGCCTCCCCACCCCACAAGTCACCCTCTGCCCCACATCCTCCATTACCATACTCATAGTGTGTAATAATGTCTGTTTACTTGCCTGGAAGCTCTACAACTTATAGCAGGGACTTGGCCTTTTTTCTGCTATATCCCTAATACCAGCACTGTACCTGTCACATGTGAGTACCTAATGTTTATTGAAGGAAGTAATGAATGAATGCCCTCTCAATTAGTCTGTATTTCCATGTGGGCAGGGACCTTCTTCAATGCCTTGTGTGTTGCATTCTTGGGGCTAACTACATAATTCAATGAAAATCAGTTAAACAAATGGAATGATTTTTTTCCCTCTGGTCACATTAGGAAGAGGCTCCAACTTTGAAGGAGACTGAGAGGCCGCCCTCTGATAAATAGGGACCTAACAAGTCACCTATTTAGCAAACTTAGAAACAGAAGTAGTTGACCTTGATAATTAATATGGTTAACCCAACAGCTAGGCAGAAGCCTGTGGTCTTTGCTTTCCTAACTGTGAGATGACAAAGGTGGGAAAGAGGGTTGAATTACATGACTGCATGGGTTTCTTCCAGAATTATGAGTCTGTGAGTGTTGGGTGCTAAGAAGAAGGCTTCTGAACAAAGGGAATGAGACATGGACACCTCTCACTTGAATAGCAGACTCTTCTGGTGAGGGATAGGCGTGAATTGATCTCGTACCCACCATCCTGAGCACAGGATCTGGCTAACTCCTGGGCATTTCATATCAAAGTAGAAATGAGGAGGAATGCCCATCCCCTTTTCCAGCTAGTCAGAATAGCTTAATTTGGTCACAATGGATTCAGAGTTGGGGGTGGGGGAGGATTTCTCATTTTTCACTGGACTGAAGGGCTGGCTCCTCCCTGGGGAGGAGGAAGTCCCAACAGGCCTGAGTATCTGCCCCAGAAGTGGAATGTCCCAATCCCATGGGGCCAGGCACATTCACCCTGAAAAAAAGTAGTATGACTTTCCCCTACGCCAGCCAGGCAGCAGTGTCCTCCCCCACCCAGCCTTGTCACAAGATTTAGTGTTAACCAGAGATCAAGATGATGCTGGTAAACTCCTCACTGCAACAGAAGCTCAGAAGGGAGGGAATCTGCCCAGAGCTACACAGGTAGATGCCAGCCTCCTAGCCCCTGCCATGCTCATCCCCCCCCCCAATCCCAGGAGGGTCACCCCCACTCACTGTCAGTGTCTGTGTGGATGGCCTCCACAAAGAGGGCATCTCCAGGGTCCAGGCGCTCCTCCAGGCTGGCTCTGGTGTACTCTGGTCCAGCGGGGTCCAGGCCTGCTGGGACAGACAGATGTCAGGGGCCCCTTTCATCTCAGCTTCCAGAACCCTCATGGACCCATCACACACCTCTCCAGGCAGTCCTTCCTGGTCAGATCCTAGAGTCCCCCAGCAAGGATCCAAGGGCAAGAGGACCAGCTCAGGGCCATTGTACCCAGGAAAACGCATGCTGTGTCTCTAACTCTCAATGACGCAGCTTCTCTGGCTCTGAAGTGAGCCAGTTGGTAAGGGCTAATGTGAGTAATATTAATCCTCATGTACTCATAACAACAGCTATAATTTTTTGAGCAGTTACTATGTTCAAGGCCTTGTGCTAGTCTTCACAAGTAAAAAGTACTGTCCCCAGGTGTTAGTTTGGGTCTGTTTTCCTCTTCCTCCCCCAAAACAAACCCTGAGACAAGGATTTAAAGCATAAGTAGCTTTTTGGGAGTAGATCACAGAAAGCATAATGAAGGAGTGGAAAAAATGAATCAGAGCACGGGGGAAAAAAAGTATTGAATGGATTAACACTTTGGGCAACTTGGTCTCATTCCACTGGGACCCTTCTGAGAGGCTCTGTAGAACATGACTCATGACTGTGGGACAAGTTGTCCCACAGAAGAGCCAGAAAGCAGAGTATTTACCACATAACTCTGGTCTTTTATTGATTGAGGGTAGCTTCTAAAGCATAAAATCCCTAGTGTTTTGCAAGTATTTAGCATAATTGACTAAAGGTGATTTCCACAGTGGGCCAAGGAGATATGACCTATTATAACTCATTTCGCAGAAGTAGTAACTGAGGCTCAGAAAGAAATACATGGCCTCTTATACTGACATTAGAGATCACACAATAACAACACAGTACTGTTTTATGTAAATGGCCACAATAAGTAAAGTTTAGTGGAAATAAATGACTTGGTCATAAGAACAAAGATCCTTCTGCTTGCCTCAATAGAGGGATTTCAAGGGCATTCTCTCTTTATCTCCAAACTTGGGGTGATGGGCAGAGAATAATGTTACCTGTGATCCGTCCTAACTGGCCTTCGTAGAAATATCCCACCACGCCCCCAACGTGGGCTCCCAGGCTAACACCAATGATGTGGATTGAGGACTTCGACACACCCAATACCTAGAATGGGACATTTACAAGTGAGTTGCATTTGGGCCATGGCAACCTGGGCCTCACAGCGTCACACTTTTCCTTGAAGCTTCAGAATCCGAGGACCCCGGGCATGACGTACCCACCACACACACTTTGGGGGAAAAAGGCAGAATTTTCATTCCATTCACCACTCAACTTCTTCCTAGAAACCCCACCTTGATGATTGCTTCACTTTCTTTTTGGTGCTCAACGTGTGTGAGTAATGCCCATGGCCACTCCCTCTCGAGTGACTCCCTATCTAACATGCAGTGGCACATTTTACAGAGGAGGAGCGGGAGGCTCAGAGAGGGCCAACTACTTGCCCAGAGTCAGCACTGTAAGTGGTAAAGTTGAGATTAGAATCGAAGACCCACAAGCCACTAGGTAGCTCTGCTTCGGCCCTAAAGCTCCTCCTCATATGTTGATTCTTTCTGTTTCCTCTCCCCTAATAAGCAGGCAAAACTCCCCCAAAGCTCTTGTGTACCTACCAGTAGTTTCTTGAGGAAACGGGAGATCTCTAGGCCCAGCTTAACCACATTCTGCACGGCTGAGAAGTAGATACCCGTAGAGCCATAAACCCAGTCCACAGCAATCACATTAGCATTTGCTGCTTGAAGAAGGGCACCGATAAATTTATCAATCCAAGAAGGCTTTGTACCTAAAGCCCTAGACATGGGGCCAAAAAAGGATGGGAAAATTATCTGCCAAGCCAATATCCATTGTCATGGGAATTACAGTGACATTCTCTATTAACAGAATAAACCCGGGGGCGGGGGAGGGGGACGATCAAAATGAATCAGGGGGATATATGGGCAATAAACCCTCTACCACTTTGAGCATAGGGAGGACATAATTCTATAGTCACCAGGGCTTCTGCCTGCATATATGGAGCCTTTGTGTAAATTATAAAAGAGTGCCTTTTGTTTTAGGTAGATGCAGCCTCATGCCTGGGCTCAGAACTCAGGTTGAATTCCAGCCCCACCAGCCCTCAGTCAGGTACCTTTGGGCAATGGATACCACACAAACCATATGTACTGACATTGCTTGTGTTATTTATAGAAAAAAAGAAGATAGCTTTGTACATTAGAATTAAGATTTGCAATCTTAATTCTCATTCTATAATATATGCAATTCCCTTGGGACGCCTGGGTGGCTCAGTTGGTTAAGCGTCTGACCTCGGCTCAGGTCATGACCTCATAGTTCATGAGTTCAAGCCCGGTGTCAGGCTCTGTGCTGACAGCTCAGAGCCTGGAGCCTGCTTCAGATTCTGTGTCTCCCTCTCTCTCTGCCTCTCCCCTGCTCACACTCTGTCTCTCTCCCTCTTTCAAAAATAAACATTAAAAATATATTTTAAAAATATGCACTTCCCTTGAAGAATGTTTTTATGTACTTGTTCTTTTGATCATACTTTCATTAATTCAATGGGTCAGTATTCCAGGTGCTTTGTGAGAAATAAAGAAAAATAAGATACAGTTTCTATTCTTCTGGAACTCATGGTATAAAAGCGCTTTTCTAGGAAAAGGAGAATGATAGAAAAAATTTCATAGAAATTTACCAAGAGTTTGGGATCTGGAGAAGTTTTCTCAGTGGCCCACAGTGAAGGAATGGTAAGAGCATACTCACGTAGGCAGAGGAGCACAAATTGGGTGTGTGCCATAGAAAGTGGATTTCAGGGGATCTAGGAGCAGACAGAGTGACAGCTGCTGAGCTCTCCAGCTCTGTTAGCTATCTCTTGGTTGGGGATACACATACAGCCTTAGATAGTGGCTAAATAGAAGATTTTCTGGAGAAGAGACTTTGGCATAAGAGTAAGGAAGTATATACCTAAGGAGGTATAGAGCCGGGTGCTCAGGGTCCAGGGATTTGAGAAGCAGAGAGAACCCAGAGGCCATGAAATGGTGATCCTTTGTGCAGTGCCTTTGCATCCACCTCTTCATTGGACACTCCCATCTCTAGTTGCTCTATACTGCTACTATTTTCACTGCATTTTCTCCCTCTTTCCTCCCACCAACCTTCTTCTGTTTTAGGCCTTGTCAGTGGGCTCTGGAGAGAAGACGTTGGAAGGAAGGATAGTGGTCGAATTGAGACTCAGTGACTACATATTATAACAAAATTTGGACGATAGGGCATCAAAGAAATCAAACCTGAGAAAGGTTAGTCTCAGGAGATGATGGAAGTAGCACCCGTGAGTGGAAGTTTCTTAAATCATGAAGCCAGAGAAGAAATAAAGAAATAAAGAAATAAAGAAGAAATAAAGAAATAAAGAAATAAAGAAAATAAAGAAGAGGAAATAAAACCCTGGATAAAAACACCATGCCCTTACTCTGATTACACACAGCCCATGACCTCACTGGCTGAGATGAGTCACATACCCCATGCTTCAGGAAGGAAAGATCAACTGGGACCACTTCTACAACTTCCCTTTTATTCAGATGTGGAAACCAAGGCTTCGTGTGCTGGGACAACTTGTCCGGGGTCATACATATTTACTGTTTGAGAGCATGTAGATAAGACCAAGCAGAGGACTAATATACATGACCAACAGGAATAAACAACATAATGTGTATTCATGTTGATATGAGAAACCTTCAAAGACAGCAGGAGGTGAGAGATAAAACATGTGACTGTCAGTAAATCCATCTCTCCCCTTGGTCCCCATTAACTTCCTGTGGCCTTATGGTCACTCTCTAGTTCTTAGTGAAGATGATCCTATTGGTTGATTACTCCCACCTGAATCCATGGATGATTAGTTTAGTTCCCAGAGAGGCATTGAACCCAGACTTTTGGATGTCACTACTTTCCTGCACTAGCTGACCACAGCTAGGATCCAAAGGGGTGAAGAGGAGAAACTGGACTTTGAGATTGGTGCCTTGGAGAAGATTAGCATTCTGGAAGTCAGTGCACTTTGTCTGTGGGATAGGAGGTGCGTCTCCTGGAGGAAAAAACAAAAAGAAAAACAAGAAAGATTCAAGGTGAGGTCATCTATTCTTAGAAGGAAGACAATTGTTCTTGAGAGGAAGAGACAAACAGGGGCTTACCAGCATTTATTATAAATCAGCTAGTACAATATTCAGACTCACTTATTAAAGACATCACTTCTGTAACCAAAATCTGTGAATAGTTTCCATGTCTAAAGATACATTGCCAGAAAAGGATATGAATATTACTCAACTAGAGAAGATTAAAAGCCATGGTGAAGTGGATATTGTCATGAGATAAATTGAGTACCCCCCCCCAACCATAAATCGATATGTTGAAGTCCTAACTCCCAGGACCTCAGAATGTGACTGTATTTGGAGATAGAGTTTTTATGTTAAATAAATAGAGGTATTTATGCTAAAATTAAGCCAATAGGGTGGGTCCTAATCCCATATGGCTGGTGTCCTTATAAGAATAAATTTGGACACAGACACAGAGGAAAGACAATGTGAAGACACATGAAGTAGAAGGTCAACTGCAAGCCAAAAAATAAGTCAAATAATGTCACACCTCTGTGCAAAAGAGGGCATTTCCCTCAGAATGAAACCTGAAGTCCTAACATTGGACTAAAGCCCCAAATGGTCTAAACCATGAGCTCCGGGAAAGCTTTGCCTGTCTGACTATTCCTTCCTCCATTCTGGCCACGTGTCTTCCCAACTCTTCCTCACTCTACACAGGCTTAGACCACCTGAGGGTCTTTGCACCAGCCATCCCTTCTGCCTGGAGTGTCTTTTCCACAGACATCCACATGGCTAACACCCTCTTCTCTTCCGAGGCTTTGCTTGTCAAGTGTAACTACTTTAAATTGCCACCTGCCTGTGCTCCTCACCCCTGTTCTCTCAATTTTTATCATCTTAATCTATTTCCTTTTATAGCAATCATCACCTTCTAATCTCCTATGGAATTTACTAGTTTATTATTAAATTTATTGCTTACCGATTTCCCTGTATTAGGATATACTTTCAAAGAAGGCAGAGATTTTTATCCATTTTGTTCACTCTACTGCCCAGAATAGGGTATGCCACACATAATAAACATGAAAAGCTACTTCTTTGAAAATAATAATAAACTAGTTGTACTTTTGATTGATAAGACAGAGTAAGACAAAAAGAGGGAAGTCACAAGTAAACAATATAGAGAATAAAAAGGGATATATAGTAGACTTTAAAAAAAAAAATTTAAAGAGCATGTTTATACCCACCCAAAATTAAAATTACAGGTATTTGCCTAGAAAATAGACAATTTCCTAGAAAATATAACTTACTGAAACTTAGTCAAAAAGAAAAAATAGAAAGTCAAGTGTAAAACAGTAGCATGAGGGAATTGAAACAGTAGTTTTTGATTTATTCATCAAAAAACCTCTACCAGGCCAGACAGTTTTCCAGAAAAATTCTATCATTCCTTCAATTCCTATCACTGTTCCAGAGAATAGAAAAGGGGGATAATCTAAATTCATTCTACAAAAATAACCAAGATATCCAAATTGGACAAGGATAGAAGGAGAAAAGAAAACAAAAGGCCAATTTCACTATTAAACACAGACATAAAGACCCTGGATAAATTACCAGCAAATCTAAGCCCATCAAAGATAATATGCATAAAAAATACATCATGGCCAAGTAGGGTTTAATCCAAGATATGAAAAGATGGCTTAACATTAGAAGATATATTAATGTACTTCACATATGAAAAATTAAAGAGAAAAACCCATATGCTCATCTCAATAGATGAAGAAGAAAGAAGCACAATAAAATTTAATATCCAACACTTCTTAACCTAAGAAAAAGCATTATCCAAGAGCCTATCTGATGACCATACTTATAGGCGAAACATTAGAAGCATTCCATTTAGAACTGGAAACAAATGAGAATGTCTGCTATCAGTGCTTCTATGAAATATTGTACTGGAAGTTCTAGTCCAAGCCAGGGAAACAAGACAATAAAATGGAATCAAAGTTACAAAGTTTGAAAAGGAGGAGAGAAAGTTGACAATATTTGCAGATACATAATAAAACTTTCTATCATTCAAGAGTATGGAAGGTGGCACAGTGAATCATACTCCGATATCCCCTCTCCCTAACCACCTGTCCAACCAAAGACTAATCATAGATGAATATCCAAAGAGAAGAAAGACATAGATGATCTCAAATATAAAGATTATATCTCTGTGGGCAAGAACAAGAACAGAATTGCAATATGGTGCTGGGTTCCTGTTCTGGGAGAAGACAGTGGTTGTGAGGATTCAGCTTGCTTTGTGTCAGTGCTTTGTGGAAGGTCAGCACCAGGCGAAGCTCTCCAACTCCATAAAGGAAGCTAAAAACAAAAGCAATACAACAAAAAAGTAGCTATTGACTTTTTACCTGGGGCTATAGGTTTATTTAGGAAGGCAGGATGGAAAGACAAGGCCTCACTAAGAAGAACTGAGACAACCACCCTTCCCCCCCCCCAAATGGAGGAGAGAGTCTAAAGATGGGAAGGACTGGGGGTGGGGGGTAGAGGTGGGGAAGGCCATAAACAAACTTCTCATTGACACTGAAATAAAACTAACCTATTGTGTTAGAAGTCAAAATAATAGTTATCTTTGGGGTGGTAGTGGATTAAGAGGGGATATGTGGAATGGGTTTTAAGAACCTGGTAATGTTTTATTTCTTGATTTGGATGATGGTTACACAGGTGAGTGAATTCACTGTGAAAATTCATTAATCTGTGTATTAATAATCTGTGCGCTTGTCTGTATATATGTTGTACTTCAATAGCGAGTTTTCTTTAAAAAAAAAAGCCTGCAAACAAAATATCTAAATTTATACAGAAATCAAATGTTTACAAAGATAGTCAATAAAGCCAATAAGTGGATCATGAATTCATTCCAGGTGAAATAAGTTTTTAAAAGCCTTTGACATAGACTTTTAAATAAATATGCTGAGAACCCACAAGGATAAAAATAAAGACAGAGCATATGAAATTATGAAATAAAAACACAAATAAATAATAAAATAAGATTTATAGAAAAAACCTAGTTAGGAAATTAGAAATGAAAAAGATAACCATTGAAATAAAAAGGGAATCAATACTGTAATGTTTAGGACAGAAGTAAAAGAAAATTTTAATATGGAAGTATAGTCAAAAAGCACAGACAATAGATGGAAAGATTCTATTTTTATCTCGTAGCTGTTCTCTAAGGGAAGTGAATGGGAGAAGAAGCACTAGTTTGAAAAGATAATTATTTAGAATTTTCCACAACTAAAGATATGATTTCTCCAATCAAAACTTGTACTCAGGGTAATGAGCGAGATAAAAAAAATAAGTCTACACTAGGCACATTATAGTATAACACCAGAATGTCAAGGATAAAAAGATATTTTTTAAAATTCCCAAATGCATTGGACAACTTAGAAGAAATAGATAATTTTCTAGAAAAATCCAATTTAGTGAAACTGACTCAAGAAGAAATAGTAAGCCCAAATAAAACTAGCATCAAAACATTAAATTGGTAATCAAGAGTCTTTCTGACTCTAAAGTATACTAGAGCTAGATGGTTTTATCTGAGAACTGCACTGCTTCAAAGTACAAATAGTCTTTATCTTATATAAACTGTTTATAGAATAGACACTTATTTCATGAGGTTATAATAATCTTAGTATTAACTGGACAAGGGTAATGCAAGAAAAGAAAATGATAGGTAAATTTTCTATGGACATATAATCAAAATAATATATAAATATATACAAAAGTAAAAATAAATTTTGGCAAAATAAAATTCAGTATTATATTTAAAAATACACCACGATTAAAGGATTTGTCCCTAGTGATCTTAGTCTGATTGGGCTAGCCATTAGGGCTTAGAAGAAAATATGAAAAATTGCCTTTATAGTATGATTGCTTAAACAAGACACTGGAAGCACAAATCATAATAAGAAATAAGAATTAAGACAACAATGTAATACTATTTTTTCCATCAGGTTGACAATATGAAAAATGTTTGATACTGTGAAGTATTGGCAGAGAGGTGGGGAACCAGCCATGCTCACATATTAATAAATAGTTGTAACTTCTTTGCAGGCAACCTTTCCCACATCTATCAAAAATGTTGGGTAGTGGATTAGCAAGGACATCCACCATTCTCAGTGGCAAAATCTTGGTTAGTCTGGAAATTTTTAATTTAAAATTAAATATATCTTGGTACAGTGGATATTTATAGGGTGAATGTAAGTCATATTTTGGAACTGATGCAATATTATTTTCTTACAGTCTTGTGCTGGGTGAAAGGATTAATGCAGCTTTTAGGGGACTTGAGAAAGTATCCTGGTCGTTACCAGTCCCTTTATGATTGTAGGTTTTTTTCCCTCCCTCTTCTAAATTCATCTCAAGAGAAGAGAAGGCTTTTAGGGGACCCTCCAAATGTTAGCACTATATAAATAGTTGGTTTAAGAAATAGAAGCACTGACTGAAAGAAATTCCACCTAAGGCCCGAGCCCCCGAATTACCTGCACTTCCAATGCTGAGCCACAAAAGGAGTCCCCACGAACAGAAGCTTCTGTCCCCTAGGCCTGGGGGCATTGTTGAGCTGGAGGTCTCAGAGCTGGAGTGAAGCCGACCCCTAATGCCAAAAGAGATCACAGAAGCCCGTCTCTCAAAGCTTTGGATACCCAACACTCACTTGAGTCTCGCTGATTATTAACTGGCCTCATGACCTGTTAGAAGAAAAATAAACTCTCCCTATTTGTCTAACCTCCACAGTTTTTTGGTTTCTTCTTCCCAATGAAAATAAATACACTTCGTTTTTTAGGCAGGGGACATTGAAACACATTGTCCTTCCTCTCTGAGCCAAACATCATCAGGAAATGATTTCCTGCCTCTCTCCCACTTCCTATTATAAAATGTTAGTAAAAACCCAGGCAGAAGTCTTTTATCTCTAGGTGATGACAAAACCCACAGAATCATCGTGGACATGTTTATCTCCCTAGGAAGACTCTGAGCAACTTGAGGGCAAAGACCTTCTCCTTTCATTTTGAATCCCCAGGGCCTAGAATAGAACTGGACCAATAATATGTGTTTAGTGTATATTTAACAGAAAGAGTGGAAAATATGAAGTTTGCCTCTGACAGTACCTTCCTTTCAAAGAGACGTTCATCTTCTTACAAATAAAGAATGAAGAAACTGAACAGTAGACAAAGAAAGTGACCCGTTGCTGTGCTGGCCTGTAACCAGGGCGTTTCCAGCACACCACATGGCCTCTTCACCCAAAAGAGTGGCAGAAACCACAGAGAGCTAGTTCTGGGCAGGTCAGGGGAAAGGGGAAGGCAAGGTACTTGCCCAGCACTCCTTAAACTGCAGCGTACCGCTACGAGGTGGAACCTGCCAGTAGGGCACTATCACACTTTCTGGACAATAGCTCTGTGAGGTGTGTACAGCCTTAGAGCATAGAGAGGCTAAGTAACTTGCACAAGGTCATGTAGAGTTGGGACGAACTAATCCCAGAGGCCATGCTCCGCACCTGTGCACCAGAAAGTAACAGTCCCCAAGGAAGCCTTGGCGCTGTGTCATCATGGCTGTGCCAGGTCTGCCCAAGATGAGGATAAAATGATTTTGGAGGGAAGCCCTTGCTTCCCCTGGTGCACATGATCCCACTACTCGAGCACTGCTGCCACCAGGAAGGAGAGGAGCAATAAATAGGGCACTACTGAAGGCTGCTTTGGTGTCACCAACCACGCCAGGTGTGGTAGTCTGGCTCCTCGGAGAAGAGACACCAAGATGGGGCTAGATGGGCAAGAGATTTACCGGAGATAACACCTGTGAGGAATAAGGGACGCTGAAGAAGGCAGAGACAGTCTTTAGACCATGATGCAAGTTTGACACCTGTGAAGAGGGGAAAGGAAACGGATGACATAGGAAAAGTCTTGGACTGCCTCACAGTTCCTGGAATGTTCTGGCAAGGGCAATGGGGAATGTTCAAGCCGAAGTTGTTGTTGTTGTTGTTGTTGTTGTTGTTGTTGTTGTTTTTAAGGATTTTTTTTCTTAAGTTTATTCATTTATTTTGAGAGAGAGAAAGCATGAGCAGGGAGGGGCAGAGAAAGAGGGAGAGGGGAAGAACCCGAGGCAGGCTCTGCAACGTCAGCACAAAGCCGGAGGTGGGGCTTGAACCGCAAGATCATGACCTGAGCCAAACCCAGAGTCGGACACTTAACCGCTTAACCAACCCGAACCATCCTGGGGCCCCAAGCTGAAGTTTCTTATTAACGAAGTCCTGTCTTACAGTAATGAACCTGATTAGCATCTCCACCCTGCTCAGTCACTAGCTGGGGTCAGTCTCAGCACAAAGATGAGGATAGATCCAGAAAGGCCGCAACTGGGACCGTGAATCAATCAGGGTCCCTGGGGCCAGAGATTGAGGGCTGCATTTTCATAGCCGCTCACACCACAGCCAGAGCTGGCACACCAAGCTAGCTACTCCAGTCATTCCAGGACAGTATTCCTTGTGGGTGGCATTAATACAGCTGACACTTAGAGAGCACCTTCCCTTTCCCTTTCGTCATCTAGTACAGTACTCTTCAAGTAGTTCTGCTGGAGTTCTCCTGTGTGCAGGACCACCTGCCTCAGCATCATCCAGGGAAACTGGAGTCCATGGGCTCCAGGCCCAGAGACCCTGAGAGACAGCACTTGCTGGACAACACCCAGCTGCTACAGATGATGACACTGAGACCAAAAAAAAAGGGAAGTAGGAACCTTAAATGGGACGGGTGCAACCAAGCACAATGTAGAGAGAGGAGTCCCAGTCACAGCCCAGGCATTGGATGGGGTCTCCTTGGTGTCAGAGGAAGAGGAGGCTCTCTGAGGAGGGCAGGGAAGCTGAGGGGAGAGTGAAGACTCTGTCCATTTCACAGTCTGACCTGAGCTCTGCTCTGCCCCTCCCTACCCCTGCACCCAAATGTGGATCAAGCCTCAACGAGCTTTCTCCCTGACTTCCCCTCATAGTTGTGAGAAGGTGAAGAGAGGGCACAGGCTTCTGACATCACCATGTAACTCTTGGGTTCCATTTTGGCCTTGTCTAAGGAAAACTTTCTAACTACAGCTAACAGTTGCAGTATGATAGGATTGGAGACACGTGGCTTGGGTTTAAACCCCGGCTCCTTCTCACCCTAGACATGTGACTTTGGACAGATGGAAGCTTCTCTGAGCCCAATTTCTTCATCTGCTAATGGGCTGTAATAAACTACCTGACACTTGGTAACTCTTTCTTCCTCCTCTTCTTTTTCCTTCTCCAAATGGATACCCTAGGTATCACTTCTCCTAACCCCCAAACTCCCAAAATGGAAAATGATGGGAAGGCTCCCCACTATGCCCTATCTTGTTGACCCCTGGATCCCTAACCAGACACCAGCAGCCATCCCATGAGGAGCTGATCCAGTAGGCTGGTTAGTTGTGAAATCATCAGAATCTCTATTCCTTCCCCCTCACTCTCAGTAGCTCTGTGGCTGTTTAAAAAACAAAACAAAACAAAACAAAAAGCACATTTACTTGCCCTGGAGAGGTATAGAGGGGAGTAAATGGAGAATATGGTGGCTGAAGAAGCCTGGAGGAGGGTGGATGTGGCCAATGCTAATTTTGCAGCTCTTACAAAAAATATTGCCAAGACTTCTAGATAACATCTAGCAATCTTAGGTAACAAACAAAGCAAATGAAGCACCATTATATAGCAGGTCAAAAACATATAATTAATCCCTGTAATGTTACACATGTTTTTTTCTTTTTTTTAGTACACACATATTAATTTGATAAGCCTAATAAATTCATACTGTGTGCTAGATCATTTTTTTAGACAGAGACAGAGAGAGCATGCAAGTGGGGGAGGGGTGGAGGGAGAGGGAGAGAGAATCCCAAGCAGGTTCCACACCCCACATGGGGCTCCAGCTCACGAACTGTGAGATCATGACCTGAGCCGAAATCAAGAGTCGGACGCTTAACTGACTGAGCCGCCCAGGCGCCCCTCAGATCATTTTTTTTAATTTACTGCAACATCATGCATATAATTACATTATCTCTTTCCTCTATTCTCCTCCTCCCTTATTCTACACACACACACACACACACACACACACACACACACACACACACACACACACACTGGCACCTGGCATTCACAGTAGGAGCAAAGGTAGACACCCTGAGCCAGATGCAGGTGGTGGGCAGAGGTGGTGAGGGGAGTGTGTAATTGTTCTCTGGTTGCTTCTCTTTTCTCAGAGAAATAGCAAGCAAGGTTGCCAGTTGAGAGTAAAGTTTGAAGAGGAGATTTTGAGGTTTGAGAAGAAAGAGTATGAAAGTCTGAACTCTTTTTGAAGTGCGCCTGTGATGAAGACAGATTGTCTCAAACAAACATAGCAGGATCTCTAAAGTCTTTCTCTGCTGTCTCCAGTTGTGGCTGAAGTCCTACCTGGGGAATAACAAATGCTCAGTCCTCGCCCTCCTACCCCTCTCCCCCACCTCTTCCACTGTATTCTAAAGGGACTGGGAGGACTTGGAAAGACAAATCCCAGTAGGATATAGGAGAAGGTAACAGAACTGCTGTTATCAGACCTCTCTTCCCCACCTCTCCTCCACTGGAAGCCAGTAATTTGAATGGAAAATAGAGAGTCAAGTTCTGTGGGGGTTCTCTCTTACCTTCTTGAAAGAGGAGGGGAGGTGGTGCTCTTTCTTACCCTCCACAACCAGTGAGAGCCTACCAGTTGAGATTGAAGGTGACCATATCAAGGGGGCATGGGTATCTATTTCCAAGTTGGATCTCTCAAGGCCTATTTAAGAGGGATGGGTGAAATGTAAGACAGCAACAGGTGGGAAGCCTGCACTCCCACTGCTGGACAGGAGCAGGAAGGACGAGTTTCCCTTGGGCTGAGGGGACTCCTCAGAAGACAGCTGTCTTGAGCCTTTCCTACCAGTGCTCCACCAATGATAATGGTCTCAGGGCAACATCTGAGAGGAGCAAGGAGCCTCAGAAGAGAGAGGGGAAGAATGTCCCCTTTTCTCCTCCAAGTCCCTTGGGCCCAGGGCTGATGGAGGTGGGGAGCATGGAGGGCATGACATGGAAGTTTTAGAACTGATTAAACTGGGCTGGGATTCCCACTTCTGGGTATAAATCTAAAGGAAATGAAAACAGGGTCCCAAAGGGTCTGCACTCCCGTGTCACTGCAGCATTATCCACGATAGCCAAGATATGAAAACAACCTAAGTGTCCATCAACAGAAGAATGGATAAAGAAGATGGAGTATATGCATACACACAATGGGATATCATTCAACCATGAGAAAGAAGGAAATCCAGCCATTTGTGATAACAGGGATGGGCTTCATTTACGGCATTATGCTAAGCCAAACAGAAAAGACAAATACTGCATGGTATCACTTATATGTGGAATCTTTAAAAAAGGTCAAACTCCTAGAAACAGAGTAGGAAAGTGGTTGCCAGAGGCTGGGAGGTGGGGAAATAGAGAGAGGTTGGTAAAAAGGTACAAACTTTCAGCTGTAAGATGAAGCAGGTCTGAAGATATGAGGTGAAACATGGTGACTACGGTGGATAACACTGTATAGTATACTTGAAATTTGCTAAGAAAGTAGACCTTAAATGTTCTCACCACCCACTCCACCCCCAAATATAAATATGTGCAATGATAGGTGTGTTAATTAACTAGATGGGAGGAATCCTTTCACAATATAAATGTGTATCAAATCACCACGATGTACACTTTAAATATCTTACAATCTTTTATGTCAATTATGCCTCAATAAAGTTGAAATTAAAAAAAAAATACTGGACTGGTTTTGTTTTTTTTAAGTTTATTTATTTATTTTGAGAGAGAGAGAGAGAGAGAGAGGGAGCGCTGGGGAGGGGCAGAGAGAGGGAGAGAGAGACTCCCAAGCAGGCTCCATGCTGTCAGCTCACAAACTGTGAGATCATGAACTAAGCCAAAATCATGAGCTAGAAGCTGAACTGATTAAGCCACCCAGGCACCCCTGGACTGGGTTTTTAATACACTCCCCACCCCCACCCCCACCAAAGGACCAAAAACAATGTGATATTCCAAGGGACAGGAAAAGCAGCTTCCACACAGTACTGTGAAGGCAGTAGTTGGAGAAAAATAAAATCATGTTTGCTTCTTACTAAATTCAGATGACTTACCAAACTAGCTACAGAGGTAAAACAGGTCATGCCTCAGATTCCACTTGTTAAAATGCTCTTCTGCTCTTTTCTATACTGTAAGATTTAAGCAGGTCTACTGTTTGGCCAGTGCTAATAGAACTCTAGTGTTCTGTCTATTCTAGGCTCCTAACTACTGGAAAAAGACACTTCAGAACAACCAGGAGAAATGTTTCCTTTTGTCTTACATCTGCAGAAAGGCACACACTATTCTGTGCTATAAAGTCAGTTCTTACCAACTGGGAAATTGAAAGCAGTCATGAGGGTCACCTTAATATTCTGCTCAGGAATCTTGTATAAATGTTGTATGTCTTGTATAAATCTTGTATGTGTTTTCTATTTTTCTAAAACTGTGCTCAGAATATTTATACAAAGGAGTCTTTTAAGACATCTGAATTTAAGACGTATGACAGTGTTCTGTGAATTGTAGCCCAGCATGCTTGAACGTCTGCAACTCCAATTGCTTGTCTTACCAAAGAACCTGTTTTTGCTTTTGTAATATATAAAACGTGTTTGTTTTCTGAAATATATAAATACGTGTGAGAGTTTTTTGAGACAGAAAATGAACTTAGGAATTTCCTTCTCCCTTTACGTATAAAAGAATAATAAATTCCATGCCCTTGCTTGAGTCCTGCTTCAAATACAGAGCTGTGTAGGTCAGCACATGTGCATGGTTAAAGCATCAGACTCTCTGTCTCTCACAGTGCATCACAGGTCACTCTGGGCAACCGTGAAGTAGCAGGTGTCTGAACAGATGTGTCTGAAACAGATGTGGAACCGCATGTTGAAAGCATTCACATCAACACAATTTGATGAGCCTATTTATTGAATGTCTCTCATGGGCCAGCAGACAGGCCACAAAGAGAATAAGATAATTCCTCACAAGGAACCTGAGTTTGTCCTCAGAAGACACCCAATCACCACTCAACAGGACCAGTGTGGTGACAAGCCTGGAGACAAGGCTGTGGGTATATGAGGAGAAAGCGGCCAAGTGCCCGAATAATCACAGCAAGTTTCACCCAGAAGGTTCTACCTGAGCTGGGGCTTGAAGGATGAGTAAGCATCTACCAGGTGGAAAAGGAGAGGGAAGAGCATTAAGAAATGGAGAAAGGGGGTGAGTATTCATTGGAACATGATTAGAAGTTCAGCATGACTGATTTGTAAAGATAACTCTGGAGGGCAAGGAGGAAGGCAAGACTGGAATTAAGGGACCAGACAGGAGGTAATTAACAACATTCATTTAATATATACTGATCAAGTACCTCCCATGTTCCCAGGCACTTTGCTAGGTTGTGTCTAGAGGAAAATAAAGACAAGCCAAGAGAAAACAACAAAACTGGCAATTCGTTAAGTGTCATGGCCAGCAAAGTACAGAGTACAGCTTGGAGCAGCATCTCCCCAAACTTGAGTACCCTGGACTGCAGAAATCCAACTGAAAAATACTGGTGCAAGAAAGTAAAAGAGTAACAGCTGTGAAGGACATTTAGGAGGCAGACCATCTGGCAGATGCCATTGGGACCCCACATACCTCCTTCACTCTTCCCATGCACTGTACAGCTTGCCATTGCAAGCACCTCTGAGTCTTTGCCTGAAGACATTTGTGTCTGGCTTGCACAAAAGACAGGCCAAGAAGTACCAGGGAGTTAGCGTCCCTAGGAGTGGTCCTCAACCAATGCCAAATGGAAGGTGACGGATGGACACCCCAGGTTTGCTTGCCCCTTGGGTGGGACAACTCTTGAGGAGTGCCTTACAGAGAACCCAGATGGACTAGTCCCAAATGGCCAGAGTGCTGACCTGCTCATCGCACCTTGTGCTGGCTTCCCTCCCCTCTCCTCCCTGTCTCACTTCCCATTTTCCTACCAGGGCTTCCTGGAATCACCTCCCAAATAAACTACTTGTTATTGAATCTTTGTCTCAAAGTCCACTTTTGGAGAACTCAACCTGAAACACACAGAAAAAACTTAGTGAAAGATTAGATGATGAAAATGAAGACTCAAATATGGGGCCATGAGACTTCTAGCTTGGGG
Source organism: Acinonyx jubatus (assembly GCF_027475565.1). NCBI lineage: Eukaryota > Metazoa > Chordata > Mammalia > Carnivora > Felidae > Acinonyx > Acinonyx jubatus. Next base: position 64,544,746 of record NC_069384.1, on the reverse strand, counting down.
AGATACTGACTTCTATCAACTGAGATAAAGGACAGAAAGAGGGACAGAGTCAGGGGGGACAGGATGAATTTGGAAAGACAAGCTTCAGGTGCTCAAGGGACATGTTACCTCAAAATTCCTGGAGTACAAGGTTAAAACTCTTGACTTTGGAAAAAATGAAAAGAAACTGGACTACATAAGAGGAGAAACCACGAGAAATGATGTCACATCTCTCTAAAGGGTAACTACAGTATCTTCCTTTGACCCAAGAGAATACAAAGCCCTGGCTGTCTTTTCCAGCCGGTTTCTGTATTCTAGTTTCTCATAGTTGGAGGAACTCACTCCTTTAAAACCATACATAACTCCCCACCAGCAGCCAGCAATAGCAGCTGTAGAATCACTGTCTCCACCATGGAAAAAGGCTCGATGGGCAAGCTCCTTCCAGGAGTCTCCTGCAGCCAGGATGGCATCATAAGCAATCATGGGGGCATCGTGTCCACTGCTGCCACCCCAGCCAGAGTAGCTCACGGAGGTATAGAACTGATCCCTCTCCTTCACATCAAAGGGCTTGGGGAAGGTAGGGGCTGATTTGCCATCCAAAATCCCTCTAAGTTTTAGGTATTTTTCCCATTGGTCTTGGAAGTAGGACCTGTAGGAAGGAAAAATTCTACAGTCAATTGAAAAAATAAATTTGAAAACCATAAGGAAAGGTAGCAGATAAATGTATGAATAGAGAAAATTCCAAGATGACTTCAACTTCTTGTACTAATATCAAAATTGTATTAAATAATCAAAATGAGGGATGCCTGGGTGGTTCAGTCAATTAAGGGTCTGACTCTTGGTTTTGGCTCAGGTCATGATCTCATGGTTCCGTGAGTTCAGGCTCCACACTGGGCTCTGCACTAATGGTGTAGAGCCTGCTTGGGATTCTCTCTTTCCCTCTCTCTCTCAAAAGAAATAAACTTTTTAAGAAATGCTTTAAAAAATCAAAGGAGGGGCACTTGGATGGCTCAGTCAGTTGAGCCTTGATTTTGGCTCAGGTCATAATCTCATGGTTTGTGAGACTGAGTCCCACATCAAGATTCTCTCTCCTCTCTCTCTCCCCTCCCCCCACTCACTCTCTCTTTCTCTCTCTCTCTCGGTCTCAAAATACATAAATAAACATTTTAAAAAAATAAAAATGAGCTCTAAGTGGCATTCATTCAATAAATTTTTGCCAAGGATTAATATAAACAAGGCATTGATAGCTGCTGCTGAATAAAGAAGATATATAGCAAGGTAAAGGTGAGAAATAAAGGTCTATTTTTCCTGAATTGAGAATAATGTCAAGTGTCACCTTTCAAGGGTGGAACTTATTTATTTTACTTTATTTTCTTAAGAAATCTTGTATATATTTAAAGTATACAACATGATGATTTAATATACTGATACACAGTGAAAAGATTACTATAGTCAAGCTAATTAACACATCATTTCCTTACATACTTCTATTGTGTTGTTTTTTTTTTTAAGATAGAACTTTGGAACATCATGACCATTAAGTGATTTCAGCAGAAAGTTTCTGGATATTTTTATTCTAAGAAAGGTGATGTGACATGAACTCACAAAAAAGGGAAATTGTGGCTTACCCCTTATTAATTAGCTGGTGAAAAAAGCCTATCTCTTGGGCACTCTAACCAAAGATTTCAAAATATTGCGTGTCAAGACAACACTGAAAAAACAAGTTCCAGGAAATAAGCAGGGAAGTTCATAGCAGTATAGGATAGCCAAAAAACTATAGAAAGGTGGAATACAAAATAGGATCCCTATACAACAGGGAAGCACCACAGGTGTAACTACTCATTGAGGTCTTCACCTGGCTACTTGGTGGCAACCACTGCTGGCACTGAACTTGAAATCCTTAGCAGGTGGGCTGGAGTTGGGGGTGCTGAACCCAGCAGACAGCAAAACTAGATGGTGAGAACCACGATGGTGCTTTGATCTATGAATTCTAGGCACATGTGTGCATGCCTGTGCACACACAGATGCAATCATTTTCTAGCAGGTGCGGGCACCTACCAACTCACCAGTGTTGAAGATTCTTCTCCAAAAAGTAGCCTGATTGGATAATGTACTTTTTAGCTTCTGGTAGCACCTCCATCATTTCTTTTCCCCACTGCCTGGGAGGCTTGTTGTTCACAGCATAGGCTGTAAAAAGAGCAGAAACAAGAGCTCCCAGGTAGCCTGTAGGGTGGTGATGGGTCATCCTGCCACTCTCGATGCTCACCTGGATCAGCGTGTCCAGCTGTCCGTGGTGGGGGAACCGGAGACCGATGCACATAGCACGCATGGCAGCCCCGCAGCCGCCCTCGTGCTTGTTAAAGGGAATCCTCCAGCCATTGGCCTTGTCTGGCTCCAGTAGCATGGCATTCTGCACTGACGCACCCCCTGAGAAGAGTTAGGTAGAGCAGAGGGTCAGTGTAACCAAAGCAAAGGCCCTGGCAGGAAGACAGAACCAAGATCAGTCTCTAAGTTTCTTTGATGGAAAGGGAAAGCCAAAAAAGTATGATGATGAACACTCCCAAACTCCAAACCCCAAGCCAACACTGTTCCTTACTCTCCATTCAACCCTTAGTATGATTATTAGGAAAGAATCAGATTCATATAGAGAGTCTTGGGAGTCTTTATCAGTTATTACTGAGACATCACAATAACTCAAAAAGGTAGGTTTATCATATTATTCTCTTGTTTAAATTAATAAGCAAAGGGATCGCCTAGGTGGCTCAGTCGGTTAAGCATCTAATTCTTGATTTCAGCTCAGGCCATGATCTCACGGTTCGTTACACTGAGCCCTGTGTCGGGCTCTGCTCTGCCAGCATGGAGCCTACTTGGGATTCTCTCTCTCTCTCTCTCTCTCTCTCTGCTCCTCCCCAGCTTGCACATGTACATGTGCTCTCTTTCTCTCTCTCTCAAAATAAATTAATATTTTAAAAAAATGAATAAATAAGCTGAGGCTCAGAGCTTGATTAGGAACCTTGCTCAAAATCACATAACCAGCTAATCAGTGGCCCCATCAAAACCATCAGACTCCAAGCCCAAGCCTTTAAAGAACCCAATGAGAACCGGAGGATTAGAGATCCTGAATGTCAGAAAGAGGCTGTGGATTCTAGAGTGAGGAGCACCAGGCCTCGGAAAAGGAGCAATGGGCCCAGAGCAACAATGAGCCTTTGGATGCCCTATGTGGTTTGTAATCCTTTTTTTCTTTTTAAACTTAATATATCTTTCCATATCAGTAAATATTTATCTGCATTATTTTAAAAGGCTGTGAATGTGTCACTACAGATAAATAAATTAAAGAACATCTGGGTTGTTTCTATCTTTGTCACAACTACAAAATATAACTGTCTCCTTGATGTTACATCTCAATCAACATTTTAAATGACTGCTTTGGGGCCGCTTTATTCTCCACCGCCAGGACCTCCAGTGGTTGCACTCACCTGGTGCTCGGCCATCCATGTCTCCCATGCAGTCTTGGTAATGCTTAGCAAGTAGGGAATACAGGTGAGCCAAATCCAAGATTTTCCCAGCTTCCACAAGAGCTTCTGCCGTGGCCAGGTGCATTACTGTGTCATCGCTGACTCTCCACCTCTCCACATCTATGGTGTCCAACCCACCAAGCTGGGCCAGCTGCTGGTGAATCTTTTCTCCATCCCGAAGAAACTCCCACTTCCCATTGAAGTACCCTAAGGCATCTCCAGCTGCGCTCAGCACCATGGCAGCCACATACCTCTCCATCAGTCCCTCACACATGATGAGGCGGTGTCTGGGGGAATATTAAGATATACAGAGGATGAGGAAAAAGAATTGGAAAAAATAATGGGCCCCTCTACATTGTATTGAGCACTTACTAATTGTAGGCATTGTATTAAGTGCATCTCATGTAATACAACTGCTCTATGAGGAATGTATTAGACCCATTTTATACGGGAGTAAATTGAGGATCATCAAGATAACACAGTATCAGAAACGTTATGTGCCTTGTCTTAGGTCACAAAGCTAATAGGTGGCAGGACTGGGATTCCAGCTTAGGTCCATTTGACTCCACAGCCAACAATTTTAACTGATTCCATCTTTGCCTCTCTTTGAGTGGCAAGCCCATTAAATTCTGCAAGTCGAACCAAGCTTGTCATTTTCTTTTTAGTTGGGATTTGGCCTTGGAAGTGCATCCCTCCTTTATTAAATAATGGTACTTTCCACTGGCATCACAATGCACAGTTTGCAAAGCACCTGCATATTCTCTACCTCAGTAGTAGGCAGGGATTAGTGTATATATTCCACAGATAAGAAAACTGAGGCTCAGAGATGGTAAATTGACACAACCAGTGAATGGAGGCACTGAGACCCGAATCTTCTGGTTCCAGGCCACTCTGCCTCAACACAGATCTACTTACCTTGGGCAACCTTTTTGTGCCTCAGCCTCCACATCTCTAAAATGGTGACAAAAATAGTAACAACCTCACCAGTTTATTGTGAGAAGTAAATACATTTTTGTAAAGCACCTACAACAGTGTTTACCACATAGTAAGCACCATTTTTATTATTCGTATGCAACCAGGGGAAAAGATTTTTCTGTTATTCAACTAGAATACTTTCTCCCCACCACGTTCCTTTCAACAGCAATATTTTAATTTTGTCTTCCTGCTAAATGATTTGACTTAAACAGTCTTGGGATCTCAGATTCCCTCCATGGATCTAATCCCTGGTGAAGTGCTGGTTTCCCTGTAGTTGCATTTCTAATTTCTGGTTGTATCGTATCGCCTGCAGCATTCATGTTCAAAGCCCTTCACCATCTGCCCCTACTCTATCCACCTACTTTACTCGCATAGGCCAGGCACTTTTAAACGTGCCTAGCTGCAGTTGGGCTTGCTAACTTCCCCCTCAGTTCAAGCTCTTTCCTGGAACCCACCACGCCCTTCCTCCCCTCCACTTACCTAAAACCTTTTACTCAGGGTTATGTTCAAGTCCTAGGACTTCCAGGAGTCCCCTTTCAGTTGCACTGCTGTGGGCCAGGGAATGCAGGCTGGCAAGCACCTGGAGAAGAGTAAATAATGAAGATGGGTTGAGCATACCAAAACCGAGTTACGGATCTTGCTGAGTTTCTCGACTCACAAAGGGTATTTATAAAATGTTATTTACATATTTTATTATTTATAAACGATGCCTAGGAACTGGAGTTCAGGCTCCTGGATCTGGCTCTGCCAAGAATCAGGTGCATCACTCTGGACAAACCACCCACTCTGGACCTCAACTTTCCCATCAGTAAATAGGAGAGTGGAGGGTCCCATCTTGTGCTGAGACCTTCAGAGACTAAGCTTAGTTGGCTTTTGAGGACCAAATTTGAATGCCGGGTATGCGCTCAGCTTCTTTTCTGCAATTCCTTCTAGCTCCACCCGAATGTGTGTTTTTGGTGAATGTGTGTTTTTGTGCGTTGCAAGCTGGGGGGCGGGGGGATCCATGACCATCTCTTTCCTTGGAAATGTTAACATGTACATGTACATGTTAACATTTACACGTCACACTCCTGCTTTCAGAACACAGTTATTCCTTAAACTCTTCTGCCATTTACATTCTTCGCCCCCAAACTATATAAATTCGAATAAATTCAAAACTACGGTCTGTGCACATCTTCTTCCTGGCAGTCTTCCCCTTTTTGATTTCGTTTTATTTACTTACTTTGGTGGGGAGGAGGGTGGGAAACGCCCAGGCAGGGGGGCGGGGTGGGCACCAGCTCACCGCCGGAAAGGCGAGCGCTCTTGGAACGCTGGGCTGGACTTGCGGGTCCTCGTCCCCGAGGACGAGTTGGAGGACCCAGGGCAGGCAGGCCCGGGCACTGCCAGGAGGAGGGCGCCGGCTGAGGTGCTGGAGGAGCGGGGAGGAGTACCTGATCGCCGAGTACTGAAACGCGCGCGGGACCAGGGAGGGGCCGAGCGCCGAGAGTTCAGGGTGCGCGGAGGGCCGGGCTGCATCCGGTGTGTGGTGACTCACGGCCCACCCCGAGCGGAGCGCCCAGCTCAAGGGCGGAGCCGCGCAGCCGCGCTAGGGAACCGCGCGCAGGTTCAACAGACCGTGGACAACCGCTCCTCGCCTTCCCGGCAGCGCTGTGGTCTTCTGCGCCCGAACAGGGGCAACGGGACCTGCGTCACTGGCTACCTGGGCTGGGGACAGGGCTGGGTAGAGCCTGGCATTTCGGAATGTCAGGGCTCAGGGAGCCAGACTCTCAATCCGAGTGTCCATAACTCACCTGTAGCCCCTTAATGACGCTTCGGCCTTTCCTCTGACCAGTTCTTCTGGGTTCTGGTGAGCCAGTGTGTGACCAAGTACTGGGGAAAGGGTACGGAGTGCAAGGCTTTTGTCGGGGTTCTGAGCCCATCCCATAAAACAGGAAAATAATAGCATCTACTTCTTATGGTGGTTGTAAGGATTAATTTTATTTTTATATTTTTTATAATTTTTTAGATTTTTTTTTTTTTGAGAAAGCGCAACAGGGGGGAGGGCAGAGAGAAAGGGGACAGCGGATCCCAAGCAGTCTCTGAGCAGTGGGCTGTGGGGTTTGAACTCATGAACCCAACTGTGAGATCATGACCTGAGCCAAAGTCAGATAGATGCTCAAGGTACTGAGCTACGCAGGTGCCCCAGGATTAAGTTAATGTAAATTCATCATTTATTTGGTAGCAGTTTAGAAGTTTTGAATCCTGATAGTAAATAAAAGCAAAGAAAAACTAACAGTATTTTTGTTTGAATAAATTAATGCCACTTTTGAAAAGAATTAGAATCACCATATGTATGAAGTCTATACACCAAAATTTTAATTTGCTATGTCTTTAATTTTCTATGCTATATCTTTCTGGCTATAACTACCCAGACTAAGTCTGAGAGTTTTTGTTTTTGTTTTCAACTGAGATACAATTTACATGTAGTGAAATGCACTTATTTGGTGTGCTGTTCAATGAGTTTATATTTATAACCATAATCAAGATACAAAATATTTTCATTACTCCAGAGAGTCCCCTTGTGCCCTTTTCCAGTCAAACCCCCACCTCTACCTCCACCGTTAGCCAAAGTGACTTTTTGATCCTTTACAAAAATCAACTCACTCAACCTCTGAAGATGTAGTCAGAGAAAGTTTCCTAGTGAGGGACATTTTTAATAAGCATCCCTATCAAACTCATAACTATTTCAGTTTAAGATGTCTGTTCATAAATATTCTGCATATTACACAGTGCTCTTTCCGTAAAAATCCATGAAAAAGTGTGTCTTTGGCTTGAATATAAATAATAACTGGTGGTGTTCTTAGCCATTAGTTTCCTTTTACTTTATGATGCCTGTGGACCTTGCTATCACTTAGATAGACTACTGACTCATTCATGCTACTGAATGGCTGCAGATGGAGGTTTGTGCAGGACCTCTGAGGCATAGTGTTGTCATCCTTCACCACCCTGTTGTTACCAATCCCCATACTTTATTAGCTCCATCCCTGCTGAAATGGCATTTTTTTTTTTTTTTTTTTTTTTACTGTGGTTGATTTATGTAGTGCCTTCTTTAGCATCCCAGTGCATTAGGCCAGCTAGTATCTGTGCCTTACTTGGGAAGAACAACAATACTGAAACCTCTTCTTCCTTTTTTAAAAAACCTTTTATTTAAATCTAAGTTAGTTAGCATATAATGTAGTAATGGTTTCAGGAGGAGAATTTAGTGATTCATCACTGACGTATAACACCCAGTACTCATCCTAACAATTGCCCTTCTTAATACCTGTCACCCATTTAGCCCACCATCCCACCCAACACCCCTCCAGCAATCCTCAGTTTGTTCTCTGTAAGAGTCTTTTAAGGTTTGCCTTCCTGTTTTTTATTTTATTTTTCCTTTCCTTATCCTATATTCATCTATTTTGTCTCTTAAATTCCACATATGAGTGAGATCATACGGTATTTATCTTTCTCTGACTGACTTATTTCGCTTAGCATAATACACTCTAGTTCCATTCACATTGTTGCAAATGGCAATATCTCATTCTTTTTGATCACCAAGTAATATTCCACTGTGTGTGTGTATGTATATATATACATGTGTATAGACATGTGTAGGTATCTATAGATAGATAGATACCACATCTTCTTTATCCATTTGTCATTCGATGGACTTTTGGGCGCTTTCCATAATTTGGCTGTTGTTGATAGTGCTGCTATAAACATTGCCCCTTTGAATCAGCATTTTTATATCCTTTGGATAAATACCTAGCAGTGCAATTGCTGGGTCTTAGGGTAGCTCTATTTTTAATTTTTTGAGGAGCCTCCATACTGTTTTCCAGAGTGGTTGTACTAGTTTGCATTCCCACCAGCAGTGCAAAAGGGTTCCCCTTTGTCCACATCCTTGCCAACATCTGTTGTGTCCTTGGTTGTTAATTTTAGCCATTCTGACAGGTGTGAGATTGTATCTTACTGTGCCCTGATGATGAGTGATGTTGAGCATATTTTCAGGTGAAACGTTTTCCTTTTGACAAACCTTAAAGGCTGATCTAGATGACCTAAAATTTCCTGGAGGTTATGCCCTATTACAATAGGTAGATGACTTGCTTCTCTGATCCTTGCTCAAGCCTCTTCACAGGTGGACAGCATCCATTTGTTAAAGCTTTTGGCCTTAAAGGGACATAAAGTCTCCAAGAAGAAATTGTCGTTTGTTCAAACTCAGGTTTGATATATAGGGCACCTGATTTTGGAATAAGGACTACATTTAGATCCAAATAGGCTTCATGTCATCTTGAACTTAACCAAAAACCAAAAACCAAATACCAACAATGAGATTTTTGGAGCTAGTTAGCGACTGACTGTAGAAATTGTCCAGACTTCTCTCTTGTGGCCCATCCCTATAAGTTTTACTAAAATCTATAAACCTGACCGTATTATTTAAGAAGACTAAGATGACTTAAAGTCTTAGGAAAGCTTAATAAATCCCTCTTCCCTTGGACATCCCAATTATCAACTTCTCTTCTATGTTAAAAGGAAGGGAATGCTCTTATGGTACTCACCCAAAAACATGGGGCCCACTGTTGACCCAAACAGTATTATAGCCAACAGCTAGACCCTATGGTACAAGGGTACCTCTCCTTGTCTCAGCCATTTCTGCCATAGTCCTTTCAGTCAAGGCCACTGAAGAAATAATCATGAGATTCCTCCCCTACAACTATTCTTGTACTCCACGTGGTAGAAGCTTTCTAAATTCTCACCATACTCAACACCTTTCATCTAGTCACCTTGCCTCCTGTAAAATCTTGTTGCTAACCACTTCTCCCAAGATTCTTCCTCACCGTAATAACCTTAACCCTGCTATTTCATCTCCCTTCTTCCACTGACGAAACCTGTCACGACTGCTTAATACCGACAAATTGCCTTCTGACCCCCACGGTGACCTACAAGAAACTGCTCTGAATAATGCTAACCTTTCACGGTTTACTGATGCTTCTTTTTAAAAGGTGAAAATGATACACATTGTGCTAGCTATACAACTGCAACTCCTTTTGAAGTTATTTGGGTAGCACCATTGCCTTTGGCTACTTCAGTCCAGCAGGCCGAATTGTACTCTAACTGAGGCCTACATTTAGCCAAGGGCAAACTGCAAATATTTATACTGACAGTAGATATGCCTTTGGAGTGGCTCATGACTTTGGACTGCTACAGAAACAGTGAGGCTTATTATGTGCCATACAATTATTAGATGCTATACTTTTACTAGCTGCTTTCACTGTCATTCAGGTCCCTGGGCATTCCAAACCACCTTGCTGATGTTTCCACCAAGAACACTGCTCTAGGGGCTCCTGAGTGTCAGTTGGTTAAGCGTCTGACTTTGGCTCAGGTCATGATCTTGCAGTTTGTGAGCTCAAGCCCCACATTACGTGCTCTGCTGTCAGCACAGAGCCTGCTTCAGATCCTCTGTCTCCCTCTCTGACTCTCTCCCACTCACACACTCTCTGTCTCTCAAAAATAAACATTAAATACATACATACATACATACATACATATATAAAAGAACACTGCTCTCAAAAGAATCAACAACCAAGCCTCTGTCATGGTCCAAAAGGATGTTCCCCCAATAATAATCTAGAAAAAATGGCTAGAGAGGCTCAACAATTGTCCCCAGAAATGCAAAAACAAAATTAGAAATCTAATAACTTTTGGTTCAATAAAAAGAGAAGTTTGGTTTGGCCCAAATAGAAACCCAGTCCTACCAGAGGCCTTAAAATTCCCATTTCTGACTACTGTACATGCTTTGAATCATTGGTCCACTGATAAAATTATAACTTTTATGAACCCATACTGGTGGGAAAATACCTATAGAGCTGCAAAAAGTGCTTATTTTGCTTGCTCCACCTGCCCCAGATACAACCTAGAGAAATACAAAATACAGCTGCTGCTGGAAACTTTAAATTCCCCAATGGGCCATTCGAGGTTTGGCAAATGGATGCCATTCAGCTTTTTCCACCTCAGGGATAAAATTATGTTTTAGTCATGGTTTGTATGTTTTCTCACTGGACATATGTTTTCTCTCCTTTTAGGCAAGTTACTGCCCCTTCTGTGGCTAAAATCCTATTAGAAAAGATTATGTCTAGCTGGGGAACCCCCCTCGAACTGCATAGTGACTGGGTAACTCACTTCATTGGTCAAGTGCATCAGAAGGTCTGTGCTACTTGGACACTTGTACAACACTTTGTGCTTACCACCCTCAATCCTCACATCTAGTTAAATGTACCAATAGCATCATTAAGACTCAGTTGGCAAAAATTGTAGAGACTCCTCAAAAACCCTGTGGCCAAAGGCAATGCCATCAGTCCTTCTAAGTCTTAGGTCCACACCTTCCGGAACTCATACACTTGCACCCTTTTTGATAATCACAGGGCACCCAATGCACCTGGCTCCTGTGTCCTTTGATATACAGCTGATTAAAGGAAGATCTACTTCAATAGTATAAAGACCTAATTGCTTTTGTTGAAAATAACCATGCTTTAGTAGAACCATATTTCCATAGTACACTCCCAGGAGGTGAATACCTCAAGCATTACTCCTTATAACCCAGAGGTTTTTTCTCTTGGAAAAGACAGACCAGACTCTCTTCAACTTCATTGCAACAACCCCTAGCAGGGGCTGTTTACAAACCCCAATTCTGCCAAACTCTAGGGAATAACCCTTGGATCCATGTGTCACATCTAAAGAACACACCAAACCCCAACTGGGCCTGCACATCAACTGGTGACCTGAAAGTAAAGATTTCCAGGAGTTGAAGCAGATGGCAGCTGAAGGAGACAGCTTTCCTAAGATAACCAGCCAAGGCCTATAAACCTTCTTTCCCTTGCTCATTTTCACCCTTTCTTCAATCTCTCTTTCATTGTATGCATTTGCCAATCCCATGTAAAAGGGGGAAACTGCTCCAATTGTTAGATTTGCCATCAGAAAACACACTATAGCAGTGACTCCTTAGTTCAACCTGTAATGAATTTTGCTGAAATCCCAGATGCCACTGTATGCCCAATTGTTCCACAGGTCCCTTTTATAAAGTTAGAATACTAAATCCATATACCCGTGTTCCTTACCTCAATTTAACCCAACCCTGCAGTGGGAGAGTGAGATCCATTAAAAAAATATATAAAAGATACTGCACAGCATTCAGCATAAATCAGACTATTTGTAGGCTTGCTTTCAAACCCATGTATTAGGGTGGTCTTTCAATATGTAATAATAACACTTTCAATATGTAATAATAATGGTAACGCTCCATTACCAACCAAAGGGTCCATAAATACTAATACTTGTGAGAGAGCCCTATGTACTCCACTTGGCTACTCCTCATATGAGGAGGTTTTGGCAATGGCCCCTATACTTGGGCAGCTCACTGTCATGATGGCTGGAGGATCAAAGGACAATATGCTCTTCCTGTATTTACTGTTCTGTTTTCTCTTCATAACAAACCAGAAGCCTACCACTGGTCTACCCCACTAAGCCTCCACAGCCATCTTAAACAGGAATTTCCAGAAGGCATTCAGGACTTTGGGTTTGCTGGAGAAAAAGACTTTCTCCCTCGGACCAGAGTAAGTACCAATGAACACATGACCAGAAATCTGTCCCTGATATTGGGAGAGTTAACCAACCATAGCCAAGACAATAGGGGCCCAAACACAGTCACGTGACTCGCTGCCTAAAGTAGTTTTGGATAATTGAATGGCCCTCAATCATCTATGCGCTGAACAAGGAAGGGTTTGAATAGGCAAGACCACCTGTTGCACATGGATAAATTCTTCTAGGGAAGTAGATGCCCAACTGCATAAAACTAGGGAATAAGCACATTGGCTATAATAAATTTCATGTAATGATCCATGGTCCTTTGGCTTCTGGTTACCTTCAGGTTGGGGTTCCCAGTTTAGAACCATCTCACAAACTGGATTTGTCACATTGCTTTTAATTCTGTTTTGTATAATCATTTTTAAGCTTTGTACCCGTTACCTGTCAAACCTTTGTAGAAGCAACATACCAAATAGGGTGATGCTACTCACCCTCAACTCAACACTTCAAGATGATCTCCAATGGTTATTTATGACCCTGATAAGATATAAATTTTAGATGGGAAATGCCTGAGAGTTCTTCCCCCTACCCTTCCTTGTTACTCAAATGTGACCTCAATGTTTTCTCCAACCTGTGCACTTTCCCTCTGACATGGGACATGACAACCAGGAAAGGCCCTTCCCGGTACCAAGGGACAAAATCACTAAATGCAGAAAAACTGACTCTTGATCAGTGATGCTTTCAAGGAAATGTCTTGAACAAAAGGGGGAAATGTGAAGATGAATAAAAGAAAGCCTCATTCAAAATGGAGTCAGGCCACCCTGAAGAGGAAAGCTCGTATGCATATACCATGCATTACAGTTTATTTTATATACAGCTTCCTTTACTACCCCAACTAGAGGGATGAAGATTTTCTTCTTGCCCAGCAACAACCCAGCCAGTGAGAAACTGCCACATCTCAACTATTGAGAAGTAGCCAGAGTTCAGGGTTGTGTGAACTCTGGCTCTCCTCTAATAAACTTTCATTCAAAACCACCCCTCCCAACTTTCTCCATTCCTCTATAAAAGCAAGCCCCTCTCATTTGTTCTCTGGATCTTGACTATGTTTTACCAGAGTTTGCATGTCCCAAATTGCAATTCCTCTATTCCTGCATAAACTCATTTTGCTGGTAAAATAACTGGCTACTTTATTTTTAAGGTTGACAACACCTACTGACATTTTTTCTTCTTGGTCAAACATTGGAAAATGTTTCTCATCAAGGACATCAAGGACATGGTCAGGAAAACCAAAAGAACAATCTGTCAGTTGGCTCCAAATAACTGCAATAACCATTACAGTCTTCTATACCCCCCTAACATTCCCCATACTCACCAGGCTTAAATAATAAAGACACTTATTATCTTACATAACAAAATGTCTACACATATCTAGATTATCTTAATATATATATATATGTATGTATATATTTCTGATATATATATATCAGAAATCCCCAGGGTTAATTATTTGTTATCAAGTATCCAGTTCCTTTCATCTCTCTGCCCCACTAGTCTCACTGTGTTAGCTTTGTCCCCAAGCTGACATCTCTGACAGATATAAAGTCCAATTACAATAACAGACAATGTCCAATGGGAAAAGACAGTATGTCTTCTTTTAAGGATGAAGAAACTGTTAAGAAAGCCTCCTCCTGTGCTCCCCTCCAAGACTAAACCAATCACTGTTAGATTATGAGGGTTTTTTTGATCAAGGATAAAACATCTTCCCTGAGAGATGGATACTTATACAAAAATCAAGATTTTGTTCATAAAGGAAAGAGTGAATGCTAGTCTGCCAAGAACTAATATTTATCTGGCATTTTACTAGTGCTAGACATTAGTGTAGATACTGGAAAGACAGAGACATTGAAGATTTAGTTCCCCACCCCCAGTTTTATTGAGGAAGACATATTGCAAGTATCTTCATTAGTCACCAATTCAGTATTATTTGCCATTTTGAGGCTTTTGCTGAGAAACAAACTTGAGGGACTCAAACCTAATCTCTGAGATGTTTCATCTGTAAGGTGGAAATAATGGTACTTTTCTTAAAGAGTTGTTAACAATGTCCAGGAGTGATCTTTATATATCCTACAGACATTAAAGACCAACTGTTACCAGGTATATGCTATGACATAGGACCCTCTCTCATGGAGTGAACCCAGCCATGTGATCTCATTTTAGGCTGCTGACTCATGATATTTTTAAAATTTTTTAATACAATGTTTACATTTTTTAATGATAAAAGTAATGCATACTTTCAGCAGAAATGTTGGGAAAGCTTCTAAAAATCTTTCCAAAAGAAATACCCACACTTGTTCATGAAGATAAGTGTTCCTGAATGTTCTTTGCAGAATTGTTTCTAATAGCTGAAACTTGGAAATAACCTCAATATCTGTTTACAGGGAAGTAAGTTTGTGTTACCTTTTCCTAAATCATGGCATAATTATGGAACTGTTTAAAACCACGAGGCGGATATTTAAATCAGTAGACTTTGGGTAAATAATCAAGCTCACATGGAAAGAGCTTAGAGATATTTTGTTAAGTAAAAATATCAAATTTGAGAATGAAGAATATATATGGTCTTATGTAAAAAAAAAAAGAAGAGCTGTGTGTGTGTGTGTGTGTGTGTATAAAATGACTGAAAGGATACACATCAAGTTGTTAATAATGATTATGATTACCTCTCAAGAGGATAATGGGAGAGTTTGCCAGGAGAAGTTTAAGGGGAAACTTTTAATCTTTCACAATTAGAATTTTTACATATTATACGTGTAAAGAAATTTTGGAAAACACAGAAAAAACATAATCACTCACATTTCATCACTCATACTGTATATACTTAAAATCTTTATTTTTTTCACATGTGTTTGAAAAAAATGTGGATCCTTTTGTATATACAATTTTTTATCCTATTTTTAACCACTAAGCTTTACATTGTAAGCATTTCTGTCATTAGTGATAGTATTTTTAGCATAATTGATTCCAAATGCTCAGATAAGGTAATGCCTCTAGCATAAACTCCCTTTCATATTGATACAAAGAAAATGAGGCCCTGAAGTTCAGTTGCTCTCCAACCGCAGTATTGTCAAAACTGGTTCATTTGAAGGGAAACAGAAGGACAGATAACTGAAAAACAGGTTATTAAACAAGTCTTTGCCACTTCATGTCTTCATTGTGTAATACCACACCTAGTTAAAGCATGAGAGCTAAAAAAAAAAAAAAAGAGATTGAGAGAGCGCTAACAGGAAATGGTTAATAGGCAGGGCCCCTTGAACTCTTGCAGACGCAAAATAACTAAAAGATTCAAAGGTAAACATACCACAGAATAGGATTTCAATATACATTTGTTAAAATGAATTAAAGTTGGGGGAGGGGGGGATGAAGTAAAGGCTTTTTAGAAGAAACCAAAAAAAAGCTAGCACAGGAGACATTGGAAGCCCAAAGCAGCTGTCCACATATCAATTCAATTCAGAAGACTTGGTGAACATATTCACTTGGTCTAGGCAATAATACCCAGATATTCAGTCAAACATTTTTCTAGATGTTTCTGTGAAAGTATTTTTTAGGTGAGATGAGCATTGAAATCAGTAGATACTGAGTAAAGCCGATGATATTCCATGACAGAATCGGGCCTGACCAATTCAGTATGGAGGCCTTAATAGAAAAAAGACTGACCTCCAGCAAGGAAGTAGGAAGTCTGACAGCAGACTGTCTTCTGACTTGATAAAGGAAGTTTTCAACTTTTAATGTTTGTGGGCCAGGCTCCCTTGCTTCTAGGGAAGCTGTACTTTAACATTTACCAAGTCAAACTGATTCGGCAAAACCTCAAAGCATGGGCTCTATTTCTCCCCAGGGTACACATTGTACATCTGCTTCATTGAAGAAAATAACCAAAGAGGTGCATTCTGAGCATAAAAGATAAGAAAAAGTAAGAAATTTCCCTGTTCCCACACGATTAAAGTCAGATAGCCCCTTGCATATACTAGAAAATTAAGACAAGGCCTACAACTTACTGAAATGTTCTTCATCTAATTATTTGTAACTTTTTGTGTGAATAAATGTATATAACCCTACACCAAATGTTCCCTTACTGGAGCACTCTCTTCTTTGTGAAGACTGTGTATCTCAGGCAGCTGTCCTAACTTGAGCTTGAATAAAACTCTCTTCCTTTTTCTTTTTTAGAAATTCTAAAAGGTTCATTCATTTTGTGTCAATAGACTCGAGCTGCAGCATCTGCTCTTTCCTGGGTCCCCAGAGATTTGGACTTGCCAGCCTTCACAATCAGGTGGGTCACTTGCTCAGAATAAATCTCTTTCTCTCCATACATATACATATTGACTCTGTGTCTTTGGAGAACCCTTACTTATACAGCACATAAAATGTGTCAGGTGCTTTGCCAGGTGCTCCCCAAAGTTACAGAGGTAAGGCAAAAATCATGCTACTAGAGGAGACTTGGTAAAGTATAATGACATTAGGCCATGAGGACTGTGACAAGGGGGAATGTTCAAGATACAAGGTCAGCAGATATGAGAGAGACATTACCATCTTAGAGTGTTCAGAGAAGGCGTCCAGAAAAAATAACACCTGGGCTGATTTTTGAAGCATAATTAAGAAGACAATTTAAAATTGTCAGAAGCCCAGTGATAACCCAAACAGCCAGCACGCGGGAGAAGCAAAAAAAAAAAAAAAAAAAAAAAAAAAAGGAGGAGAAGGAGAAGAAACAGGAGAAGGAGAAGTAGTAGTAGTGAAAGTGAAGATGCAGGTTTAGGTTGGCATATTCTCCCGAGCTGAGGCACAGTTGCTCATCCCCAGAGCAACTAGCTAAATATGCATCTGCAGTATGATGAAAATGCCAACAAAATATTTGTGGAAATATGTGGAAATTGTGGCAATAATGAGTGGAAGTATGACATACCACGGCCAGGAATCACCTATGTGGATTCTTTCTAAATGAGCCCGGTTAACTACATGTAGAAAATGGATCCAGAGAAAAGTAACAGGCAACAACAGAAAGGATGCTAAACTGGATAACTCAGAGAAAAAAAGCAATGGAAAGCCGAGGTTTTGTTTCACACAGGCTGAGTGGTTTTGAGGAGCTTGGTAATGATGCTCTATTGCCCTGAAGTGTTTCTGTTTATTTGTTTCGGGCTTATAATGGACACAAATTCTGTGGATGACTGAATGAGAGAAAATCATCTTACATTAAAGCAGGAGATAGTTTGGTTGTGTTTAGGGAAGTTTTTTTTTTTTTTCTGACTAAACTGGTAAGGGCTTCCTTCAAAGGACATTGCAGCATGTTACTGCGTGATCCTTTGAGAAAAGAAGAGACAAGTACTGTGTCCAGGAGAATCGAGGCTTCTGTGCCTGAGGGTAGGGACCTGCTCTGGAATCCTGGCCAGTCCAGGATTTGGGGGAATTAAGACTCACTACAGCCATTGGCTGCCCCTCCCCCTACCCACACTGTCCACCAGAGCTGTTAACAAATTTACAAAAGCCACTCTTTTCAGTTTTCTATTTTATTTTCCTTGTCTCCCGAGAAACATAGAAAGGAGCCAATCACCAGGCAGGAGAAAGAGAAACTAGAAATGATCTTGGTGCTTTCACAACGGGACTGTATAGTGCGGTGAAAGCAAGCTTCAATGAATTAAAGGTCATGTGAATTAAAGATTTTAACAGTAGGGTGTTATTTACTGTTTAAGCCCTCTATGCTACTTATGCACCCCTAAAATGGAGTAATCAACCTCCTTTACTTGCCTCCTTCTTCTTCCTCTTCCTCCTTCTCCTCTCCTTCCCTTCCTCCCCCTTCTCCCCTTTCTTCCTTGAATATTTTTCTGAAAAGTGAAGTAATGGTTGCCATTTGTTTCTTATTGACAATGTAATATAAACTGAAGGGGAAAACCAAAAGGCCAAAACAAAAGGTCACAGTGTCCAGATTTCAAAAAGGCAGATGGGGAGTAGTAGTTGAACTCTATTCATAAAATTAAAGAGAAATTGCATGGCTTGATTAGAAAGGGGAATTTATCTCTCAGCAGGTCTTCCCAGAAACAGCACCATTTAAAGCACACCTTGCATAGATATTTAGCTGCTGTTTGAATATGAGAAGGAATTTGAGGAATTGAAGCCTCTGCAGAAGAGCAAGTACCCACCATAAAGGCAGAATTTGATGAAGAGATTTAAAACATTTTTTTAAATGTTTGTTCATTTTTGAGAGAGAGACAGAGAGACAGAGATAGGGCGCAAGCAGAGGAGGGGCAGAGAGAGGAAGACACAGAATCTGAAGCAGGCTCCAGGCTCTGAGCTGTCAGCACAGAGCCCAACAGGGGGCTCAAACCCACAAACTGTGAGATCATGACCTGAGCCGAAGTCAGACACTTAACTGAGTCACCCAGACACTTAACTGACTGAGCCACCAAGGTGCCCCCAGTGAAGAGCTTTAACAGTGCTCTCAGACTAAATCCCTTCAGCTTTGGACTGATTTCTCTGGTGGCCACGGGAGGAGGTTGAGGGACTCTCTAGTGGCCTGACACCACTAGGAAACCTGCCTAAACCGGCTGCCATTGTGAAGTCATTGGTTTCACTCTTTAGATTCTCTACCCCAGGCTTCACCATAGGAGTGGCTACTTTCCATTTCCTGGAGGCTGTATTTTTACTCACTGAGAGCCAGCCCAGTGAGCAGTCAAGTCTGTTAGGAGTACCAGAGGCCCATTGCAAACCCTAGGAGGGGATCGTGGGGATCCAGCTGGCCAGCTGAGCTTCTGTCCCTGTGGGAGGGAAATCCCAACAGGATTGGGAGAAGCAGAGAGGCTGATGACCATCTGGTAGAAAGTGAACCAAAGGTTTCAAAATCTACTGGTGGATGGATCTCCCAATCCAAGGGTGGGAAATCATGACTTACAGAAGTGAACTACTGCTCTGGAGGAGGTATGGGACTCCTATTCTGCAGGCCCCTATTCAGCTGATTGCTCTGGTCCTTTTCTCTGCTATCTCTTGCTTCTTTTTCTTAGGGCCCCTCTACCTTGTTCTTATTTCTCCCATTCTGTTCCTTTTTGCATCCCTATTGCTTGACACAGTTCCAGGTTCACAGTACAAACTCCATACATTTGAGGGGAATTGGCTTGACATGCCAAAGGAGTGGTACATACATTAGAAGCAAAGAGAAAGGAAAGAGCAGATGGGGATTAGAAGAATCAATGACAACTTCTTGAGGAAAAGGCATTTGGTCTGGTCCTTTCAGGAAGGAAGATGTTTGGATGGGCAGAGAGACAGGGAAAGGCACCTAGAAAGTTAAGGAACAGTCAAGGTTTTCAGGCAGAGAGAATGTAATGCCAAACGCAGGCAGAAGAGGAGCAGTGGGCATTGGGGATAGAGCCCTTAATTTAGACAAGGTTTAACTCTGAATTTCCACTGTTCTTTTCATTTTAAGAATCCAGTGATTTCCATTTCAGAGAACCAGAAAGAGTGTGACAGCATTCAGAGAGGAAGAGATGACCACTCTTACACTGATAACGTTTCTACCAGCTTTAGCAGACTATGGCACCACTTGGGAGGACCATGGTCTTATAGCCTAGATCTTGCCACCCCATGCTGGGTGCAGGTTATAAACAACTTTGAATGAAGCAGGGGAAGGAGCCAGAGGAGCATTTCAGCCCCTCCACTGAGAGGCTGAAGGTCACTGCAACTGTAAAGTGGAAGTTGTTAACATCCTTCCTCATCATTATTCGAAATATGCAGCTGAGGCTCAGACCAAGACACAGATGAATGAAAATGCTCACCAAGCTTTTTTTTTTTTTTTTTTTTTTTAACAGAGAAGATGAAAATGCAGTGGGCCCCTGTCATATAAAGTCTTACCGGCATGCTTTGTAGAACTTGAATATTCTAAGAGCAGTCAGCCACTGAACCCTGGCACAAACTTATCACTGGTGTGGAGCAAGGTGCCTCTGCCTCCCCCATTTCTTACCCACACTCTCTTTGCTCTTTCTGGCTGCTTTCAGAGAGATGGTGCCTTTGCCAATAGACAAGAAGTAGAAGAGGCAATGTTTATTAAATAGAAGCTGCTGCCTCTCCTGCCACGCCAACTCTACAATACATCTGTTTCTACTGCCACGTTTCTACCTCTACAGAAACATGGCCAAGATGGGAGGGACATGAAACCCCCCTACCTTGGGCTGATATTGTCTTGATGTAAGAAGGCAATATTGATTAAAACACCAGTATTTCAAATTGTCTCTTTATTTGGCACCCTGAAGTTTTTTCACCTTCTAGAACACTGTATCATAGTGACATTAAAGTTGAGTCAGAGGTGACCTTTTCTTCTCTAATAGGGAGAAAGACAAGGTCCTTCTCACCGCAGGTAAGTTTTATGAAAGAGTCCATAAAGAAACTGAAAACCTGGAAATGGATTGTCTTAAAATTACCAGTGCCTGCATACCCTTTGAAAACCTGCAGGCAACTTTGGGGGTAGAGGTATCTCAGTTTGAAGACCCTCCCTTCAACCCAAACAGCTCCATCTCCCGGCAGAGAGGCACTAACGCTGTGGATGCTACCAGGAGAGATACTATACAAGTGGACCTATCAGATCACATTGTATTAGCTGCTACTCACTCATGTGCGTAAGACTTGTCTCAAAGGCAGTCAGCAATTTTCTGAGGCTAGGGCATTAGCTGAGCATTGGGACACATTCCCCCAGGTGAGGTCCAGGCCTGGGGAGAGCCTGAGCACAGTCATGAAGTGGAAGAGACTTTATTCTTTCCTTCTCTTCCCTCATGATGATTGTCACTCCTCCCCACCCTGCGGACACCCAGAGGGTGTCATCCTTCCATATCAGCTTTTAGTATGAAGGGATTTCAGTGCCTTCCTTAACACTGAAAAATATTAGGATAGATGGCAGCTTAAACTGTGATTTTTTTTTCCAGAAAGAAAGAAAGAAAGAAAGAAAGAAAGAAAGAAAGAAAGAAAGAAAAAGAAAAGAAAGAGTATCCCTCCTGCCTTACCCTAGATTCTGCAGAAAGCAAAGCTGGAAAAAAAGGCCTAGTTTATTGGGAATGTAGTCCAGTGGTATAGGACAGGGGGATTGAGACAGGAAAGAAAGAAAAGCCAGTACAAGGGTGCTTTACGACGTTGGCTTTTGCTGCAGGCAACTGGTACTCAACCCCACTGGGACCTTCTGGAGAACCTCGTGAAATGTCTCCTAGAACTCTCCACCTGGAAACTGTCAGCTTCCAACCCCCTCTGGTCAAGAAGTAGCCCCACGGGCACTAACTACCCCCAAATTCCCAGGCTGCACATGTTCAAGCACAAAACTCCCCATGCCAAAGCAACAGAGAAGCTCCAGAGGCAGAAGCAAACTGTGAAATGTGCAAAACAGGTCGGCTGCACCAGCATGAGTCAGCTGTTTACCTACAGAATGCTCCAGAATTCTATACAGGGGTAGAAGGCTGATTGAAACAGAAGGGGTGGGTGGGTACTAAAACCTTCTTCATCCTACCCCTTGGTTCTATCACTGTGCTCACCTGAGGTGCCCTCAACCATGGCTACAGTAACTGCAATCCTGTCCAGCATGGCTGCCGGAAGTCTCTTCTGTGAAGGTAGCTGAGGTGGAGGGGTGGGAGTGCCGTTGAGGGTGGCCTGTTGAGCCCAGCACTCTCCAAAAAGTGGCCACTATATATGAGGTAGATGGCCCACTCCTGCAGTGGCAGGGCCATGAGTAGAGAGGGGTAACTCTGGGTGCTAAAACAAAACTTGAGACCGACACAGAAACAACTGGCCCACAAAGCTCACAGTCTGTCTACCGCCAAAGCCAATGGCTCCCCCAGGCTGCCCAATGCAGTCTTCTCTCCCCTTGAGACTACTGGTTTGTGTGAGGTAGTGAGGGAGGGGCTGTGTGGTTGGTCTAGGCCACACCCTCTGAGGAGATGCTGATAAAAAGGGAAAGCTGAGCAAGCTTCCTCAAATCATACTTAACACCCTACCCATCCCTTGCTTTGACTTAAACATTTCTGGTGAAGAACATCAGATCTTCTAGGGAGTAAAAGGAAGTTGGAAGATATATCACCCAAAGAAAAACTGAGAAACTTGCCATTATTTTGGAGACAGCAAGAAAAGAACATCTCAGAACTGGGGCCTCATCCTTTGATTTTTTTAACACAAGAGAAAAAGAGCAATTGTTCTTCAGCAGGTAAGTACATTTAATATTATCTTAACGTGGGATAGCTTGGTAGGAATAGTTACCAATAACATGGCTGCTTTTTTTTTTCTTAAGTTTACTTATTTATTTTGAGAGAGGGAGCAGGAAAGAGAGAATCCCAAGCAGGTTCCGCACTGCCAGTGCAGAGCCTGATGCAGGATTTGAACTCACAAACTGTGAGGTCATGACCTGAGCCCAAACCAAGAGTCAGACCGTTAACCAACTGAACCACCCAGGCACCCCAATCTGACTGCTTTTTAAACAAGCATACCATCACTCCTATCTCCAAGATGCATACCTATTTCCAAAGGAGCCTGCCGGGGTCTCATTCCCATAGGAGGCTGAGGCTTCCCAGCACAGTTGGAGAATCATCACTAGAATTATGGCTTATAAAATTCTGATGAATAAATGAATCCAAGCTAATCCTGGTTAAAATGGAGCGTGGCTAATAAAACAAACAATCAAGGGTGGCTGGAAAATGACCTCTGGGGTGGTTCCCAAAGAGGAGGCCCAAATGTCCTCTGGGTAGCATTGGACTATGTCTGTGGTGGCAACTTCAGAAGATCACATTGAAGCACAGCATTCTATTTCAGTTCTAAGTTTTGATATATTTACTGAAAAAAGTCAACTTACATTGTAGTACATAATATAACTAAGTAATATTTGCAATATGTCTTTTCCCTTTCTACTGATAGATTTTTCTATCTGAATTTGTTTTCTATCTGAATCTGTTGATTCAGATCCTCTACCCCTTTAAGACATGTCTTTGTTTTTATATATACATATATATATACACATATATATACACATATATATATGTCTGTGTATATATATGTATATGTATATGTTAATGTATTGAGAAGGAAGTACTTTCGTAACTTAAGTACTGCCTTGGACAAACTATGCCCTCACCGATATTTTGTGTTTCTTGGTATGTTTTGAAGAACACCAGAACTTTGGCTAACCGATATTGACTGCCCTTGTAGTTCTCTGTGCTTTTACCCAAAGTCTTAATCATCTCCATAAACAGAGCCATTCTATGGGAGAGCTGTGGTTAGTTTGGGGAACATGTACAAGGCAGGGTTATCTCCTTGGAGTTCCCCCAACCTTTGCTTTTCCCACAAGATTGTCTGCTTTAGAAGTTTCTCAGATTAAGATCGCCAACTCATTTCAGGCAGGCAACTAGGGAGTTTTACAACCCATACTAGGCCGACCTTCCTTCCTGGGTGACTCTTTTTCCTTTCCAGGTTGTGAAAATAAACCCACAACCTTTTATATTCAGGAGTTTGGAGACCCAGGTACACCATTCATGGTGTGTTTTTGCAAATGTCACGGGAGAACCCTCTGTATGAGACGATTGAATTGTCTTCTGTTCCTGCCTTGTGCTTGCTGGGAATTACCCATGTCTAACTTGGTTTGAAATTGTTTTCATTCTCTGCCCTACGCAGCAAAAGCCATGGATCACGCAGCAAAGTGGAAAACACCACTACTGAAGCACCCATATCCCAAGCTCTTTCTGCTCTTGATGCTAGCTAGTCTTTTTTACTTCTGTTCAGGTAAGGAACTTTCAGGAACTTGACTGAGTTTGCTGCTTCAAAGTTTAGGTGGTGGTGTTTTCTGTGCTGCCCCCTTCTGTCACCCTGCAAGCTAACCTTCGGGGGCTGGATTTGGGAGGCTGTTGAGAAGAGCAGGGCTCATCCTGCTGAAGGATGGTTCTGACTTTATTTTTAAAATCGAAACAAAATATCTTCTTTCTGCTGAACAGCATACTACCTGGTTTCCCCAAAGTAAAGAGAAGAATCTGGCTTCAGCATGGTTTGCCGGTTTGCAAAGAGCCTGACATCAAAGGTCCTTAAAAGGTCTTAAAAGCTGCTAACTTAAAGCATGTCCGCACCACAGGCATCACCCAGAATATCTAAGTGTGAGGGAAGGAGGCAGGTGGATGGGGAGAGGAGTTTGGGCACATGGATTACTGGCCCGCAGTGGTGGTCATCGTATATTTTCTGTCCTGGGCTGGAAATTTTGCTATTTCACATGGTTGCTGAATCAAGAGAACTGTGACTTAAGTTTCACAATTTATGCATCAGATATTATATATATATTTGGCAGTTATATGACCTTTCCAACAGTTACAGTTTTCTTCTGGTAAGTTAGGGGAGCACCCTCAAGTCTCCTGGGGAGTCTAAAGAGTTTAAAAATACTTAGAAGGAAACTTATACAGGCTTCCTGGAAATATGTGTGTGTGTAGGAACCAATGAAAAGGAGAATATAAAATTAAAACCAGAGTTTTAGCAATTATAGCAGGAAAATTAGAGGCAAGTGGAAGGAGATGATCTTTGAGCTAAAGAAAAATATTTAGGAAAGCACTTTGTCCTATAGCTACAGCCAGATTTCTTTGTTGCTGTACTGAGTCAACAAACAAATCCATGAACTTCTCATGCTTGAACACCTACTATGTACTTAAAAACTGTGCCTGGGAATCCTGTCCTCTAAGAGATTTGAGTGTGTTAGTTGGAGAAGGCAAAAGTAACCCACAGGCAAGTAAAGAGCAGTGAAGGGCCTGGTTCTGACTGTAAGAGCCTAAGACCAGGGCGGGCTAGGGCAGCTGGGCAAGCTTCTGGTGGAGGATGGGCGATGATGGGAGAATTCTGAGTAGGACAACAGCACAGACAAAGGCACAAAGGTAAGGATGAGTCTGGCACAAGTGGTCTTCCTTTTGTTTACTCATTTATTAATTCAACAAATGTTGAGCATCTCCTATGTACAGGAGACTTTTCTTGGTCCCGGGGACAAGTTGCCAGCAAAATTGGTGTGGCTGTTGTCTTCATGGAAGTTATAGTCATTGGGAAGAACGTGAAAATCAATCAAAGAATCACTCAAATGAATGTATGAGCAACAAGCAATGTCTTCCTCTGCCAGGAGAGAGTGGTGAGGGAGATCTGGGTGAAGGTGGGAGAGCAGCATGTGGAGGAAACAAAGGAGCAGGAAAGTGAAAGCGGCTGGTGTTGGGGCAGGCGGAGGCAGGGACCAGATTCCATGGGGCTTGAAGGCCATGGTCAGGAATCTGAATGTTATTTAGAGCGTACTGGGAAGCCATGGAAGTGTTTTAAGGAGTTGTGTCATGGTCTATACCAGTGCTGCTCACACCTCGATGATACATATCAATCACCCGGGGGCCTTGTCAAAAGCAGGAGATTTTTAGGGCAGTGAAAAGACTCAGTATGATACTGTAATGGTGGATACATGTCGTTTTACGTTTGTCAAAACCCATAGGATGTATAGTGTCAAGAATGACCCCTAAAGTAAAGTGCAGACTTTGGTGATAATGTGTTAATGTGGGTTCATTGATTGTCACAAATGTACCCTCTGGCATAGGATGTTGATGGTAGGGGAAGCTGTGTGCATGGACAAGATGGAGTATACAGGAACTCTCTGTACTTTCTATTCATTTTGCTATGAACCTAAAACTGCTCTAAAATAAAGTCTGTATATTTTTTGAAAAATACAGTTTCTGCCTAGGTGGGTCAGGGAGGGGCCTGAGATTCTGCATTTTTTAACAAGCAGTCGGGTGATGCCGACACTGTTGGGCCACAGCCCTTCAGTTTGAGTAGTAAAGTTCTGAAATGATGTTACAAAAAAAAAGGTGTTGCTAGAGCAGAAAGAATGGCTTGTAGGGCTGACAGAGCGATTGTGTGAAACCTGTCAGGAGGCTGTTAATAGACAGCTTTGATGAAGAGACTGGAGTCAGAGGGAGATGGGGGAATCGGAGGGTGTGTGTGATGTAGAATCGGGGAGAGTTTGCCAGACCGGGTGCAGCTAGGAGCTGAGCATGTCCTGTGGGAGGCAAGACTGGGTGAGATTATGGAGGCCTTTGCTTCAGGGAAAGGGATTTGGCACACACCTTCCTCTCCTGGTCTGGTCCAGGAAGCTGCACTACCACCCACCCCCAGCCGTTGCTGCCCAGGACAGGTGACCTCTTTGTCCTGAAAAGGGAGGGGCCAGCTGGACTCCTCTCCACTTCTGGTTTGGTCTGTGGAGGCAAAACTAAAAACTCGTGTACTCCAGAAACTGGTATGTATGTATGTATGTATTTATTTATTTTAAATTTTTTAAATGTTTATTTTATTTCTGAGAGAGAGACAGAGTGCAAGCAGGGGAGGGACAGAGAGAGAGGCAGACACAGAATCCAAAGCAGGCTCCAGACTGAGTTGTCAGCACAGAGCCTGACGCAGGACTCAAACCCACAAACCGTGAGATCATGACCTGAGCCGAAGTCAAATGCTTAACCAACTGAGAAGTTGGCACCCCCAGTTTCTGGCACCCCCAGAAACTGGTATTTTTAAGGCAGAGGATCTAACACGGTCGCTTTCAGAGGGGCTGACCTTGTCAGGCAGCTTTCTCTGAGGTGGGATATCTTCAGGTAAGCACAGCTCTAAGGGGAGTGGAGAGGCCTTTGGTAGGAGTGGGCCAGGGACATAAGAAAGGTGTTGCCCGTAAGTTTATGGCATGAGGAAAACTGAGCCACAGGGAAAAGAATGCCCTCAATGCACCACAGACACTCTTCCTGTCATGTATTGTCTGAGCGCTGCTGGCCAAGGGTCCTAGAAGTCACAGTTCTTGCTGTGAGAACTCTGATATTCAATGTCCCTGAGCTTTTTAAAGATTTAAGTACTGTTTAGAGACACAAAAGGGTCAGACTTTATACAGAGTGCATAGGCTGGGTCTCAAGAGGAGAGAAAGTCAGGAGCAATGGAAAAAATCAGGTAACAAGTCTGAAATCTGTTAGCTGCTGGAGAGCAGATACTTCTCCCCCTTGTGTTCCCAGCACCAAGCCCAAGGCCAACAGGAGCCCCAGGTGTGCTGGTTCCCTTCATGAAAAGTACTTAGAAGTGTCCCCAAAGGTCACTTCCATTGGAAAGATATACACAGACCATTAGCAGTAAATCTCTAGATGGTGGGGTTATATCTATAACTTTTAGGTGTTTCTATATTTTCCATTCTTTCTAAATTTAGTGTGTTTCCTTTAGAGTTAGGGAACATCTTTACTTAAAAAGCACTCTCAAGTCCCAGTGAGCTAACATACAGCCCAACACATGGGGATTTAATCTGTTCTGCCCAGCTGTGGGCACTTGGCTCAGTCCGGATGTCAGCCAGTTACCACAGTGATTCTGGCCTGTCCTGGGTGTGATTCAATAAATCACATGCTGCACATGACAGGAAAGTTAATTAAGGAAATGAGAGAAAATTAAGTTTAAAATTTCTGTATAGTGTGTTACAATTAACTTAGCACTTTTACATCTGGGTATTATATGATTTACATCATATAATCCCCGTGATAATTATGTAAAGTTTTAGTAGAGAATGTATTATGCCCCTTTTGTAGAGATTCCCAAGGAACCAATTTGTCCGAGGTTATGATTCTAATGTGCAAAAACCGATGGAGGCAGATCTCATCTCCTAATGCCTAGTCATTCATTCAGTAAATATTTATTGAGTGCCTACTTTGGGCCAGTCCCTGTTCTAGATTCTGTGGATATAATGATAAACTAAACAGATAAAGCCCCCCCCCCCCACCCCTCGTTCCCATAGCCTCAGAAGTAACTGCTGCTGAAGATAAACTTGAAGAGAAGTAAATCAGGGCAAGGGACTAATGAGGAGCAGCATGGATGAGGTCTGGGAGGAGGGCACTGGTTAAAGAGAGTCAAAGAAGGGCTCCCTGACAAAGGGAAATGAGGAACTGGGCTGTGTGGATGTCTGGGGAAGGCAATGGTACACCTGTTATATGCCCACAACTGCAGAGGTATCTTCTGTGTGTTACCTCACAGAATCCTCATGCCCGCTTTGTTAGGTAAGTGTTGTTGTGCCCATCTGTAAAATAGTGAAGCAAGGTCAAAATTCAACTAGGTTTTAGGTAGTAATACTCAGATTTCAGGGACCTGACTCTCCCCTCCAGAGCCACTGAAGCACACAAAACACTTCAGAGACCTTTTAATTGTCTGCATGTAGCAGCCCTGAGTATGGAAGCTGGGTCCCGGTGGAATTTCCAAATTGCCCAGAAGATTTTTGGTTCCTCTTTTCAGTCTGGTTCTTCTTCAGCATGAGTGTGTGGTGAGAGGAGTTCACATAGGAACATTAAGGATCCCATTGATGGTTACTGACCTTTAGAGAGACACCCACACTTCTCCTCAGATGGCTGGACAAAAACTCCTTAAGAGTCATCATTGAAGGGGTGCTTGCCTGGCTCAGTCAATAGAGCACATGACTCTTGATCTCAGGGTTGTGAGTTCAAGCCCCACATTGGGCGTGGAGCCTACTTAATTAACAACCAAAAAAAACCCTTTTTTTAATTAAAAAAAAAAGTCATTAGTCAAAGTAGCTCATTTTCAGTTAAGATTCCTCTTTTTTTCATTTTTGTTATTTTTATTTTTTTATTTTAGAGAGAGGAAGAGTGAGCAAGGGAAAGGGGCAGAGGGAGAGAAAGAGAGAATCTTAAGCAGGCTCCACACTGAAGGGCTCAATCCCACGACCCTGGGATTGAACTGGGACCTGAACTGAAATCAAGAGTCAGACACTCAACTGACTGAGCCATCTATGTGCCCCTGAGATTCCTCTTTGGCTAATGTCACCACATGTAAAAATTACTTAGAAATCCTGGATTCTTTTTGGGTGGGAACAAACAGATCATAGGGAAAGACCCTATTTAGAATCTCAGATGAATGAGCTGCTTTCTGTCGTGGTATCTGTAATGGCCAATAGCAAGACCAGAATCCTATGTATCTGACATAACCCCTGAGTGAAATGAAAAGACCACAGGGTAGAAGTTGGGAGCAAGAGTTGGGGAAGGAAAGGAAAAGTCTTACAGAAGACCTGCCATGTACTAGGGACTTTTCCATTTATATCATTTAATTGAATTTAATTTTACAGTGATTCTGAGAGGTAGGTATTACATACTTTTTACTGATGAGGAATTGGATTAATCAGCAAGTGGCTGAGCTGGGACTAGAATCCAAGTCAGTAGGAATCCGTAGTTGATGCTCCTACATATCAGTTTGCTTCCGCTGTATTTTTTTAATATAAAGTTTATTTATTTATTTTGAGAGACAGAAAGAGAGAGAGTGTGTGTGCATGCATGCGGGGGAGGGGCAGAGGGAGAGAGAGAGAATCCCAAGCAGTCTCTGCACTGTCAGCACAGAGCCCAAAGCGGACCTTGAACTCACAAAGCATTATCATGACCTGAGCCCAAACCAAAAGCCAACAGACCCTTAACTGACTGAGCCACCCAGGTGCCCTCTGCTGTATCTTTCTCAAAAGAGCTCAGGTTGGGGCACCCGGGTGGCTCAGTCGGTTGACCGTCCAGCTTTTGATCTCCGCTCAGGTCATGATCTCACGATTTTGGGGGTTCGAGCCCTACATCGGGCTCTGTGCTGACAGCCTGAAGCTTGCCTGGGATTTTCTCTCTCTGCCCCACCCCCACTCATGCTGCGCACCCCCTCCCCCAAATAAATAAACATTAGACAAAAAAAGAACTCAGGTTATTTATCTATTATGTGCTCCTCTGAAGTATATCTTTTCATTTCTTCACTTTCTCAGTTATGTTCCCTAAAGCTGGGGGTGGCAGTGTTCTGTGCAATTGCCAAAAGGGGTGCCTGAGATCATTGGGAGTTTCCTCACACTGCTCTGAAGATACCCGCCATTAAAAAACTTACTTCCTAATGCTGTGGGGGACCCATGTCCAATCTGATGAAGGCCTAAAGAACAGCTGTTGAGGTAGAGAGGTGCTCGTGCTCCATGATCATGCTATCTAAGAAGAGAGAGGGACTGGAGACTGGATCCTTTGATAGGGGCCTCCCCAGGGGATGCCATGTGGCTCTGGGGGATATGGGACATGATAGCATTGGTGGGGGAGGGAGTGGCTAGTGAAAGAGCTTGGGCTTGGGGGACTCTGCTTGTAGGTCAAGTGTAGCATAGGAAGAACGGCCATGCCTTCTGAACCAAAAAAATCAGAAAATATAGTCTGCCAGGGGAGTTTGGTGCTACTGATAAACGCTTAGGAGCTAACAAAAAGGTGGAGTTTGGATACTGAAATGTTGGTATTTCTGGAATATACTGATGGGAAAATGGGCAGAATGTTTTAAATGGGACCCTCTAATAGGGTAACTGTCACATGGATTGCAGATAGCTGAAAAGATAAGGACCAGATATAGATCCATTTAGCATTGCTGAAAAGGATAAAAATAGTCTGGGGGGGGGAGGTGCACACTAAACCTTGTCTGGTGGAGATGAGGGGAGTAAATTCAGCCTGAAGTCATGAGTTCATTCCAGGCCTGCAACAAAAACAACTGTGCTTCTCAAAGCAAAAATGTTCAATGGTGGGGTCTGGCTGGGGGTGTGGGCAGTGCTGGCCTACTTAATCCTGGAACTGGGGCCTAAAGTTGGGGAAACCAATAAACAAGGAGAGTGGCCTGAAAGGTCTGGGCCAGAAAGTGTAAAACAGGGGCAGCTTCCTCTTCTGGGCTTAGTTTTCTCACCTATAAATAAGACAACCAAAATGAACTGACATGGAAGTCCTTTTAAGATCTCACAGTCCAATGATTTCCATATTCCTCATCAGGCTGAGTACATTGTGTACCCATACTTAGCATTCATATGCTAGGTTGCCTAAAGTCCTCCTTTTTCTGGGACTAGTGGACCTTCTCCCTCACTGTCCATCGACAGATGAATGGAAAAGAAAATGGAGTATATACATATGATGGAATATTATCACTATCTTATTATTCCTTAAAAAGGGAAGAGATTCTGGTACATGCTAAAACATGTATGAAACTTGAGGACACTATGCTAAGTGAAATATGCCAGTCACAAAAAGAAAATACTATATGATTCCAGTTATATGCAGTATCTAAAGTAGTCAAATTCATAGAAACAGAACATTAAGTGGTGGTTACCAAGAGGTAAAAAAAAAAAAAAAAGAAATGCATACAGAGTTCCAGATTTGCAAGATGAAAAGTTCTGGAGATCTGTTTCACAACAATGTGAATATACATAATACCACTAAACTGTACACTTAAAAATGGTTAAGATGGTATAGTTTACATTATTTTATTTTTTTAGAATGTATTTATTTTTTAATTTACATCCAAGTTAGTTAGCATATGGTACAACAATAATTTCAGGAGTAGATTCCTTAAACCCCTTACCCATTTAGCCCATGCCCCCTCCGACAACCCCTCCAGTAACCCTCTGTTTGTTCTCTATATTTAAAAGTCTCTTATGTTTTGTCCCCCTCCCTGTTTTTATATTATTTTTGCTTTCCTTCCTTTATGTTCATCTGTTTTGTATCTTAAATTCCTCATATGAGTGAAGTCATATGATATTTGTCTTTATCTGACTGGCTAATTTCACTTAGCGTAATACCTTCTAGTTCCATCCACAAAGTTGCAAATGGCAAGATTTCATTCTTTTTGATTGCTAAGTAATAATCCATTGTATATATAAACCACATCTTCTTTATCCATTCATCCCTCGATGGACATTTGGGCTCTTTCCATACTTTGGCTATTGTCGATAGTGCTGCTATAAACATTGGGGTGCTTGTGCCCCTTCAAAGCAGCACACCTGTATTCCTTGGTAAATACCTAGTAGTGCAGTTGCTGGGTCATAGGGTAGTTCTAGTTTTAATTTTTTGAGGAACCTCCATACTGTTTTCCAGAGTGGCTGCATCAGTTTGCGTTCCCACCAGCAGTGCAAAAGAGATCCTTTTTCTCCGCATCCTCACCAACATCTGTTGTTGCCTGAGTTGTTAATGTCAGCCATTCTGACAGGTGTGAGGTGGTATCTCATTGTGGTTTTGATTTGTATTTCCCTGATGATGAGTGATGTTGAGCATTTTTTCATGTGTCGGTTGGCCATCTGGATGTCTTCTTTGGAGAAGTGTCTATTCATGTCTTTTGCCCATTTCTTCACTGGATTATTTGTTTTTTGGGTGTTGAGTTTGAGAAGTTCTTTGTAGATTTTGGATACTAACCCTTTATCTGATATGTCATTTGCAAATATCTTCTCCCATTCTGTCGGTCACCTTTTAGTTTTGCTGATTGTTTCCTTTGCTGTGCAGAAGCTTTTTATTTTGATGAGGTCCCAGTAGTTAATTTTTGCTTCTGTTTCCCTTGCCTCCGGAGACATGTTCAGTAAGAAGTTGCTGAGACCAAGGTCAGAGAGGTTTTTGCCTGCTTTCTCCTTGGGGATTTTGATGGCTTCCTGTCTTATGTTTAGGTCTCTTATCCATTTTGAGTTTATTTTTGCATATGGTGTAAGAATGTGGTCCAGGTTCATTTTTCTGCATGTTGCTGTCCAGTTTTCCCAGCACCACTTGCTGAAGAGACTGTCTTTATTCCATTGGATATTCTTTCCTGCTTTGTCAGAGATTAATTGGCCATATGTTTGTGGGTCCATTTCTGGGTTCTCTATTCTATTCCATTGATCTAAGTGTCTGTTTTTGTGTCAGTACCATACTGTCTTGATGATTACAGCTTTGTAGTAGAGGCTAAAGTCTGGGATTGTGATGCCTCCAGCTTTAGTCTTCTTCTTCAATATTACTTTGGCTATTCAGGGTCTTTTGTGGTTCCATACACATTTTAGAATTGTTTATTCTAGCTCTGTGAAGAATGCTGGTGTTATTTTGATGGGGATTGCTATTTTACATTTTTAAACCACAATAAAAAAAAATAGCTCTGGGGACCAAAATGATCAAAATCAAACTGAGTTCTCTGATCATGCTTAGTCACTAGGTACAACACCTTGAGTTTTGTTATTGACAACTCTGAATTCCTGCTTGTGCAGGAGTCCAAATTTAATAAATACAAAATCTTTTCTTTCTGCCTCTCCCTAGGTATCATCCAGGTGAACAAGACAGTGGAAGAAGTAGCAGTACTATCCTGTGATTACAACATTTCCACCGAAGAACTGACGGAAATTCGAATCTATTGGCAAAAGGATGATGAAATGGTGTTGGCTGTCATGTCTGGCAAAGTACAAGTGTGGCCCAAGTACAAGAACCGCACATTCACTGATGTCACCGATAACCACTCCATTGTGATCATGGCTCTGCGCCTGTCAGACAATGGCAAATACACCTGTATCATTCAAAAGATTGAAAAAGGGTCTTACAAAGTGAAACACCTGACTTCGGTGATGTTATTGGTCAGAGGTCAGTGGGATTTTTCTGATTTACTATAAACTGGCAGACTGCTGATGCCCTTAAAGACATACACCTATTGATTTAGGAGTATTGAAACATTGAAAATGTTACCAAGGAGGGATGTATCTGCATTTAGGGTTAAGTAAGTCTGTAATGTTACAATAAACCCTAAGTGATCTCTCAAGACATTCTAGAAATATTGATTAGTGTGTATTTCTTGCATTTTGACAGTCCAAATTCATGGCAGTCATCCTGAAGTGCCTTCTGAATCATAAGGGGACACATTTGATTTGATGTAGCTGTACTATTAACTGCTCTTGCTCCAGTTATATATTCTTGTGAAAGTATATTCAAAGGTATAAGAACAATGCAGGCATAAATATTTTTCAAATAGTATTTGAATGCCTATTACTATGGCTACTATATTATTTATATTTATTATTATATTTGAGGCTCACATCTAATGGTTATTCCTACAAAGTTAGACATTAGAGGATTGGATACATAATTTATGTGGCCGGGAAGAAAATTCATAAATCAAAGTCCTACTTATACGTCTATCGTGAAGGCAAGCATTTCGTGGATAGGAAGGAATCTTGCGTTTATCACAGGTGGTAGTTCTAGAGGATACTAATATAGCCTGAGCCCCTTGCTGAGAAATTACAGCCCTTGACCATTCCCTCATACTTGAAATTCAAACACATTTCTTTTTCTTCCTGGACACTTGGGCCTTTAGTGGAAACTAAACCTATTACTTAATGAAAGATAATCATTAACCTTGATAACAGATCATGTAAGTGGATCCTTGGCAAATTCTTCACTATTCTTCTCTGCAGTCTGCAGCTATTTTGAATCTTTCACTTTAGCACCCAAATCACAGTTAAAGCTTAGGAAGTGAGCCAGTTGTATAGAATTATCTTAAACCTCACTCTGTACTCCCTAGTCATGAAGACAGCAATAATTATATAGGGGTGTGATTTTAGGTGTTCTTCAAAGCCCACCTTCTCCAAAATTCTAACCTGCATTGATTCTGAGAATCCCCACCATTATTGCTGCTCCTGCTTAGTTTCAGCACTTTTCCCCCTATGAGATCTCTGTTAAAAATGAAAATGTTTTACCTGGGGAGGAGGTAGCACCACAAACATATTAACCTGTATTAGTTAACGCATTGGCTATAGTCCTTCCTCTAATGGGATACCTAATGGGAAGTTGACTTAGGACTATGTACATTTAAAAAATTTTTTTTCAATATATGAAATATATTGTCAAATTGGTTTCCATACAACACCCAATGCTCATTCCAAAAGGTGCATTTTGATAGAAGGATGAAGAATAAAACCCAAGAGGGAAAAGAGTCGGAGTCTCAGGGAGTGCAAGACTACAGCAGGAGACCAAGGTCAGCCAAGAAGGCAACACGAGAGTGCTAGGGGCCTCAAAAGGGCCGGGAGGGGGTGCCGTGGTAGGCACAAAAGTCAGAAAGGGGAAGACAAAAAGGGAAGCTTCACTTGCTTCATTTGACTCAGAACCAATCAATTCTGATTTTTCCATCTCAGTCAGTTAGAGCAGTGCTTCTCAAATGTTAAGGTTCCTATGAATCACTTGGAGATCTTATTAAAACGCAGAGTCAAATTCAGTAGGTCTGGGGTTGGATCTTCAATTCTGTGCCAACAGACTACCAAGTGATGCCTATATGGCTACTGTATGGTACGGTATGGCACAGTGATGCCTGTATGGTATGGACCACAGTTTGAGAAACAAGAAATTAAATAATCACTTGTTTGACAAGGGTGATCACTGTCCCACTTTGCCTAAGACTGAGAATTTTCCTCAAACGAGAGGTTTTCAGTGCCAAACCTGGGAAAATCTCAGGCTAACCAGGACAAGTTGGTTTTTCTACATGTGCCTAAGATTGCAAAATGATATTATATCAGCATAGCAGTATATAAAAGCCTCCATTAACCAGCATTTGGAGGAAATAGCTATACTAGTTAACAGATTAACTAGGATAACAGGTTTTTAGCTTTCTAACATATGTGCACCTCTTCTTCCAGTAAGATATTTTTACCCTACCCGTTAAGGTTTGTGAAAACATGGGTTAATTCATTAAAATGAGATACAAAGGAGTAATTCTTTGATAGTTCACAGTCTTGCAAGGCCTTAAGTACTATTACTTGATATGGATCACCTCCCTGAAGCGATAGGAGATAGCTGAGGCTGTTCTAAGCCTAGCCAGACCTTGTGAAGATGGTTTTTAATAGACAGAATATTTTTAATATTCTTGTGGTTAAGTATCTCTCAGAAAAGCAGCATGCAGAAATGAACATGAATCATAATTTAGGATATGAGTTACTTGGATTTGTTATTCCAGGTTAAAACACATAACAATGATGTTATAAGAAATAAAGGGAATATTCTTTTTTTTTTTTTTAAGATTTTAAGTAACCTCTACACCCAACTTGGGCCTTGAACTTACAACCTCAAGATCAAGAGTTGCATGCTCCACAGACTGAGCCACCCATGTGCCCTACAAAGGGAATATTCTTGATGTCAGCTACCATTGTAATGATCTCATCTTATAAGATAAATTTAAGAAGTAGAAATGTCAAACTAAAAATGGTTCAGGAAAATGTCAAACTTAATTTAGAGACAGAGTTGATTCAAAAAAGGTGACTTCACCTCCAACCAAATGCAAGCTTTTCTTTTTCCTGGCAATTCTAATCACTTGACACAATTTCCCTTTTCTCGTATTATTCACAGTTCTGCCAGGCGGTTTGGGAAGTTTTCCCCTGAGCAACTTGATATAAACAAGGGAGCTCATCTAAGAGGGCAAATTTGAGACCCACCTAAGTCAGTCTATTAACTGATTTCCTGTGTGTCAGGCTCTGTGCTTTATGATTTATATTAATGATGTCATTTAATGCTTACAACCCTGGAAGGCAAGTGTTATTATCCCCATCTTACAGATGAGCAAAGTAAAACCGAAAGTGGTTAAGCGATTGGCCCAGGGTTAAAGGGCAAAACTGGTTTTAAAGCTTGCTGTTGGATCTTGGCCAGTCTGTGCCTTAAAGGAACCTTTAGTAATCATGTACGGTTCACAGATGGTCTTTTCAAAAACCCCAACTTTCTGGAGAAGCACAGTCCTCATGAGTGGCTTCAGTTTTGCATTGTTTGTCTTGTATTAAAAGAAAATCCAAGTGGCACAATTTGTTTACATTGTGATACTTTTTTTTTTTTTTAAGTAGGCGTCACACCCAGCACAGAGCCCAATGCCCATGCGGAGCTTGAAATCATGACCCTGAGATCAAGACCTGAGCTGAGATCAAGAGTCGGACGCTTAATCGACTGAGCCACCCAGGCATCCCAATGATACTTTCTAAATAAACTCTTAAAAAAAAAAAACAAAAAACCTGCTGTTGATTACTATTATGCTATACTACACCTCTTTGTGGAACTCCAAATTGTGAAAAGAAAACTAACTGTATGGATGGGATGAAGTATCTGGGGCTTGGTTCCCCACATTCAGGCTGAGAAGTATAAATTTCTTTAGGCCTAAGAATAAGGAAGAAAACGGGTAAAGGAGCTTTCTCCCATGTTCTCTGCAGTCATTTCACCATGCTTTGTTTTGTATATGCTTTCGTATCTCATTGGGAGTCAAATATACAAATGAAAGAGTGCCTCAAGTATCTCAGAGGAATGCTAGGAAGTCTCTTCTGTCCTTGTAACACATATCAGAACAGCAAGGGAGTCAGCAAAGTATAGTGGTTGAGATCACAGGCTCAGTGTTGTACAATTTGGACAGAGGTTTATCTTATTAAAGACTACTTTTGAAAAAGTAAGAGCATGCTAAAGAAAATTTAGAGTAGTGGTTATCTCAAGTGTGGGAAATAGGGAGACAACAAAGGCGTGACCATACAACTAGATTTGCATAAGTTACAGTCAATGTGCTGGCTTTCAAGTTGGATGTGCTGGCTTTCGTGGGTGTTTTTTACAGTATTAATTAATAAATAGATCAATAAAAGCCATTTTATCTACCTCAAACATTAGGAAGAAAGGGAAGAAAAGAAAGGCAGGAAAGGAAAAGAGAAGAAAAAGCAGGCAAGAGAAGAGAAGAGGAAGAAAAGGAAGGTTCTGGTATCAGAAAAATTTGAATTGATACCCCAGTTTTGCCACTTACTCATGATTTCTCTCAACCTCAATCTGATTATAAAATGTAAATTAGGTTAAATCATATGAAATTGCTGATATTTGGTCTTTCTTGATGTATACCTGCCTCCTAGGGTTGTTGTAGAGATGAAATGAAATAGTGTCCAGAAATTAAGAGTTCAATAAATGTTGTCTATTATTTCTCTCTTCACTGCTTACAAACGCAAATACTATGTCTATATCTATTCATATAAATCTACTTCTTTCTATAAGTGGTCTCCTACCTCCATCAAAAGTGATGAAGAATTGGGGTGCCTGGCTGGTTCAGTCGGAAGAGCATGGGGCTCTTGATCTCAGGGTCATGAGTTCGAGTCCCACATGGGGTGTAGAGATCTTTTAAAAAAAGTGATGAAGAATTGTTATACCCAATTCAAACCAAAGTTAATCTTTGGATCATACAGAAGTATTAATGATTTGTGGGAAGTTGTAAATTATATCTCATTTTATTATTCTTATTAAAACCAGATAATTTATTAAAAAAAAAAAAACACCACCTCACTTCTCCCACCCCACCCCCAATACATAACAATATGTACTTACATCCTTGTTCTTTCTTTAGCTGACTTCCCTGTCCCTAGTATAACTGATCTTGGAAATCCATCTCATAACATCAAAAGGATAATGTGCTTAACTTCTGGAGGTTTTCCAAAGCCTCACCTCTCCTGGCTGGAAAATGAAGAAGAATTAAATGCCATCAACACAACAGTTTCCCAAGATCCTGAAACTGAGCTCTACACTATTAGCAGTGAACTGGATTTCAATATGACAAACAACCATAGCTTCCTGTGTCTTGTCAAGTATGGAAACTTAATAGTATCACAGATCTTCAACTGGCAAAAATGTAAGTAACATTGTTCTGGGGAGTTTCTACTATGTAAAATCTAAAAAGAAAATAACTCAGCCAGATACATTGTAGAATTATGCATACTGACTTTGATAGCATTTCCTGTAGTATTTTTAGACCCACAAATGTTATGGTGACTTAAGGTCACTGTATAACGTGTGACCATAACGTTACTAGACTAATTGTTTTTAAAATAAACTTTCTAAAATTGAGACATCCAAATATCAAGTGGCCAGCTTAGGAAGTCATTGTAACAATAGTGTTGATATCGAAAGCACTAAAATTTGTCCTTCTTTGGACTTGCCATTAGGGCTTTGGTGCTTTCTTTTTGGGTACCTCCTTCCCATTGTCCCATGGTGTCAAATAATTGTCTTTTGTGGGTGAATGTGCCTTTTAAGAACTACTGGTTCATTCAAAACCAAGTCTGGTAAAGAAGGTAAATGACAAGGTACTTGAGGACAATGCCTGAAAAGAAGGTCATTTTTGCCGAAACACCATGACCAAATACTTTACCCTTCAGGTAGTAAACATACAGAATTTTCTGTCCCCAAGAGGTGAAATCATTTGAAAATATAAAATGGGAAAAGCTGGGCTTATATCAATTTATGCATGTTAAACCCTTAGTAGGTTATTACAGAACTCAGATACCTGAAATAAGTGTCTAACTTCTATGGCTGATTATATGGAAGACCAGCAGACCTCTCCCTCACCCCCTGAGCCCACTCCTAATGACATGTTTTGTGGATGCATAGTAATAAACAATATACTGAATCTGATATACACTGAGTGGCACATGGATACATAGTATAATATATAATGTATAGCGTGTCTTCCTCTTATCTTTACTTGTAATAGAGGAAATATTTTAGATGGTCTAGTAGCTCATTCTAGCTAATGAGCTAGATTTACTGTAGATCTTTCCTTCTTGAGGTGAACTCATTATTTTTCTCAATAGGTAATGAGATAAAATTTCCTGGGAAAATTAGTTCAAATGCAAACACAGTTTTGACATGTTTTTATTAATAGTCCAAGCTCATTTCTTTCAATCATCTTTTATGTGTTCTAAAAAATTTATAAAAATGAGGTTTGAATCATATAGCTTATTAATTCAGCATTACTTTTCACTTTATTAATATATCATTATTTAATCAATTTTAGATTATTGTGATTAAGGCAGGGAGTAAGTAGTCCACAGAAGGGTAATAGCTTCAGTTATCTTATTTTGGACATTATATTTGGACTATGAATGTATATGATATTTTAGGACAGTAATTGGCAAATATTTTCAGAAAAGTAATATTTCAGTAAATATTTTAGTCTTTGTAGGTCATATGGTCTCTGGCTGGCACCAACTCAATTTTGCTCAATTTTACAGCATGGAAGCTGCCATAGACAAGACATAAATGAAGGCTATGGCTGTGTTCAAACAAAAGTTTATTCTAAAAAAGAGGGAGTAGGCCAGGTTTGGCTTGTAATTTGCTAACTTACAGGAAACAGAATGTAGCCCATTCAAATAAAAGGATGGAGCTGCTATTTAAAGATGATTTAGACCACCCAGCTTTATCGTCTTTTCCCTAATATGCCTTCTCTCAATTCTTCCCTCAAGCTAAGGATGAACAGTATCCCTTTTCCGTCTAATGAAAAATACTAGCTCTTTACCCTCTTTGGTCTACAGTTACAACAATTAATGGAAAGATGATTAAGTACATGTGTTTGTTAATTTCTTTGTTCATTCAATCTTTATTAAGTAGTTATCAGCTATTAAGCATCTTGATAGATACTAGCCTTGATGGTCAGAGAGCTTTAGTATATCAATACTTTAAATCTCATTTATTGAACTATAGTCATCATTAAGAGTCAAAAGCAAATAATGCATTTGTGGCTGGTCAAGGGCTGACTGCATAAACAAACAAAAATTAGGCATACAGTTCATAGAAATATTATAAGTCAATGTGAGTGAAGCTTTACTATGTAAGTACCCACTCAAAAAAAATACACCCAGGGGCACCTGGGTAGCTTAGTCAGTTGAGTGTCCAACTCTTGACTTTGGCTTAGGTCATGATCCCAGGGTCATAGGTTTGAGGATGCATGTCATGCTTAACACTTAGCGTGGAGCCTGCTTAAGATTCTCTCTTTCTCCCTCTGCCCCTCTCCCCTGCTCGCAAGCTCGCTCTCTCTCTAAAATAAAAAAATAAAATAAAAGTTAATTAATTTATTAGTTAAAATTTATTTATTAAATAAATTAAAATTTATTTATTAAATTCATTAATTTATTAATGAAAAACACACATATTTATTTTTTTTTAATTTTTTTCAATGTTTATTTATTTTTTTTGGGACAGAGAGAGACAGAGCATGAACAGGGGAGGGGCAGAGAAAGAGGGAGACACAGAATCGGAAACAGGCTCCAGTCTCTGAGCCATCAGCCCAGAGCCTGACGCGGGGCTCGAACTCACGGACCGCGAGATCGTGACCTGGCTGAAGTCGGACGCTCAACCGACTGCGCCACCCAGGTGCCCCATACACACATATTTATTAATGAAACAGATTGGGTCCATGATTCTTTGAGTCTGGATCTGCCAAATTGGTTAACCCTTGATACAGTGGAAGGCACATAGGTTTGTGGAAGGGGGTAAATCAGGGCATCCCACTCATGGTGTGTCTGATAAGCACGGGTAGATGTCTCACATAACTCTGCAGTTAGGGTTCTGAGTCTGCTCTGTGGCACATGTACTAGGTTCCTAACTGGCATCATGACAGAGCCAGTTTGCCACGACTAGTTCCTCCTTTTTTCTCTCAAACATCCTCTTTCTAGGCTGCCTGAGGTTTGAGGATGGATGGGAAGTGGCCTTCCTTCTGAGTGGAAGCCAGGAGTGAGTCGGAATCTGAAACTTTTAGACTCCCAGGATAATAACCAGAGCCCCCTTGTCATTCTGGTTGTTTGAGGCCAATCCTGGTAATCACGCATCTTCATGCAATCTAAAGAAAACCAAAGTTCCCTAGTGTCTAAGTGGCAGGAGCACTATAATCAAATGTGCATTTTAGAATGATTACTGGGGCAGAATGTGTAGTTATTATTAGAGCCTAGGAAACCAGAGGCAAAGAGACCAAATGTAGACTACTAAGGTGGGCAAGAAGAAAAACCTGAACTAAATAAAGTAGTTGCTGCATGAGATT
Organism: Acinonyx jubatus; assembly: GCF_027475565.1. NCBI lineage: Eukaryota > Metazoa > Chordata > Mammalia > Carnivora > Felidae > Acinonyx > Acinonyx jubatus. The sequence goes on along the minus strand of NC_069384.1, from coordinate 64,503,044 downwards.
TTGGGGAAAGGAACCAATTGCAGAGATATCCTGAATACAGAATAGAAAGTCCATGGGGACCTGCTGGGAAGTGAGCACAAAAAGAAGCCTTTACTCTTCTTTAGGTAACTAATGGTGTTGCTGTTCACTGAGATGGGTGAATATAGGTGGAAGATATGCTTTGGAAAGAATATATTGAGTTCAGTTTAAATCAGGTGGAAATGCTAGCATCCAGCCATCTAGTTGGCAGCTGGAAATTCAAATCTGGAGTTCAGAAATGAGATCAGAAATATGATATGCAGATTTACAAATCAGATGATATTTTAAATCTTGGGTGTGGATGAGATCACCCAGGAAGACTGGGGCCAGAGAATGGGACCACAGATGGAACCATGAGAGCAACGGTATTTGAAGAACAAGAGGAGGAAGAGCCTACGAAGGAAACGGAGTCGGAACAAACAGAAGGAGAAGAAGGTGGTGTCATAGAAGTCCAAGGAGGAGGAGGCTTCAACTGGGCCACATGCTGATGAGAATAAGCTGAAGACCAACATTTACCCTCTCATTTTCATCAGAAAAATGAAAAAGCAAAAAGTTAGCAAATGTTCAATATTGATTAGTAAACTATTCCAGAGAAGTCAGAAGATGAGCTGCTAATATTTCTTTTGTGTCCCTGTCCTTTCTCTAGATGCCATTCTAACTACTAAAAATAAACAATGTAGCTACTGCTCCTGATCAGCAGGGACAGACAGCAGTCCCACATCCCTGTCTCCTCTCCACCCACATTGTTCCCTGTGTCCCCCCTGTTCTCTCTGTTCTGTGTTCTACAGCTACTAGCTGGTTTGCAGAGCTCCCCTCCAGGATGACCCCACCTAATACCAAACCACAGCTACTCTTAGTTCTTTGCTATGCCTCTTCTATCCTTCCAGAAGCTCTAGGCTGGACGGTGAAAATTAAATGTGTATCTGAAAATAAATGCAAAAGAACTCCTGTAGCTTTAGGCAGCCACTGTGAGGTGTGTGTGTGTGTGTGTGTGTGTGTGTGTGTGTTAAGAGAATGTGCTAAGAGAAAGGGAAAAGGCATGACAGATCTAGAAAAAGAAAAATAAGGCATATCTAGAACATGATGTCAAATAATTATTAATAACACATAGTTATATCAGCTATAAAAATGAGATATAAAGACAAGAATGCTGTTAAAGTATCTCCTTAGAATCTTTTTCATGTCAATTTAACTCAGTAAATGCAACTTCCAAAATGTCTTTTTCACATTTAATATCTGACATCTGGATATTAGTTACCCACAAATATGTGTCCGATCAAAGAGTTACGCAAGAAAAATGCTAGCAGCTGCACAGTGGATGAGCAGAGAAAGCAGTGAAATACTCTATAGTTGTGTCAACATAAGAGGCATAGAATATGGCAGGTGGAAACACATGAGAGCTGACACTCTTCTTTTCCCTCCACAGCAGAGCCACAGCCTTCTAATAATCAGCTCTGGATCATTATCCTGAGCTCAGTAGTAAGTGGGATTGTTGTGATCACTGCACTTACCTTAAGATGCCTAGTCCACAGTAAGTACTATCGTACTATCATTCTGACCTTGATTCCTGGAAGCCCAAACTCCATCAGTATGGGTCAGCGTCTCTCTGAGGTTTTAGCCTCGGTTATAGCCTCCTCCCGTTTTATGGAAACTTTAGTGTCTCATTTATGTGTCTCACCAAGTTCTGTTCATCCACTGGACAGACGTTTCTCGGACACCTACTATGTGCCCCGTTCTCTACTAGGCACTGGAGTTACAAGTATGAGCAATCACTCCCCTCACGACACATTCTAGTTTAGTCCTTTTATTTTCCCCCCTAACTTTATATTTTCTTGGAGATGCTGAGGCCTGCTAACTAATTTGAAGACATTTCTGATGCAAAGTGATATTCTAATCTTTGATTTTCAATTGGAGAAAAGTCAGAATGCCAAGGTTTGGGGCTAAGACTCATCCCACAGGTAGGATAAAAAGGTCTGGTGGGCTCAAGGATGATTTTGATACAGACTGCCCAGCCTTACCCCTCTAGTTCAGGATTTCCCATTCTTAATACTACTGACATTTGGGGCCAGATAATTCTTTGTTTTAGGGTTCTGTTCTGTGCATTGTAGCATATTTAGCAGCATCTCTAGGCTCTACTCACTATATGCCAGTAGCACCCCTGCCCCAGTTGTGACAACCAAAAATGTCCCTATTACATTACAAATGTTCCAGGGAAGGTGTGGGGGGAGGGGGTGGTTAGAAATCTCCCTGGTTTAAGAACCACTGACATAGTTCTAATCCAGCAAAGGCTTGCTCAGATATATGGGCACCATTTAAGGGAAACTAACCTATCTAAATCTTTATTGTTTGTGCTTGTTTTCAAGGACCTGCTGCAAGGTGGAGACAAAGAGAAATGGGGAGAGCATGGAAATGGAAAAGATCTCACCTGTCTACATAGATTCTGCAGAACCACTGTATGAGCAGAGCGTCTGGAGGTAGCCTCTTTAGCTCTTCTCTACTAGGGTGGAATATATGAGATACATGGATTATGAGGCACAGTGCCTTCTTCCTCTCAGCACCAAATTTAAGCTCTTTCACCTACTACTACTAACCTGAATTAAAAACCTAACTCAGGTTACTCTAAACAGGTGATTGGCATCTCTTCTCCCCACATACGACTTGCTTATTGTATAACTTCTTTCTCTGCTGTACCATTCTGCCATGTTGAAATGTCTCCCTCTTGTCAGTCAACTCAGTGTCTTACATTACCTATAAAACACTACTTTAAGTGCATCTTGAATATTCCTGGCCCAACTCCTTGTGCTGATCATTCCTTTTCCCCTGTATCCTTCACTGATGGACACTGATTGGGGTCACTTACTGGTCACTCTGTACACTGGTCACTCAGTAACATCCTCTTTGGTCTCCCTGCCTCTTATAGAGCCATCCTACTAACCCAGTAACAGAGCTAAATTTCATAATCACTTCTCCATGTCATTTTTCCCACTTAAAAACTCAGAAGAGACCCCCCCCCCCCATGCCTTGAAAAGTTTGAAGACTTTGAACTTTCCACATTTCAGTTGATCTCTTTAGTATAAACATTCTCAGTTCTTTCAACTGTTCTCCATGTAGTAGTTCCAGAAGCTTCATGTGAATACACTAAATGTCAACAAATGGAGTCCAGGACTTTAGATATGGTCTAATTCTACATACAATGAGAAAATTACTATCTGGGATCTGAAATGTTCTTTATGTTAAGGAAGACTAACACAACATCAGCTTTTTTTGAGTCAGTATTAACTTACATCAATTTTGTATTATCCTAAACTACCCAGTTCTTTTCAGTAAGAGAAACATTAGAATCCAAGAGACTGATACCAGATCCAGGGTGATTGATAGCCTCCATAAACAGTTCCGTTTTGACTTACGAAGTTAGGGTGAAAAAGTATAAGAAATGCGAGTCTCTCTGCTGAATCATTAACTGTGAACTCGCAGGAAATATGGCAGATAAAAAAAACATGTTGAAGACACCATGAAGATAGAGTCAGCCAAATCCAGGATGTGAGAAATTATAAGACAAATGACCCAATTTCTTCAACAAGTAAATGGCATAGAAAGGGGTGTTATAGATCAAAAGAAACCTGAGACATATGAATGAAAAGTAACACTTGTTTCTTGTTTACTCTGTGATTCAAACAAGCCAATTGTCAAAATACATTTTTTAGGTAATTGGAGAAAATTGAACACCATCTGTATGTTAGATGTTAATGAATTGTTTATTAATCTTGTTAGATATGATAATGCTGTAATGATGCTAACATAAGCATCACCTATGAGAAATACATACATACTCAAGCATCTGCACATAAAATGATGTGCTACCTAGGATTTAAAATTATCTGAAGAAATTAAAATTTGGGTAGGCATAGGGAAAGATGAAACAAGAATAGCAGAAAATGCATAGTTGTAAGCTAGTGAGGAGGCCCATGAATTCACTGAATCTAGTCTTCTATGCAATGTATGAACCTCTCTGAAATAGGCTGGTGCCTTTGGGCTATTAGTATGAATGTAACTTTCTATAGTGTTACTATCATTGAAGAAATAAAGATGTTTTCACAGGGGGAGAAAAAAAGAAACAAGAGTCTATGGAGTTACCTTTACAAAACAAAAGGAAATTAAACACAACACCTGAGATATATTTAATAGATTTTGTTTTACAAAAGCATTATTTCATTTTAGTCTTATAAAAATCTCTATGAGCAAGTTCTTTACATCCATTTTATAGGAAAGAAACCTGAGGCACCCTCCCACAGGCTGAGTGATTTTCCCAAGGTCGGGCAGGCAAGGAGAAAAGCCAGAACTCAAACTGGGCATTAAGCTCCGGTTCCTTTCACACCATAGCAGCCTATACACATTTCCTCACAATAGTCTCTCAGTTTCCTATCCTGTTTTCTTTACAACTTCTTTAGGATGCTCTGTCCAGGATGTCCCCCTCAGTTCTGTGATTACCTAGAGCTTCCCTGACTTCCCTTATTAACAGTCTTCTGCTCAGTTGGCTGATACCTCATATTGAAGCCATGGGTCCAGTCTTCTACATGGCCATCTTGTCCAGTTCAAGCAACAATGCCTTTGAACTGCTGTAGCAGTGCTATCTTGAGCACATCACATTCCATCCCGGGTTTATTTTCACATGCTGTGTCTTATATTCTTTACTAAATTGTAGGCTTATTGAGAACAAACATGCCTGATATGTCTGTTTGCCTCATAGGCAGAAGAGTATTGCCTTGATCAATAGTTTGGTTGATAACTGGTGCTTAATATTTTTCTGACATTTCATGTATCAGAAATTGTCAGACTTGTCCTAAATTCTCCCATAATTCAGACTTCCCTTTATATTCTTTAGCCATGAAGATTAATATCTACAATGCCCCCTCAATTTGGGAGCACCTATGTGATACAAAATATAAAATTTTAAAATGTTTTCTTCCTTTGGGGATTTAGGGTTTAAAGTATTTTATTTGTTTGTTTCCTCAGGTCCCACCTCCATCTTAGATTGACCTCTTTGAATTTCCTCAGATGGCCAGGATTATCCCACCTTGTACTTCATGTATCTGTTTTCTAGGAGCCTCTTCATTTCAGTGGCTCTGCAGAAAGTGACTAGTGGAATACAGTGGGAACATTAGTAGCTCTGGTAGGCTTGGTCAAAGAATTTAGAAACACAGAATTGCTTGAGCCTGGAAGAGACATTTGAAAATACTTGTTAATGACAAGGACATCAAGGCCCAGGAGGTGACCTCAATGATCAAGGCCAGAGCCAGAACCCAGATTTCCTGTGTCTGGTGCTCTTTTCCATCATCAGTCTGGGTCTGTGGTATTAACTGGTGTATATATACATACACACCAGTCACAACGTTTCTGGAAAAAGAATTTGTCCAATGTCAGGCCAACTTTATGGACTTGATCTGATGCAACACTGAAGGACTTTATGTTGTAAAAAGCAATCTGATGCTAATGTGTGGGTAGTATGCTGGTATGTATACCAATATGAGGATGATGGAACATTGTCTATGTGTAGCCAGTATTTCATTTTCCTTTGTGCTCTCCTCTGTTGCTCTCCCACTTCTCTATCAGGTTCTGGAGAAAGACCTATCCAAAACTAATATCCTCTAACATGTAAGATGAATGATTTATACACTTCAAAACAGTAGCCAGGTTGGAGAGGGATAGTCACATCCTACTGGTTCATATTGGACTGATAATCTCCTTAAATGGCTTCATGTTGTTTAACCTCATTTATAAAATATTTATGAGAAAGTTCTCATTTAAAATGAGATAGGTTTTTATTGTGTATTACTAAACAGTAAGCTATCTTTAGAAATTGAGGTAATGAAAGTAGCATTCCATAGGGCTTCCTCAGATCACTAAAGTGGCTTTTCCTCCTTGGCATTTCTGATCCTTCTGAGATCAGCAGAGAATTGAAAAGTGGCAAACTGCTACTCCTGTGTTACTTACTCATGACTCCCCTTTCTCTGACGTTGCCTTCCACAACTCAGTGGACCAGGAAGTGGTCCTTGGTCCTAACTTAAGCTGGAGGAATCAGATATTCTCATTTGAAAATTTGAAGTTGGATAGCAAGTTGACCAAGTATCTCAAATATGGCTAGATTTAAAACATTTAATTTTGATAGCTATAAAAGGACTGAATTATGCTATATAGTCTAAGAAACAGAAGTACACTTTTAAATGGTTGCTCTCAGAACAAAATCATGGAAGAAATAAAAGTAGGAGACTGACAAAAACTTTAAGCAAAGAAACAAAAAAAAGGGAGTTGCTGCATTTGGTTAAGATTAGTAATCCTTAGACATGATCAAAAGGAGACCTCAAGAAGTAGTCACAAAACAGAAGACACCTAAGAGAGCTTATTTATATTTAAAATAAGTTATATTGTTACTTATTACATTTGATAAATGTGTCAGTACTATTTTTTTCAAAAAGTGGTATTTTACCTTCATTCTGGTATTTTTGTGATATTAAAAAAAATATTTTAAAAACCAACCACTAGTTTTATAATTTCTAGTTGGGAGAATTTAATCTATATGTGTATATGAATAAAGCAATAAAGAGATTGACTAACTGCCAATTTGTCAGCAATTTATGAATAGGATAATTGAGAAAAACAGGTTTTATGGAATGTGGTGAGAACATGTAAATCGTGGTAAAAATATACTTGTGCACAGGTTCTTCTAGCCTTATAACTACTACTATTTGTTTTTCTATCATCCCCTGTGGGCCACGGCATTGTGTTACGCTCTACATGCATCATTTCATTTAATACCCATTGTGATATGGATACTGTTTCATTTGATACAGGGGAAAACTGAGACTTAAAGTAGAATGGCTTTGCTTTGGTCACATGGCTGCAAAGCCATAGATGCCAAGCCAGCGATTTGCCTCCAGAGCCCATGGTTTCAGCCATTACACCACGTGGCTACACAAACCTGGCTCCTGAAAATGGTTATTTTTAGGGCAGGAACTAAAAACAAAGAGGCCCAACATGAAAACAAAGCACTAGATGTACACTTAGTGCATTGCTCCCCCCTCATTTAGTAAAAGTTTCAGTCTGCATGAGAGCTTCCTTCTAAAGGAGCAAGCTCCTGCAATGTACAGACTGAATATCTATGCTAAGTATCTTCTGCATATTATAGCATAGACATTTTGTCAGCAACACTAAGAAGAAAAAAAGATGGGCTCCTTTTTTTTTTTTTTGTAATAATGCTTATCTACTTCATTTTTGTTAAATTTATGTCTTATTTCAAATGACATAGGAATTATCTTTTTTATTAAAACAAAACCAAACCCCACTACACACTTAGGCCCACAATGTTTCTAGAATCCAAAGGCACAAGGATTTCATCACAGACCCATTTGCCTTACCTAGTGATACCTCCTCCTTCTAGTGACTAAGTATCTTTTTAAAAGGCTGCAAGAATAAACATACAATCCACAGATTTCAACTCCAATTTTGGGAAATTTTTAATTTACTATTGTAAAATTCAGGGCAAAGAAATATGTATTGATTGACCAGTACAGATACAATGCCAAATATATAGATCAATCAGGAAAGACTATGTGTTTAAATTTAAGGATAAGTAAAGTGAGTGTACAATTGCCCAATTCTTGGTGAAAACAAAAGATAAGAGCAAGTCACTGCCACTAGAGGTGCCAGCACTTATATCTGTCAGCAGGCTGGCCAAGGAGAAGACTAGCCTTTGGCATTCAATGGACAGGGCAACATAGATCCCTTCAATTTGCCAATGAATTTTAAGTCCAGAACATTTTCAGTCTTTGTCTTGTTTACTTGTTGATGAAGGGTTTCTAGGAAGATTTAGTAGTGCTTCAATTTTCTTAACATCATCTTTGGATCGATTTTTCTGTAAGCTACTTTCAATTTCTTCAGGGAGGAGTTCAGTAAATTGCAGTCTGGCTTTACTGTAATAAAAGAATGAAAAGGATATATCAAGTACTGCTCCATTTCTTTAGTTCTTAGATTTTTATTTTAGCTTATTTTTCTCTTAGAGAGCAAGTGTGTGCACAAGTGGGGGAGCAGGGCAGAGGAAGACAGAGAGAATCTCAAGCAGGCTCCATGCTCAGCATGGAGTCAAACACAGGGCTCAATCCCACAACCCTGGGACACGCATGACCTAAGCCAAAATCAAGAGTTGGACGCTCAACCGACTAAGCCACCCAGGCGCCCTGATTTTTTTAAAAGATAGTATTTGTCGTCTTCTCCCTGTGACTTATGAGCAAACATTGCTCCCTGCACTTTAAATATAATGGACCTTCTTCGCTCTACTAACCTGTTCCACTCACATGCTGACTACGATTCTCATATCACCAAAATGGACACTGCTGTGGCGGCAGCTCTGATCCTTATGATATTCCAGAGTTCATACAGGGGTATCGTGCAGGAGCTGAAACACCCTGAGCTGAAGTGTCAGCCTTGCAACCTGGCTGTCCTGTTGCCCTCAGGGCTGGGGGGCATGTGACTGCCCTGCCACTTCATTAACTCTCTGTTGCCAGACCTTGTGGGAACTGCACAATGGTAAACTCAAGATGGAAACGTCAGATGGGACAACACTATAGATGTGTATTTACAAGGAATTAAAATCTAATTTCCAAATAACAGATCAGTTCTTTTTCTAAATCTAGTATTAGTGTCTTCCTTGAAGTGATTATCAAGGTCATCTATGACTTTCTTCTCAACTCTTCACAACCAGGTTTGACCATTTCTTCTTCCATATCTCTATAACCAGTTTTCTATATTTTTTTTTTCTAAAATTTTTAAATGTTTTTTTAAATTTATTTTTGAGAGAGAGACACAGCATGAGCAGGGAAGGGGCACAGAGAGAGAGAGAGAGAAAAAGAGACATAGACTCTGAAGCAAGCTCCAGGCTCTGAGCTGACAGCAAAGAGCCCAACACAGGGTTCAAACTCATAAACTGTGAGATCATGACCTGAGCTGAAATCAGATACTTAATCGACTGAACCACCTAGGTGCCCTGACCAGGCTTCTACATTTTCAGCTCACTAAGGCAATGTTTTATGTTCTCACTTTAACTTCTCTATGATTATTTTCAAGCAAAGAAGCAGGCATATAAGTTCTTAACTATTATTACTCTTCTCAGGAATATCATATATATACATACATATATATATATACATATATATATATGTATATCTACACACACACACATAAATTTTTGACACTATTTCCTTTTGCCAAAGTATTTTTGCATTACTGTAATTCAATTCAAGTTATTGCTTTTAGCCATTCTTGAGGTTTTCTATCTCTGGTTTCCCTTTTTTATTGAAATACAATTATTATCTGTTCATATTTTTCCAAATGTTAATTCTTCTGCAACTTTCTATATCAAATTCAAATACCAATATACTTTCCCTACCTTTCCAATTTCTTAAAGTTTCATTTAAAAAAAAAAAAACAAAAAAAAAGAAAAAGAAAAAGCTTCTGGGGCGCCGTGGCTCAGTCAGTTAAGTGTCCAACTTCGGCTCAAGTCATGATCTCACAGTTCATGGGTTTGAGCCCTGCATCAGGCTCTGTGCTGACAGCTCAGAGCCTGGAGCCTGCTTCAGATTCTGTGTGTCCTGCTTTCTCTGTCCCTCCCCAACACATACTCTGTTCCTCTCTCTCTCTCTCAAAAGTAAATAAACATTAAAAAAAAAAAAAGCCTCTTATGACATCTAAAGAACTAGAAATAAGCTAACAACACTTTCATGCTTTTAATTCTCCACACCAGATTTTATACTGGCATTATAATTTTAAATGCTTTATCCCAGAACTTAGAAAACTACATATCTCACATACCCTCTTACAATGGAGAAGAGGAGTGAATGAAACAAATATGTATTGAGCATTGTGGTGTGATTCTGCCTATAGAATGGCTGAGAAAACTGAGGGCTTGAAATTAAGGAAACTAAGGTCACAGAACTAATTAATAGCCTAGCTGGGATTTAAGCTCTGTTTTCAAGGTTTAATTGGCTACAAAATCAATGCTTTTTCTCATATAGAACCTAAGTCCTTGGACAACTGATCTACAGATATTAAGAATTTCCATGTGTGGGGGCGCCTAGGTGGCTCAGTCGGTTGAGCGTCCAACTTCGGCTCAGTTCATGATCTCAAAGCTCGTGAGTTCGAGCCCCGCGTTGGGCTCTGTGCTGAGAGCTCAGAGCCTGAAGCCTGCTTTGGATTCTGTGTCTCCCTCTCTCTTTGCCCCTAACCCACTCACATTCTGTCTCTGTCTCTCTCAAAAATAAATAAACATTAAAAAAACCAAAAAATTTCCATGTGTGTATGTGTTTTTAGCACAAATCAAAGTTTTAAGTAAAAACATGGAAAAAACCAGACTGCTTATCTATTCAACATGGGGCCTGAACTCACAACCCTGAGATCAAGAGTCACATGCGCCACCAACTGAGCCAGCCGGGTGCCCCAGAAACTCTTTGAATTGAGTGGTGGTTTAGAGTACCTGGGTTAAGGAGAACACCACAATGGCTAGGAAAGTCAGGTACCTTTATCTTCACCTGCTTCTTACCTCTCTTCCAATTTCAGCTCATGGAGTGCTTTGCGATCCTTCTGTGTTCTCTCTTGGACAGTCTCCCCGTAGAACTTCTGAAATGCCATCAACAGACTTCCTACAGGAGTGCTGAGGGGGAAGCAGAGAGAAAGCTTAGGAAAAAGCAGCCATTAGACCACACACCATGTGAGTGTCTGCTAAGGCAGGAGCAACACCGACTGAGCCACTTATTCCCTGACAGGTACAGGAACTCTGACAAAGTGTCCTTGTCAAATGAAGAAAAAATTATTAAGGCAATTTCCTTCCTGGTCTTCTAAACAGTAGAGAAAAACAATCACTGCAACTTCCCAAAATTAACTGGTATAAAAACAACAGGCCTATAAATTGGCTGTTTTATCATGAATGATAAACTGGGAAAATATATACTTGTGACAAGTTCTAGTAAGTAGCTTTATACTGAAGATTTCTCAGAAATGAAATTGTAACAGGAATGGTACCAAAACCTCCAGAAGGCAGGAACTGTGGAGGGCATATTTGGTTGGAGGAAGGATACCACTGGCTTCTGGGGATGGAACCACCAAAACATCCTAAAGTTCAAAAGTCTGGCACAACAGTCTCACCCACACTGTCAATAGTTACCCATTGAGAAACTGATTTAGATAACAATTATTACGGTAAGTTAAGGGTTTGGTTCTTATGTTCTCAAAGAAAAGGAGTTTTTGACTCTGAGATAAGTTCCCTCTGGCTACAACATAAGTAAGCTCATTTGAAAAATTACTGTAGCTAAGTGGCAAACTCCATTGACAGACGGATAAAGAAAATGTGGTATCTACAGCCTTTAAAAAGATCCTGTCACATGCTACAACATAGATTAACCTTGAGGATGTTATGCTAAGTAAAATTAAGCCAGTTACAAAAGGACAAATAATATATGATTCCATTCATATGAAGTATCTAAAGTAGTCAAAATCAGGGCGCCAGGGTGGCACAGTTGGTTGAGCATCCCACTCTTGATTTCAGCTCAGGTCATGATCTCATGGTTCATGAGTTTGAGCCCTGTGTCGAGCTCCATGCTGACATGTGGAGCCTGCTTGGGATTCTCTCTCTCTCTCTGCCCTTATCCCACTTACACACTCTCTCTCTTTAAATAAACAAACTTAAAAAATAATAAAGTAGTCAAAATCATAGAAACAAAGTAAAAATGTGGTTGCCAAAGGCTGGGGGACAAGGGGAAGGGAGAATTAATGTTTAATGGGTACAGAGTTTTCAATTTTGCAAGATGACAAAGTTCTAGAGATCTTTTGTACAATAATGTGAATATAAAAACACTACTAAACTACACACTTAAAAATGGTCAGGCTGATAAATTTTATGTTATGTGTTTTTAATGACAATGAAAAAGAAATTATTTTTGCTGCTAATTTCAACAATTTTTCCCTTCAAGCCAAGATGGTATATTAACAATATAACAAGTGGTGCCTGGCTGGGTCAGTCAGTAGAGCATGTGACCCTTGCTCTTGGGGTCCTGAGTTCAAGCCCCACGTTGAGGGTAGAATTTACTAAAAAACAAACAAAACACAATATAACAAAAATCATGTCAGCGATAGATTATGACATGCTGAATTTTTAAAAATAATTTAAAAAAGGAATCCATAAGTCTAGTGTAACTTCCTCCTAAAAAGGGGGTAGAAAAAGGGAGAGGGTAGGTGGAGGCGAAGGGAGAACTCAGGTGAATGCCAGCTAATAAAAACAGAAGAAAAGACAGAACTAACAAATCATTTTACAACCATCAGTAATAACTGATTATGGCAACAATTATAATAGATCATTAAAACCACTAGAAAAAAGATAGCTGGAGAACATGCTATTCACATAGTCTTACCCAAGATTATTTACTAATCACAATGAGAATAACAGAAGTCTTTCAGTGGAGAAATTTAAGTCAATACTAAATATGTACGCAGAATTCTACAATAGCCCCCCAAATTGTCCTGCCCTAATTCCTCAACTATAAATTATACCCATGATTCTGTTACATAGCAAAATTTTACAGATGTAATTAAGGTTAGTAATCCGTTGAATTTGAGTCAATCAAAAAGGAAATTATCTGGATGAACCCTTTAAAAGCAGAGAGTTTTCTCTGGTGGCAGAGAGAAGTCAGATTCAAAGTATGAGAAGGATTCAACATACCAGTTGCTGGTCTGAACACAGAGGGGGCACTGTGGCAAGGAATATGTATGCCTCTAGGAACACTGGTGTCTGGCTGACAACCATGCAGGGAACAATAACTTCAGCCCTACAGCCACAAGGATTCTGTAAACAACCTAAATGGTGTAGGAGCAGATTCTTCCCTAGTCCAATAAGAGCCTGCCTCATCCATACTTTGATTTTGGCCTTGTAAAACTCTGAACAAAGAGAGCCCATCAGCCTCCTCAGCCTTCCGACCTACAGAATTGTGATATAATAACGGGTGGTTTCCAGCCACAAAAGTTTGTGGTAGTTTGTTACACAGCAATAGAAAAGTACTGCACCAAGTAATTAACATCACTTACAATAGGTGAAGACAATATGTATCTTGATGTGATACACTGAGAAGGACTAACTTCACCTACACTGTATTCCTGACGAAAACATTTAACCTAAATCTACTCATGAAGGGATAATGAAAAGAAATTGGGAAATTTTCTGGGGGAAAAAGAGCAGTGGATCTATTCTAGCTTAAAGGAATCAAAACTGTAAATGCATTATGCAATTGGATCCTGAATTAAATATATATGTGTACGGCATTATTATAATAATTGAAAATTTTTGAATATGGACCATATCTTAGATAGCTATATTGAATCAATGCTAAATTATTTACTGTGATGATTATACTGTGGTATCATTGGTGAATGTTCTTCATTTCATCCTGGGAGATACCAGCTAATGTATTCAGAGGTGAAGAATTATGAGGTCTCTACCAGTTTAGCCAGAAAGAAAAAAGGAGAAAGAAAAAGAAATTTACACACATTCCACACATATACAGAGACATACAACAAATATGACAAAATGTTAACTGGTGAACTTAAGTGAAAAGAGTATATGGGTGTTTGATGTACTAATTCATTCAACTTTTCTGTAGGTTCAAATTTTTTCAAATTAACAAGCTGGAGAAGAAAAATTTTTTAATTTATTAAACAAACAAAATCAAACAAAAAAAATTTTTAACGGAATGTGCTTGTTAATTGTTTCTTATTATTTTCCTGCTCCTTGTAAATACCATTGTTCAAATTACAAATAGGTTCAGGTGTTAGTGATATCTAAGCGGTGATAATTGGAAGCAAAATCAACAACTGGGGTAAGATTAGAATTTGACAGTCAAAGCGACAGCCAATACAAAACTGAAGGCCTTTTATAGGCTGTAAGATTTAAATTTATTCTTTAGAAATGCATGAGATTTTTAACAGTAAGGCATTAATGAAAGTTGTGTTTAGTATCAAACCATATTAACACTTACCCTAGCAAGGCTCCAATTATGCCACCAGCCACCAGACCACGCAGGCCTAAGTTTATTCTAAAAAGGCTTCCTGTGACAGCTATTTTAAAACAAACAAACAAACAAACAAACAAACAAAAAACCCAATATTAAATTATCTTTAAGTACTAGAATCCATTTAAAAAATTTTTCTTCTATAAAAAGAACATAAACCGCTAAGTAAGTTTTCAGAACCCAGTATCAATAATACATCACCACAACCTAGATTTCCTGAATCTAAAATGCCAAGGGCGCCCGGGTGGCTCAGTCGGTTGAACGGCCGACTTCAGCTCAGGTCATATCTCGTGGTCCGTGAGTTTGAGCCCCTCATCAGGCTCTGTGCTGACAGCTCAGAGCCTGGAGCCTGTTTCAGATTCTGTGTCTCCTTCTCTCTGACCCTCCCCCATTCATGCTCTGTCTCTCTCTGTCTCAAAAATAAATAAACGTTAAATAAAAAATAAATAAATAAAATGCCAACACAGCTAGTTTCTCTTCCACACTGCAGGTTCAAAGGAAGAAACATACCTTTTACAAACCTAATTTTTGTATATCCGTTCTACGGGTCCAACCTCTTCTCATTCTGCTTCATTTTTGCCCACCTCCCCTTAAAAATCTGTAATTTCTTCACTCCCATCTCTTCAGTTTCATCCTTCTTCAAGAAAAGCTTTCCCCAAAGAACAAAAACCCCTGCAGTTTGTACCTTGCTCCAGTCTCACCCTTTCTGTCCTGCTACACACCCCTCAGGCAGGCCTGCAAGTGGGCATTTGGTCCACAGTGCCACCAGGTGGTCAGTACACAGGCTCCCTTTCCTTCCCACTGGTCTGGTATATCCAGGACGTCATTCATTTTCCTCCCTCACTATGCACAACACAACTAATGCATCTCATGTAGTAACATTTTTAAAAAAACAATTGAGACTTATGTGTCTTAAGTACTATTTGTTTTTTTTAATTTTCTAAATTTTAAAATTAACAAGAAAAAAAATCACCTTTAATTAACATTACCCAGAGATGGTAATAAATTTGGTCTTTTTTTCAAGTCTTCTTTTCCAAAGAAAGCATTTTTTAAAAAATAAAATATGGGGGGGGGAGGGGTGCCTGGGTAGTTCAGTTGGCTAAGCAACTGATTCTTGGTTTTGGATCAGCTCATGATTTCAGGGTTCATGATTTCGAGCCCCTTGTAGGGCTCCATGCTGTTGAGCTTGCTTGGGATTCTCTCTCTCACCCTCTCTCTCTGCCCCTCCCCTGCTCACTCTGTCTCTCTCAAAATAAATAAACTCAAACATATGTGTGTGTGTGTGTGTATTTTTTTTCTTTCTTTTTTTGTAGGGGTGCCTGGGTAGCTCAGTTAAGCAGCTGACTCTTGATTTCGGCTCAGGTCATGATCTCACAGTAGTGAGATGGAGCCCCGCATAGGACTCGGCGCTGGGTGTGGACCCTGCTTAAGATTCTTCTCCCCCTCTTCCTCTGCCCCTCCCTCACTCATTCTCTCCCTCTCTCTCTCTCAAAAAAAAAATAAATAAATAAATAAAAAATAAAAATAAATATTTTTTAAAAAGCTCTCAGAATAGCCAAAATCTAGAAGACTGACAACATTAAATGGTGGCAAGGATGTAGAGCAAAAGAAACTCTCATTCATTGCTGGTTGGAACACAAAATGGTACAGTCACTTTAAAGACAGTCTGGCAGTTTCTTACAAAAATGAACATATTCTTACCATATGATCCAGCAATCATGCTCCCTGGTATTTACCCAAAGGAGCTAAAAACTTGTGTCCACACCAAAACCTGCACACATTTATAGCAGCTTTGTTCGTAACTGCCAATACTCGGAAGCAACCAAGATGTCCTTCAGTAGGCAATGGATAAATAAACTGGTATATTCAGACAATGAAATATTATTTAGCACTAAAAAGAAATGAGCTATCAACTCATGAAAAGAGACTGGAGGAAACTTAAATGCATATTGTTAAGTGAAAGATGTAAATCTGAAAATGTTATATAATATATAACTTTCTAGAAAAAGGCAAAACTATTGAAACAGTAAAAAAAGATCACCGTTTATCAGGGGTTGGTGGGCAGGACACACAGGTGGAACAGACTTTTAGGGCAAATGAAAATGCTCTTTATGATACCACAACGATGGATACATGTCATCATACATTTGTCCAAACCCACAGAATGTACACTAAGAGTGAAACCTAAGGGAAACTATGGACTTTAGGGGATAATGATGCATCAGTGTAGGTTCTTCAACTGTAACTAGTATCCCACCCTGGGGTAAAATGTTAATAGTGGGGAGGCTATGTTTAAGTGTGTATGTTGGGGCGGGGGGAGGAATACAGTAAAACTTTGGATTGCAATTTACTTGTTCTGAGAATGTTTCACAAGATAAGCAATTATTTCTAGTAAATTTCAACTTGATAAACGAGCAAAGACTTGCAATATAAGTAGCACCTGACACTGAATGTCACATGATCACAACTGAGCCAATAGTTCTCTCTTTCTCCCTCTCTGGGAGATTGTGGGTGATCATCCCCCATGCTCGTATGCTCAGTTTCAGGCTTTTCAGAGCATGGGAAATCAGTGATTTTTCAGAACATTGGAAGGTGCCCACAACTGGCACTAGTGTATTTTTTGTCACTTCAAAGAACCTGTGGACAGTCCTTTGCTTTTCCATACAAGAGTAAGCTTAGGAATGCTTTGCTTCATTCTATGTCAGGCTGCCTGCAGATATAGACCCTTCCCTCTGTTGTCTTATGCTGAATACATTAAATACAGTATATGACAAGAGTTTATTAATACTGTACTGTAATCAACATCCGTTAGTAATAGTTAAAGTTGTCCTACACAATAATCCTCCTCTCTCGTCTCCCTCAAACCAGCCACAAAGATTTTCAAAGGTAAGTGCAGGTTAATCTATTTTTCTTTATATTTTGTACTTTCCTTATTCATTTGTATTATATTACAGTATTGTAATCATTTTTATATGAATATTTGTGAGTTGTGAAACAAATCACCTGAGTTTCCATCATTTCTTATGAGGAAATTTGTTTTGATATACAAGTGCTTTGGATTACAAGCATGTTTCCGGAATGAATTATGCTCCCAAACCAAAGTTTTATTGTATATGCAAAATCTTTGTATCTTCTGCCCAATTTTACTGTGAATTTAAAACTATTCTAAAAAATAAAGTCAGTTGAAAAGGGGGGAGGGAGTAGTGAGGCTTATAAGCTATCAGCAGCCAAACATCAGTCAGACTCTTTATTACACAAACTCTTTATTACCATGTGTTCTGTAAATAGTTTACTTTTTTTTTTCGACCTTAGTGTTTATTTCTTTTTCTTGCCTGAATGCACTGGTTAAAGTCTCCAGTATAATGCTGAATACAACTGTATTCATCTCAAGTATACACCTTAATTACAAGTGTATACAGCTTTCCCATGTTCTCAGTCTTAGGGGAAAATCTTGTCTTTCACCATTAAATACGATGTTTGCTGTAGGTTTTTTAATAGATGATAGATGACCTTCACTGGGTTAAAGAAGCTCCCTTCTATTCCTAGTTTGTTGAGAGTTTTTATCATGAATGTTGGATTTTTGTCAAATACTTTTCTAAGCTAACCTTAAATTCCTTGGATAAATTCTACTTGGTTATAGAATATTATCCTTGGTTGTTGCTGGATTTGGTTTACTAATATTTTGTAAAGGATTTTTGTGTACATACTTTTCTTTTTAAAGTAATCTCTGTACCACCTCACACTGGTCAGAGTGGCTAAAATAAAATGAACAAATCAGGAGACTGTAGATACTGGAGAGGATGTGGAGAAACTGGAACCCTCTTGCACTGTTGGTGGGAATGTAAACTGGTGCAGCCACTCTGGAAAACAGTGTGGAGGTTCCTCAAAAAATTAAAAATAGATCTACCCTATGACCCAGCAATAGCACTACTAGGAATTTACCCAAGGGATAGAGGAGTGCTGATGCATAGGGGCACTTGTACCCCAATGTTTATAGCAGCACTTTCAACAACAGCCAAATTATGGAAAGAGCCTAAATGTCCATCAACTGACAAATGGATAAAGAAGATGTGATTTATATATACAATGGAATACTACTTGGCAATGAGAAAGAATGAAATCTGGCCATTTGTAGCAATGTGGATAGAACTGGAGAGTATTATGCTAAGTGAATAAGTCAGGGAGAGAAAGACAAATATCATGTTTTCAATCATATGTGGATCCGGAGAAACTTAATAGAAGACCGGGGGGGAGGGGAAGGGGAAAAAAAAAGTTACAGAGAGGGAAGGAGGCAAACCATAAGAGACTCTTAAATACTGAGAACAAACTGAGAGTTGATGGGGATGGGGGAGAGGGGAAACTGGGTGATGGGCACTGAGGAGGGCACCTGTTGGGATGAGCACTGGGTATTGTATGGAAACTAATTTGACTATATATATATATTATATTATATTATATATATAATAAAAAAATATTAAAAAAAAAAAACCAAATAAATAAATAAATAAATAAAATAATCTCTGTACCCAACATGGGGCTCAAACCCACAACCCTGAAATCAAGACTCACATGCTCCACTGACTGAGCCACCCAGGTGCCCCTGTGTATATACTCTTGAGTGATAGTGATCTGTAGTTCTCTTTGCTATCTTCATCTTCTTCATTTGGCTTTGGTATCAAGGATAATACTAGTCCAAAGGAATAAGTTTGAAAGCGTTCCTTCTTCCTCTATTTTATGGAAGAGTTTGTGAAAGAAACTTCCCAAATAGCCACTGAAGCCATCTGGTCTTGGGCTTTCTTTGTGAAAAGATTTTTAAGTAACAATTTAGTTTATTAACTTGTTGTAGGGCTATCAAAATTTTCTATTTCTTCTTGAGTAGATTTTGGTAATTTGTGTCTATTTTCTTTTTCTTGGTCAGTCTTCCTAAAGTTGTCTGTTATCTTGTCATTTTAAAAAAATTTTTTAATGCTTATTTATTTTTTGAGAGAGAGAGAGAGCATGAGTGGGGGAAGAGTCAGAGAGAAAGACAAAGAATCCAAAGCAGGCTCCAGGCTCTGAGCCATCAGCACTGAGCCCGACGTGGGGCTTGAACTCCTGATATGTTATTGTCTATTTCACAATCTGTTATTGTCTATTCTCCTCTCAATTCAGTGTTTCTTTTTATGTATTTATGAGCTCTGTTGTTAGTTTATATGTTTATAAATGTTATACCTTCTTGATGGATTGGTCCTTTAAATATTATAAAATGAGGGTGCCTAGATGGCTCAGCTGGTTAAGCATCCGACTTTGGCTCAGGTCATGCTCTCAGTTTGTGAGTTCGAGTCCTGCATCAGCCTCTCCATTGACAGTGCAGAGCCCACTTTGGACCTTCTGTCCCCTTCTCTCTCTGCCCGTCCACTGTTCACTTTCTCTCTCAAAAATAAACATAAAAAAAAAATTATAAAATGTCCTTTGTCTCTAGCACTTTTTAAAAAGTTTATTGATTGATTGATGAGAAAGAGTGTGTGTGCACGAGCAAGGGAGAGGCAGAAAGAGGGAGAGAGAGAATCCCAGGCAGGCTCTGCACTGTCCGCACAAAGCCAGATGTGGGGCTTCAACTCACAAACCGTGAGATCATGACCTGAGACAAGATCAAGAGTCAGCTGCTTAACCAACTTAGCCACTTAGTTGGATACTGTTATTTTTTTTAATTAAAAAAAAAAAGTTTATTTTTGAAAGAAAGAGCATGCAAGAATGTGAGCACATGCAAGTGAGGGAAGGACAGAGGGAGTGACAGAGGATATGAAATGGGCTCCCTGCTGACGGCAGAAAGCCTGATGTGGAGCTCTAACTCACAAACCGGGAGATCATGACCTGAGCCACAGTCGGATACTTAACTGACTGAAACACCCAGGCACTCCCTCAAATACTAGTTTTGTTTTTTTTAATTTTTTAATGTTTATTTATTTTTGAAGGAGAAACAGAGCATGAGTGGGGGAGGGGCAGAGAGAGAGGGAGGCACAGAATCTGAAGCAGGCTCCAGGCCCTGAGCTGTCAGCACAGAGCCTGACATGGGGCTCGAACTCACAAACTGTGAGATCATGACATGACTGAAGTCAGACGCCCAACCGACTGAGCCACCCAGGAGTCCTTCAAATACTATTTTTAAATTAGGGAAAAACAGTTAAAAGAAAGGAAAACAATAGGTTTATAGAGTGTTTTATATTAACTTACATATTAACCATTTCTAGTACTTTTCATTTCTTCCTGTCAAGTTACTATTTGGTGTCATCTCCTTGCTCCAACATACCTCCATTTCTTCCCTCTCATTTGTGCTATTAATGCCATATACAACTTTAAATATGCTGTATGTCTAACACTGCAATTTTGTTATTATTTTACATAATTGTCTTTTAGATTAGTTATGAGAAAAAATATTTATACAGACTTTAATAATAACTTATATAATTATCTTTATCAATGCTCTTTAACACTTCCCATAGATTCAAGTTACCATCTGGTTTATTACATCCTTTTAGCGTGAAGAATTTCCTATAGTATTTTTGTTAAGGCAGATCTGCTAGTAACAATTTTTCTTTGTTTGTTTATCTGCCAATGTCTTTATTTTTGCCTTCAATTTTGAAGAGTGATTTGTTAGAAACAGAATTCCTGGTTGACAACTTATGCTTTTCAGGCCTTTGAATGCATTCTACTGCCTTCTGGTTTCCATCATTCTGATGAGCAACAAGCTGTTAATCCTCTTCGGTGTTCCTCATGGGAGTTATTTTTTTCTTGCTGCTTTTAAGATTTTTCTTTCAACAGTGTAACTATTATGTGCTTAGGTGTGAATCTCCTCATGTTTGTTCTTCTTGGAGTTTGTTGAACCTTTTGGATGTGTGGATTAATGTTTTTCATCAAATTTGGGAAGTTAAGGACCATTATTTCTTAAAATACTTTTTTCTAACCCTTTCTCTCTTTTCTACCTAACATTCCCTTCACACATCTATTGGTATTTTTGATGGTGTCCTATAGGTTGCTCAGGCTCAGTTCATTTCTCTTCATTTTAAAAATTCTGTTCTTCACGAAAAATCATCTATATTGATCCCTCTTCAAATTCACGAATTCTCTTTTGCTATCTCAAGACTGGTGTTGAGCTCCTCCTCTCCAGTGAAATTTTAATTTCTATTGTTGTATCAACTTTCAACTTTTCATTTGATTTTTTTTTTTATAATTTCTGTCTTTATTGATATTCTCTATTTGGTAAGTCACTATCATCATACTTTTATATTTCTTTAAAATGGTTTGAAGCCTTGTCTTCTATGTTCAATGGATGGGTCCAGTCAGAGACATTCCCAGTGAGTGCTTTTTTAATCCCCTGGTTTTACATGTCATATGATTTTTTTGTTGTTGAAAACTGGACATTCTGGACATTTTAGGTAATAAATTATAGCAACTCTGGAGTTAACACCCCCCACACAGGGGGGATGACTGTAATTCTTTGTCTATGTAGTGACTTGCCCGGACTAGTTCTGTGGAGTCTTTTTTCTGCAGAGTACAGCCACTAATGTCGTTGCTCAGTTTTTATTTGTATGCGTGGTTTCCTAGGCATCACACTGGCTTAAGTAGTCAGCCAATGATTTGTCAGAAATTATGCTTAAGCATCCCAAGCTAGTAACGCTCCTATCCTTTACCAACGTATCTGTGGTTGAAGAATGCATTCAAAGTTTAGACAGTTTAAAATCTCTTCTGGCTTTTTCTTTTGGTGTTCACAATTAACCCTCACAACTAACCAAAGATAAGTAGGGGCCTTGCCAGTCTCTCCATAGTGTGCATGAATACATACTTACACATGTGTGCAACTTTCCAGAATTCTAGGGATACATAGAATCTTATTAAAACCCCCTGTGGCTGTCTTGTTCCCTAGATATTCCTGTTAAGATTCTGCCTCATCTGCCAGTCTATTCCTTACCCCAAACAGTATCAAAACCTCAGATTAGCTGTGTGATATTATCCTTCCCTGTTGCAATTGTTTTCAGCAACACCCCTTGGCTTGGAATTTTCTGTTTTCTGCTCCAAATAAAGCCAGTCCTCCAGCCTGTCCTTATGAAACTTCTGCATCACAGAGCTGTGGGCTAGGGGGGCAGGAGGAGCCCTAGGCTGAAACACCACAGACTCCCAATTTTCTTACTGAAACTCAGTAGGAATTCTTGGATAAATGCTTACTGATTTGTTGTGTGCCTGTGGTCAATTTCCAGCATCTTTAAATGGTTGTTTTTGATAATTATGTCCAATTCTATTGTTGCTTTTTGTGAAAGGATTTGCCAAGCTCCTCACCCAGTCATTCCAGATGTCAAATATACATTTATAAATGTCCAGATGAATGCCATATAATAACGAGGGGAGACATTCTTGACGTGATTTTGACTTCAGGGGAAATTACTTCAGTGTTATACCATTAAATTCAATGGTGGTTGCTGGTTTGAGATAAAAACTTATCTTGTATCATGTTTATTTTTTTACTAATTTTTACACTCAATTTACATTCAAGGAACATTTATTCTACTCTACTATGTGTCAAATAGTTGTGATATAAAAGGCGAAGACTTTCTCTGATATCAAGTAAGTCATCTAGTGGAGAAGCAAAACAAGTTAACAGGTACAACATAGAGTTGTAAGTGCTTTGCTTAAAATATTTATAGTTAATTATGGGAATATAGGGGAAAGACACCTGAAGACCCAAAAATAAGAAAATAGGGACTAGGAAACTAAAGCTGACAGATAAGCTGAACCTTGAAAGACAGGTTCAATAAAAGCTGAATAAAATTATTTGCAGGAGTGGGAAGGCATGCTCAAGAAAAGGGACCAATACATGTAAAGCAAGATTAGGATGGGTTTGGGAAATCAAGAGTAGAGTCATAGGGTGGAGCAAGAGTGGTACGTGAGGACCAGATCAAGAATCAACATTAGAATGATGGGAAACTATGAAAGAAGCTCAAGCAGAAAAGTGTTATACTCACATTCATATTTCCAAAAAGTAACTAAGGTAACAGTGGAAGTGGAGGAAACCAAGACTAGAAACAGGGAAGACCAGATTGCAGCAGTGGGAAGAAAGAGGAGGTGAGAGTCCCTACATATTAAAGGAATCTAATTAAAGGACTAGAACTTTGCAAAGAGGGGGATAAAAGGCAGAACCATATCATTATCTGGTTTCCAGGTTTTTTGTTTATTTGTTTAACATGGTAAATTATAAAGAACCTAACAACAGGAGCAAGTATGGAAGTTGGGGGAGGAAAACAGAGTTTGGTTTGGATATAGGCATTTGAGCCTACAGAATACTCATGGAAAAATGGTGGCAAGTTAAAAAAGGGCAAGTTCCAGCTGCTCCAGTGCTATTAATGCCTATTTCTAGTTTTATATTTTAAAATGTTTCCATTAAATTGTTAAGTTCAAATTATGTGTACATGTGTTTGCCTGTGTGTATATATACATATACACAGAGAAAGAGAGCATGCACTCAGAAGAGAGAACAAGTCAAGAAGCAAATGGGCTAAAATGTAAACAACTGAATCCCTGTATATAAAGGTTATATGGTGTTCCTTGTATTACTTTTATTTTTAAAACTTTTTGTAAGCTTGAAATTATTTCCAAATTAAAAGAATTTTTAAATGTTTTATGAATTATATGTACCTTTTTGCATGTGAGAGAATTACATGAGGCAGTGAGTGTTTGA
Organism: Acinonyx jubatus; assembly: GCF_027475565.1. Classification (NCBI taxonomy): domain Eukaryota; kingdom Metazoa; phylum Chordata; class Mammalia; order Carnivora; family Felidae; genus Acinonyx; species Acinonyx jubatus. The sequence goes on along the minus strand of NC_069384.1, from coordinate 64,479,215 downwards.
GTATATGTGGCACTTCACATTTACATTTCTGGAAATAATACTTCAATACTTATTTTTTAATGTTCATTTTAAAGAGGTCACATTTACCAGAGGCATAAAGCTTTAAAATAAAATCCAAACTTAGTATGAAAAATCTGGTCCCTTTCTACGTAATTTCACCAAACTTATCTCAAGCCACTCTTCCCCTTACTGACTATGTTCCAGCCTTATTATCCTGCTTTTGAGGAACTTTCTTGCCTTGGAGACTTCACCCTCAATGTTCCTTCTGCATAAGCTACTCTTCTTCACACTTTTCAGGTATCAGCTTAAATGTCACCTCCCGATAAAGGCCTTCTCTACTCACCCTGATCATCCCATTGCTTCACCTGTTTGCTATTTTCTATCACAGCAGCCTTTTTCTCCCCCAACCACATTAGACTATAAAACTCCATGAAAGCAAAGACCTTTTCTGTTTTGTTCACCAAGTATACCAAGGGCCAAGCATAATGCTCTCCATACATTTTGCATGAATGTTGAATGAGATGTGATGAGAAGTCAACCAAAGAATTCAGTAGTTCTGATTTATAAGTCCTTAAATATTTCCCAAACCATATTTGAGAAGACTGAAAAACATAAACAAGAACAAAAATGTCTTACCTCCCGCAATGACAAAATGGCTTAGGGCATTTTTATTTCGGTACACATTTAGCCCAGTATTCACTGTGCTGGGAAGAAGGGGGAAGAAAGAAAACATAAAATTTAAAGCATATCCCCCTTACTTTCTCGACCACAATTTTCACTAAAGTGATAGGTATTAGAAACGCCTACTAAGTCAATTCCTGGTCTTAGTCTAGGTCCCGTCAATGTGTTCCCGACTACCAATATTCCCTAGGTTTTCTAGGTGGACCTTCTGTTGAAGAATGAACCAAAGAATTTCTCTTACTTAGAAACCTTGTCTCTACTTTGATAATAGGTGGAAGACCTCCATCCATGGATGCAAACCTATATCTGGACCAATCTTTTACATAGATAAAAGTTCTTGGGGGAAAAAGGTATTATGAATCACTTTCATGTGGGTGTTTAGTTTTTAAAAATCTCACTTGCTCAAAAGATGTGCTCCCAAAATAATACTAAGACCTTTTGTCACAACTCAGAGAGAACTTACTTGAATATAGTCACAAACACTGTAGTTCTCCAACTCCAGCGCCAGCCATACCGGATGAAGCCTCGTGTGGCAGCACGATGTGCAGATTGCTAAAGTTAATGAAAAGGCTGTGAGGTTCCAAGACCCCTTAATACCTTCTTTATTCTAAAACTGTGGTAGAAGGATGGCTATGGATTAGGCAGGGACACCTAAACAGAAACATTATTAAGATCTCTAGAAATACCGTTTACTGAAACTTAAGCAAAAGTCCCATGTGCATCCTATTCTATCGGGAGATAGAAAAGGAACTAAGAATTGCCAGTGTCAACCAAGCAATCTATCAATGAGGCATAAACAGAGAATCTATGTGGCAAATGCCATGGCAAATATAAAGTCAGTATTAGACATGCTTTTTATATCCAAGAAATCTTGGAAAAAAGAAACCATAAAATAAAAAAGAACCAAAGAAATGGTAAATAAAAGGGTAAGGATGATAGTAATACAGATATAGAGAAAAGAGCAAAGAAAAGAGAACTGATATTTACTGCCCACGTTCTATGTAAAAGTTGTGTTAACATATTACCTCATTTAATCTTTACAACTTTTCTTTTAGGCAGGTGTTTCAGATTTAACTAAAGCACAGAGAGGAAGTTTCTAACCAAGATCACTCAGCCAAGAAGGAGTAAGTCAGAATTGGAAGACAGGTTGTCTGTCTCCACATCACCATGGAGCAAGTCTGGTACAATATCCTGAGGATATAGTCTAGATTTTGAGAGAATCCCTAAGTGGATCCTTAACTACTACAAGATACTGGGCAAGTCAAAACCTCTCTGAAGAGTATCAGTATGGACTCGTGGCTTTTAACAAATAGGCAGATAAATAAATAGATACAGATGTGTGTATGAATATGTGTACATAAGTATATATGAGCACACACACATTTCCTAGGGCTTATAGAAGCCATGATATCCCTGTAAGTGAGCATATGTAGCATCAAATCTTTGTTTTTTTAATGTTTTTATTTCATTTTTGAGAGACAGAGTGCAAGTGGAGGAGAGACAGGGAGAGAGATACACACAGAACCCGAAGTAGGCTCCAGGCTCTGAGCTGCCAGCACAGAGCCCGACGCAGGGCTTGAACTCATGAACTGTGAGGTCATGACCTGAGCTGAAGTCGGATGCTTAACCGACTCAGCCACCCAGGTGCCCCTCAAATCTTAGTTTTATATATAATTTTTCCACTAAAAGAAACTAGAACTCCTTGGTGATGACTAACTCTGGGGCTGGTACTGGAAAAGTAAAAGATGAGCCAGGAACATCTTGCTATGCCAAAAAATAAAGATATGCTCAAAGAACGATGGGGACATATAAAAAGAACAAAGGAGCTAGTTTAAAGGGCTCCAACTGTCCAAATCTAGGCCAATTTCAGCATCAAGATAAATAATGATAAGAATGGATTATAAACTACAGAGTAAAACAAGAATCCACGAGTCCACATTGATAGAAATAAATTATAAAAAGACAAATACAGGAGAAGGGAAAGCTCTTCATTAAAGCTGAATATGAAGCAATAAATGTAGGAAAGATGGGATTAGAAAATAACCATTTCGCAACCACCACAGTATTAACTCTTTCAGGTAAGAGTCATCATTGAATACTAAAACTAAAGCATGGAAATTTGATGAAAAATAGGATATTTACATAGTCTCAAAGTATCTCATAAGTATCCATAAGATATTCACTAATTACATTTACTAATTATCTTGATTTCAGCTCAGGTCATAATCTCAGTCCTGAGATCAAGTCCCGCCTGGGCTTGCACTGAGTGTGGAGCCTGCTTGAGATTCTCTCTCCCTTTCCCTCTGTCCTTCCCCTGCTTGCACGTGTGCTCTTTCAAAAAAAAATTTTTAATAAAAAATAAAAAAATTACAAAGGGAGAAAAATAGTAATTTTACAGTGGATAAGCCTGGCAGAGACCATCTTAACCAAGTGCCAAAGTAAACATCAGTAAAGGGACAATAGATATCATGTATTCCTGATATAATGTACTAAGTAAGAAGTACATTAAGTACATCTAAGTAAGAAGTAAGGAGTACTAATACCCCAATCTAGGGTATTCCTGCTAAAACACATAGCTGGAATCTAATCATGAGAAAACATTAAACAAATCCAAATTGAAGAACATTCTACAAAATAAATAGCCCACATGGGAATGCAAGCTGGTGCAGCCACTCTGGAAAATAGTATGGAGGTTCCTCAAAAAACTAAAAATAGAACTACCCTACGACCCAGCAATTGCACTACTAGGCATTTATCCAAGGGATACAGGTGTGCTGTTTCGAAGAGACACATGCACCCCCATGTTTCTAGCAGCACTATCAATAATAGCCAAAGTATGGAAAGAGACTATATGTCCACAGATGGATGAATATATAAAGAAGATGTGATGTGCATATATATGTGCATATATATGTATATATATATACATATACATATATACATATACATACATACAATGGAGTATTACTTGGGAATCAAAAAGAATGAAATCTTGCCATTTGCAACTACGTGGATAGAACTGGAGGGTATTATGTTAATCGAAATTAGTCAGAGAAAGACAAATATCATATGACTTCATTCATATAAGGACTTTAAGAGACAAAACAGATGAACATAAGAGAAGGGAAACAAAAATAATATAAAAACAGGGAGGGGGACAAAACAGAAGAGACTTATAAATATGGAGAACAAACTGAGGGTTACTGGAGGGGTTGTGGGAGGGCGGATGGGCTAAATGGGTAAGGGGCACTAAGGAATCTACTCCTGAAATCATTATTGCACCATATGCTAACTAATTTGGATGTAAATTTAAAAAAATAAAAAATAAAAATAAAATAAAATAAAATAATACATAAATAGCCCCAATCTTCAAAAATGTCACAATCAAGAAAGTTAAAGAAAGAGAAACTGTTCTATATTAAAAGAGACTAAAGAGGGGCCCCTGGATGGCTCAGTAGGTTGGGCGTTCGACTTCGGCTCAGGTCATGATCTCACAGTTCGTGGGTTCGAGCCCTGCATCGGGCTCTGTTCTGACAGCTCAGAGCCTGGAGCCTGCTTTGAATTCTGTGTCTCCCTCTTTCTCTGCCCCTTCCATACTCCTACTCTGTCCCTTAAAAATAAACATTGAAAAAAAAATTAAAAAAAAAAAGAGAGACTAAAGAGGCATGAAAGGCAAATTCAACATCTGATCCAGTATTAGATGCTGGACCTGGAAAAAATATTATTTTTATTTACTTTTAAAATAGGGGTGCCTGGGTGGCTTAGTCGGTTGAGTGTCTGACTCTTGGTTTTGGCTCTGGTCATGATCTCATGCTTCATGAGACTGAGCCCTACACTGGGCTCTGCACTGACAGCGTGGAGCCTGGCACAGAACCTGACTGGGATTCTCTCTTTCTCCCTCTCTCTCTGCTCCTCCCCCACTTCAGCTCCCTCTGAACACTCTCTGTCAAAATAAATGAATAAACTTAAATAAATAAATAATATTGGAGAGACGACTAGCAAAATTTACATAAAGTCTGAAAATAAGACAACAGTACTATATCAGTGATAATTTCCTGATCTGGATAATTATATAGTGGTTATATAAAAGAATGTCCTTGTTTTCAGGGAAATACATGCTGAAGTATTTATCATGACTATAACTTACTCTTTAGCAGTCACAAAAAATAATAATATGCATTATACAGAGAGAGAATGCTATAGTAAATGTGATAAAAAGTTAACATTTGGAGAATTTGGGTGATAGGTATATAGGAATTCTTTGTACTACTTTTACAACTTTTAAGGCTGACAGAATTTAAAAAAACAAAACAAAACCCAAACAACTAACTCTCTGAGCTGTAACTTCCTCACTTATAAAACAGAGTTGCTGTACAGATCTAACAAAAGAGTTAGCACTCTATAAACTGTAGAGTTATAAATGCTAATTATGGTTTTAGTGTCCTCCAAGGAGACCCTGTGAATGGGGTTAATATGCTACAGCTAAGCCTTGATGATTTAGCTAGGGATTAGAAATATATTTCAGATACTATACTTGATCTTAGCCAAAAGACTGAGAAGTGATAGAAATATATTTCAGAAAGTAGAGCAATGGTAGTAATCCCTCTGAAGATAAGAAAAGTAGTCTGACAAACCATGCGTATGCTCTTTAGCATTAATACGTCTACTGTTCTTAAGTGCAGGTTTTGTTTCTTTACTCTGACATCTTAACCCTTCCAACCCTACCACCTAACTGAATAGCTAAGTGTAAAGTGAATTACTAAACTAATATGCCCTCAAATACTTTTAGAGTATCAGTACTTACCACAGCATCAAACCGGCTATGATAAACTTCTGCTTGGCTCTGCTCAACATAGTGCTGTTTAGCATGGATAAAAGCTGGTATTCCTCCATATGCCCAGCCAATGATGCCTGCTGAAATAGCCGCCTTATAAATATTCTCAAGTTCCTTTGAAGTTCTCTGCTGTTCACTAAGACATCAAAAAGACAATGTTGTTTGGGATTAGTTTATGGATACTGCTCTCCAAAAGACAGTACATTCAAAATGACCCCAATACTAACACTACCACATTTTTCATCATGGGCAGAATCTCCAGATTAATAAAATCTCCTGATGAATTAAATACCACAGTTATATCACAAGTAGCTCAAATTTCAGCCAAAATTAACCTATGCTGTTAGAAATCAAGCTATTGGTTGATTACCCTTAGGAAGATAGTGACTAGAAGGGGCACAAAGGGGAGCTTCTGAAATGCTGCTAACAGTTTCTCGGTGTTGGTTACACACCTATGTTTAGCTTGTGAAAATTTGTTGATCAATATACTTATGTGTAAATAGATGCACATTATACTCCAATAATGTTTTTTTCGAAGGTGGTTTTATTTGATGACTATTACAAGTCCACTACATCTCTGGAATCAGGAAGAATCTGTAAAAGCTGGATGCAAGGATCAAGATTTCCCTTTTTGAATTTTAAGCTAACTTTTGGAAATGACACAAACTTATGGATTTTAGGACAATGTATTCAAGAACAAAATCCTAGATTAAAAAAAAAAAATCAAAACCTGTCTTTCTGAATTCACTTTTATGCCATGCTCAGATTGGGCCTGTATGATAAAAAGCAACAAATGAGAAATCTCACTGTGCAATGGACACCACAGACCAACCTAACATAAGGAAAAACCACTGTTTAATTCAATTTGTTATTCTCAAAAGAAGAAATTAGAATTGATAATAAAGCTTTGAAGATGTTTCTAGAAGCTCTAATGAATAGCTAAGTTTTTAAGTATTATGTTACTATAAATGGCCCTCTAAATACTAAATGTTATTTACATTACTAAATCACTTTCTTCGGAGACTATAAGGTGTTTATCTAATTCTAATTATCAATAACCACATCTCTGAAATCAGAATCAGTGAGTCTTTACAGCTCCTGCATCTACAAGAGAAATCTAAATAAAATTTCTCAGAAAACTGTAATTCTTATACTTACTTAGGCCAATAAGAAAAAACTGCTATAATTTGAACCCTGTACTTATCTTGTATAGTGAATAAGATCAAAAACATTTACCTAAAAATTGGCCTATGACAGAACTCAGAAAAGAGAAAATGTAAAAGCTTAAAATTTAACAAGCCAGATGAATATGCTTTGCCTCCTTTTCATTCTCTGAAAAATTCCATGCCATAGGTGATATTTATCTCCATTTTATTTATTTGGCTCTAAGAAGTCCTATGGTTGGCCCAAACAGCTAATAAATGGTGAAGAAATAGCACAGTGGTGGAAAAGACCTAAACTACAAGTGACAACAGGGTTGTGGTTCTGGTTCTGTCACCCACTGTTAAGTGACCTGCAGCAAGATCACAATCTATGAACTTTAGTTTCCTCATCTATGATGGAGGGGAACATAGAAGTTAACCTAGATTACCTTCAAGTTTCTTTCAGCTCCAACATTCCGTGGTTTCCAAAGCTGATCAAAATAACACCCTTCTGTTATATACTATATAGGATCTTTCACAAGTATCTCAAGTAAATATTGACTGGAAGGATTGATTGGAAGGACCAATGAGAAAGGCTGCCTCATTATCTTTAAAATAAAGATGATATTTCAATAAAGCAATTAAACACGATTCTGCCAACTCCTTGTCCCAACAATCTCAGCAACATAATAAAGCTTCAAAGTTAATTTAACCACCTGGTAACAGTGTAGTATTGTAAAGTATTTCATGAAAGGGCCATTTTTCCACCAATAATTGATAAATGATGAAATAAATGAATAAATGAAATGAGTTTTCCATTAAAGTGAATTCAGTTTGAAGTTAATTTTGTATTCTGAAATAACCTTATTTGTTGATCTAGCTAATATCGTTTCTTTTATAAAAATGAGACAATACTTGCTATTATTTTTTATATATTCATTATCTGACAGAATAAACATTTTACAGCTCTCTCTGCCGTTTCTCCAATCTCCATTTTTTTGGAGAGAAGGGGGAGCTATGGTCATGAAATACCAAAGTTTGGAATAAAGTGAAATGCGAAAAAAAATACTGGAGCGTACTCTCGCTGATGTGGATTCCAGGGTCAATTCTGACACTAATTAGCTCGGTCCAATTCTTCTAATTTGTAAAATCGGGGGATTACACTAAGACTATATTCTCTAAAAATGCTCTGACTTATAATGAGTTTCACCCCTACCATTTGTAAACTGTCCTGTCAATCAACAGAACTACTAAATGGCAATGTGAGGACACAAACTTGGGACACAAACATTACAACACCAAATCTTATTCAAAAACAAACCACATCACTCAGGGGTCCTTCACCCCAGGATGACCCAGGTTGCAGGACAGCTCTTCGCAGTCCCCTCCCCACAGACCCTAGGCACTTTTACTCTTTGACAAACAGGTCCCGGAGGCGGTCCCATCCGGATTCCAGGTAATCAGGCTCTGGGACGTAGGAAGACAGCTTCTGGTTCTCCGAATCGGCAGCCACAGCTCCCGCAGCAAAAACCCGAGGGAAAGGACACAGCGCCCGGCAGAAGTAGCTCTGTGGCGCTGGCGGCCGCACCTCCATGGCCCTCACGGAACCTGCGGGCACACGCTTGGGTTCTCAGGGCTCCAAGGCCTCTGGGAGACGCCGTGGGAGGACAGTAAGGATAACTGCAGTAATAAATAGGTGAGTACCCTTCTACCATGCCCAGCTAATTTGCTGCCAGGCTCGCCACCACATTCTTGACACCCTCCTCCCCAGGGCCGGCACTGACTTATGAAGACCTTGGATACACGAGACAGGAAGTCCCACCTTCAACGGGGCAAAGGCCAATAGGCGGGGCGACGGCGTAGCCGTAGCCAAGCACTTCCGCCTAGAGGCGGGACGAACCCAGTGTGCCTGGCCCGCCCCCCGGAAGTGAGTTGGCTCGGAGTAGCGTGGCCCCGTCGCCGGCCGGTTTCTTTACCTGTCTTTGGGCTTTCTGGGCCACATAAACCGGGTCTTCGTCAGTTTCCGGGAGGCAAGATGTTGTCACAGGCTGAAGTAGTTTAGCGTGTTTAAAACGCCAGAAATTCCACATACATGAAAAAGAAAGTGGAGTGGGGAAAGGGGAAGACAATTCGCACAAATAGAAGCCCTACCTACTTTCACTTACGTAGTGAAGCCTCCGAGCTGGGCGGGGATTCAGTTTTGGTTTCAGAAAAAACCAGATGTCTTGGTGCCTGATAGACCGAGATTTCCAGAAAGCTCATTTGAAGAATCAGCTTTGGATAGTTCTTAACAAGGTGGGTTTTACCCTCCCCCTCTTTTCATATGCTTACTCTTCCTCAAAAGGCAAGACAACTGGAATTTCTTTGATATTCCAGTAATAATTTCCCTTCAGTACAGCCTGCGCTAACATATGCTTTGAGGTATTGTTTTTATTTTATTATTTTATTTTTTTAAAGGTTGCTTTATTTTTTTTTTAATCTTTTTTAATGTTTATTTCTTTTTGAGACAGAGACAGAGCATGAACGGGGGAGGGCCAGAGAGAGAGGGAGACACAGAATCCTAAGCAGGCTCCAGGCTCTGAGCTGTCAGCACAGAGCCCGACGCAGGGCCCGAACTCATGAACAGTGAGATCATGACCCGAGCCAAAGTCGGAGGCTCAACCATCTGAGCCACCCAGGCGCCCAGGTATTGTTTTTATTGAAACACACGCATTTGAAGGTTGCGTGGGTGGCTCAGTCAGGTAAGCGAGGGACTTCAGCTGAGGTCATGATCTCATGGTTTGAGTTCCAGCCCCACATTGGGTTTGCTGCGGTCAGCACGGAGCCTGCTTGGGATCCTCTGCCCCCCCCCCCCCGCTATTCCCACGACTTGTGTTCTCTCTCTCCCCCAACCCCCCACCCCCTGCCAAATAAATAAACTTTAAAAACACACACGCATTTGAAATACTCCCAAATGGTTTGTGGAATTTCATTTTACTGGCAACCAAATATAGTCCCTTATTTTTTGCCAATCCTTACCCCTCCTTTATTCCCTTCTAGATGTAATTCAAAACTGCTACACTCTTTTAGTAGAATACAGTGAATAGAATTTCGGAATTTGATAGCTGGAATTCTAAAGAAAAGGCCCAGAGGAGTAATTGACTACAGTCACCACCTGAATTAGTGACAGTCATCTGGGAGACAGGATTAGGTTAGCTCCCATCATAGCACTTACTATACTGCATCACAACTTCCTATTTGCTGATGTGTCTCAACAGACTAACTGAGGTCAGAGACCAGGTATATTCATCTCTATATCCAGGACCTAGCATGGTGTCTAGCATATAGGTTGTTGAATGAAGAATTCAGATTCCCTGACTCCTGGCTTTGACTCCAGGTTGTTGTTTATCCCATATGGATAGGAGTGGGGACCAGGACAAAGTCTCAAGTCCTGAAAGCCCAAGAAAATGGCTGTGAAGTCTGTCATCTGCATGTAGGAAAAGTTAAATGCTTGTGATGATTCCAGAATCATTCTGGGGTGCGGGAGGACTTTCAATTGTGGAGCAGGGATGTTGGGAAGTTACTAATGAAGTCATTTATGTACAACTCAAATGTCCCCAGAACTCACTAACCTGTAGGTACAAATGATGTCTTTAATGGGCAAATTTCACTAACTCCATAGCTGCTTTCTTTGGGTAACTTTGTAAGGTTCCCTTTGCCACTTCAAGAAGTCCCCAGACCTTTGGTGACTGCTCACATTGTTCCTGCTATTCCATCTTAGCTTCTCAGATTCTACCTTCTGTCACACTCCCACACTCCTGTTTCTCCAAGCCCCGAGATCTTACTTTTTTTTTTTTTTATCACTGCAGAAATATTCCCCTTCCTCTGTTGTGTGCCCTTTTTGAGGGGTCTCAGAGCAATGCTAAGCCAAAAGGTGTTATGAAGTTTATTTGGACTACTCTGTTTCAGTACAGCTTTCTCCTCCCTAGCATGTGCCCTTGCCACTAGAGTAAAGGCATCAAGGAAGGATTTCAGTATAGTCACCACACTACCCGGAACCACCATTTGCCTATCCTCAGCCCTTGTTGCTGAGTTCTACTCATAGAACTCAATAGCTTCTTCTCCCATTGTGAGTTTCTCTTAGGGGTCAGAAGTTTTCCCTTTCCCTGCTAGGTTCTCACCAGATACTGCCCTTGCTACATATATTACAGTTTATTGTATTATATATGACAAACTGTTTTCACGGATAGAAAGAATGAATTTTGAGAATTCCCAAGGATTCCATTTACCTCATTTATTTGCCCCTCAAAGCATAACCCAATTTTTACCTCCATGAAGATTCCCCGTTATACTAGATGGAAATTTCTTCCTCCTCTGAACTCCAAATTCACATTGTCTGTATGAAAAATTGGCCTTATGATTAAGGCCTATGTCACCTTAGTCACCTTCTGCCTGTGATATCTCTCATATTGTTATTTACTTTATCATCTCAACCACAGAGCCCCTTGAGGCTAGGAAGCCTGTTGTAAACATTTTCTTATTTCCCACTGTTTATGCACAGTAGATGTCAAGCAGTATTTGATAAATATTAATTTGTAGTTGTAGCCCTCTGCCTTACCCATAGCACCTTACATCTGGATGCAGTAGGATTATCTTAAGTGATGGCATATATGGATGCATGGGAAGATGGATATTTATATACTTGTGTGTCCTTGTTTGTAGTCAGTGTAGGGGTCAAGGGTAGGGAAGTATCCTCTTTGGAGCTGAACCAAAGGAGCCCATTAAATTTTTTTCTCTTGGGAATTTCAGGCTGCAAGACAGAGCCTGGCAGTCTCTTGAACTGCATACAGTAGCACTCTAGAACAGTCCAAAACTCTTGCTGATGTTCCTGGAGTTTCCCTGCTTTCTTTCTAACTGCTATGAAATTTGTTTAGATTCTTTGAGATGCCCTCATAGTCTTCCAAATAAGTTCTTTTGCTTAAAGTAGCTAGAAGTTTCTGTTCTTGGCAATGAGGAGAACCTGACCTGCCACAGTAGAATAAGGCGTGACACTGACAACATCACACAGAGGATGCTCTCCAGATAAAGAAGAGCATGACTGTGTTATCCATGTATGCCACTTCATTCAAAAAAACTATTCTCTCTCTCTTTTTTTTTTTTTTCTAAGAAAAGTATGGCCTTTAGCCCTCTGAGGAGGAAAGGGTAAGTTTGGGTCCTATGTAATGTTAACAACAAACAACACAACCTTTACAAATTATGGGGATAAAAATTATTTTCAAAAACATACATTTTTCATATTGTTACACACCATCCTCATATCACCTATACTGAGGTAAACAGATAAGTATAAAATCTGAATAACATTTGCTGAATTTAAATACAAAGATTCCCTTATTGACTATTCAAAGGGCAGATGAGAATCTGCATTGATCCAACTCTTACAGTCTTATCCAGTTCCCCTTAGGAGCAAATGGCTAGTCAATCTGTAAATAGGATCTAGTTAAGTCAACTGTCTCCATCCATCCATCCATTCTTCCTTTCAATGATTCTTTAGTATCTACTGTGTGAGGCACTGTACTGGATAATGGAGACCTCAAGATGAATAAAACATGATTCCCACCCATCAAGAAGCCTACAGAACAGTAGCAGAAATAGTCAAATAACTACAGTGTAATGTGATATATAACACAGGCACGAGCAAAGTTTTATCATAGCCCCTAACTGCCTAATGGAATGAAAGAAAGGATCCAGAGACAGGATGCTTGAGCTGGAACTTGAAGCAAAATGGGAAATTCACAGGGAAATGCAGTTTCAGCTCTTCATTCAAAGAAGAGAAAATTCTGTTTCTAGTTTAGTGACAGGAAAATTAAAACAAAGAAAGATAACATCTACTGGGACCTCATACTGACAAGGCAACACCACTGTACAACACAGAAATCCAGACTGCTTATCGTTAGACTTCTAGCACCTAAGGACATGGTCCCCATGAATTTTTAATGCTCAGAAACAAAACATCTAACTTTCAATGTCTGCCTTATTCTATGCAATGATCTTACCAAGGATATTCAACTCCTCCTCTAAGAAGGTCCTTAGACTTAAACATTTATGGAAGGTAGTTTAAAACGCCAAATACTTGCGGCACCTGGGTGGCTCAGTTGGTTAAGCATCCAACTTCGGCTCAGGTCATGATCTCGTGGTTTGTGAGTTTGAGCCCCGTGTCAAGCTCTGTGCTGACAGCGCAGAGCCTGGAGCCTGCTTTAGATTTTGTGTCTCCCCCTCTCTCTGCCCCTCCCCTGCTCATGCTCTGTGTCTGTCTCTCAATAATAAATAAATGTTAAAAAAAATTATTTTAAAAAAGCCAAATAATTTCCTGACTAATGGAATAAAATCCCTGATTTCATATGACTGAACCTCACATTTACTAATTTTGAAACAAACTAATATACGGAACAGTTCTTAAGAAGCAAAGGAAAAGAGCAGATTTAATGTGGAAAAGTTGGGCCAAAGGGACAGAATGGTTCTGAGTCATCAAACTCTATGGGTTTTCATCTAAAAATTTTTCTTCACTTTTGACTATAAAAGGAAGAGCATCCTGAGAGATTAAACCACTATCCAAATGTGTTTTTCAAAAAGGGAAAAAAGGGAAAAAGAGGCACTCCAACATGGATTTGCACTGAAATATTTCCTACATGAGTAAGTGCTCAACTTGGATGATCTAAACCCCAATAACATTTCATAGATGAAGACACCTTGAGGTCCCTGCATGCCCTTGCGGCTGTGGACACTGCTGCCAATTTAAAGAGGAAAAATATTAAGGGTGTGTAAGGAGTGAGGAAAATTTGCTGTTTTGTGCACAGTTCCTTTAAAGAGTGAGGACTACTTCCTAAATTTATTAAGAGGTTTTTGTCTTTTTTTAAAATAGAGACCATAAAAAGAAGTAGTGTGTGAAGGCACAAAAAAGGGGAACTTGAAATCCAATTGCAATAATTACTCATGCAATTGGCCCCTTTCTCTGTGGCATTATAGAAACCTCCTGAGTACCAAAAAGCTTATGCTTTTACAAAAGAGAACTGCCACATCATTGCATGGCACAACTACTGCTTCCTTAGACCTTTCAGGAAATGACCCCCAAGTGGTTTTCACTAGCCCCATAGGGCTTCCTACATTAAAATACAGTGACCAAGATTAGCCTAGAATAACTGAACTGCAGAGATGAATTATACTAGTTCCAAATGATTAGTTTTCTGCTCCAAATGATGGGACAAAGTATCCTCTGACGGACATAGTTGGTTTCACAGTGATGGACATACATGTATGGATGATCTGAGGCACAAGCTGTGATTGGTCTTAAGAAAATGAAAGGTGGAATTGGGTTCAACACCCAAATCTCATGATTTCTGGTCCTTATTCAGCCAAAGTGTTGAGCTGCTCCGAGTCCATATTATACACATTTTTGATCTTTCTCAGTTGTCTGGGTGCAGCATGATAAGGAAAACCAGGTATTTGGCTTGATAACAGTATTCAAGGTAGAGGTGCCACGGTCATGGTAAGCTTCTCACCACAGGATATTTGAGAGCTGCTGCCAGAGAGGACTGTGGTCCAATGATGATGCCTAGAGTTCAGTTTTCAAAATTTTAGGAATAATCTGATCATAGCCTTTCCTTCTTGTTACATTATAGGACAGGAATTTAGAGTATTCAGTCAACAGGTTCTCCCAGTAACAGGTGATGTCATCCATCTGCAAGTGGTTCATAATAAACTGGCTTCCCCTAGAGACGAGATTAATAAGAACACTTAAAGCACAGCATTTAATAATACTAATAGCTTACATCTAAGTGCTTACCTTGTGCCAAGTCCTATTCAGATGCTTCATATGAATTAACTCTTTTGATCTGCAGAGCCAACCCTATAGCCATCATATCCACACACATGCACTTAGCAATAGAACTTAACTTTTTTTCTTAAAAATAAACATATAAAGAGTGAATTCTCAGAAATTCTGTACTTGTTTAATTACCTGAAAGATTTTAGTCTACTACTATAAAGGATGGGCTTGGGACATATGTGAATGTGTGTGTTCCCTCTGGAAAGTTTTTTTTTTTTTTTTTAATTTTTTTTTTTAACGGTTACTTATTTTTGAGAGACTGAGAGAGACAGAGTGTGAGCAGGGGAGGGGCAGAGAGAAAGGGAGACACAGAATCCAAAGCAAGCTCCAGGCTCTGAGCTGTCAGCACAGAGACCGATGCAGGACTTGACCCCACAAACTGTGAGATCCTGACCCAAGCCAAAGTCAGATGCTCAACTGACTGAGCCACCCAGGCGCCCGCCCCCCAGTAAGTTTTAATTCTGATTATCTCTGTAGAATGAGAACGAAATCCAGATATCACCATGATAACAATAGTCATGTGACTTTAGTTGGGGATGATAAAGTAAAATAGATAAGGAAAAATGAATAGAACTTACCTTTCAGCAATTTCTTGAGCCATGTCATCATTTGCTTTTACAAAATGCAACAGCTCCCTAAAATGGAAAGAATCATTAGTCTCTAAAATATACACTGAGCTAAGAAAGACCACAGACTGAGGTCTATGGTTAATCTCTAGATACGTGGATAATTGATTATTTCTTTTTTATTTTATCTCATTTTTAAAAATGTTTTGTTTATTTTTGAGAGCATACATGTAGGGGAGGGGCAGAGAGAGGAGGACAGAGGATCTGAAGCGGGCTCTGCACTGACAGCAGCAAGCCCAATGTGGGGCTCAAACTCACAAACCACCACATCACGACCTGAACCAAAGTTGAACTCTCAACCAACTGAGCCTCCCAGGTGTCCCTGTTTCTTTTCTAAAGCAAAGACATTTGGGTCCTTACAGGACAAAAACAACAACAACAACAACAACAACAACAACAAAAGCCCCCACACAGGCTAAAGGCAACCTGTTGTAGATTTGGGACATACTTGAGAAAATAGAGAAATATTCAATGATACACATCAAAAATCAATAGTGAAAAAAAATTACCCTCCTGTCTCTTGCTGTAGCCCCTAGAAGAGGGCCCTGGTCTCATGTTTCTGGGCCCTTTCCGTATCTCTTCCTCATTCCTCCCATCATGTGAGAAAATTGGCCTCAGCTTCAGTGGGGTCAGTTCTCACATATCTGAAAGTCTCTTTGATAATATAACAACATCTAATATCCCTATCTTTAGTCTTTGAGAGATAAGCACTTTTCTACTGTGGACTGCCTGAACATTACATTTCAAACTAGCATTAGAGCACTTTTTCAGATTAAATCTCACATATAGCCTAGTTGACTGGTAGCACTGTATATACAAACCACATAGAAAAAAAAGCTTTCAGGGCTCCTGGGTGGCTTAGTGAGTTAAGCATCTGCCTTCAGCTCAGGTTACGATCTCACGGTCTGTGAGTTCGAGCCCCTCGTCGGGCTCTGTGCTGACAGCTCAGAACTGGGAGCTTACTTCGGATTCTGTGTCTCCCTCTCTCTCTGCCCATCCTTTGCTTGCTCTCTGTCTCTCAGTCTCTCTCTCAAAAGTAAATAAACATTGAAAAATTTATATAAAAAAAAACTTTCAAGGGAAAAAGTCATCAGTAGTAAATGCCTTAAATGGCTGGGGACTTAGAGGCAGATTGGGGAGTCATTAGGCACTCTGCTTGGGGAGAGCCACTCACTGGACATTGGAGAGATCTGTTTTGACTGGGATATAGTGAACCCATGGCTTCAGTTGTGGATAGAAGAATTCAAGCCACTCATCACCAACATGGAAAACAAGGGAACCACACAGGAAGAGGTGTTTGAACCGGAAACTTGCGGCTACACCTCGAAAATTAAACAGATACCTGGGAAAGAAAGAGCAAAATATATTCAATACTATACACCTGCTACCACAAATAGGCTCTTTTTCTTCTTATTCCCTCCTCCCCATCTCTCCTTTTATGACCCCTCTCCCTGCCCTTCCTATTTTCAGGTTTCAAGGACACATCTGCATGTCCCTGTGGGTTTCCAGGGGCTACTGGCTGTTTCAGGGAATGTCAGGTGGGGGAGAAAAGAGGATTCTTTCTCCAGACAGACCTAGAGAGGGCCACAAACTGGGTCTAGATAGAGAGATGTAAGTCTCAGATGGAGAGAGTACCTTACCCTTTCCTATGAGCTTTCCTGGGCCTAATGTCTCTAGTGAGTCATGGCTCCCCAAAGCCTTGTTTTTCCCCTGGGGTACCCCACCAAAAGCACCTGCTGTTCCCCTTCTGAACAGAATTCCTCTTCTGAATTCTGGAGAAGAAAACCAGGTATACCTAATTAATCTTCAAAGAAATGCCCCCTGGAAAAAAGCTATCTTAGAAAAGAACATGGTCTTTTCAGCATTTCTCATGCATGCACCCGTCTCCAACTAGAGTTGCTTCTACCCTAGAGTTCCCACTATGCAGTGTAATCAGCATTCACCTCTCTGAATCCCCCTACTTCCTCCTCCTGACCTGGTTTTACTTGTTCACCTAATCCTTAGTCCTGGCATTGAATTCTAACATTTTAGTTACATATGCTTTATTCATTTTGAAATGTAAACTTTTATTAATCTGATAAATACTTTAACTTTACCTATTGGTTGGATGGGGTGTAGAGAGAAGGAATCCCATCACTTTGGTTGCTAGCAGAAAGGTCTATGGAGGCAGGGACCATTTTTTAGGGTCTCTGCAGTTCCCATAGAACTCAGGTGAGAACCCTGTACACACAGCATGTTCTCATTAAACAACAACCAGATGAATTAATAGGACTTTCATAAACCCCAGTTGGACCTAGTATTAAAGTTCTCTCCCAAAGTGAAGCTATTCCAAATGTAATAGGGAAGCCAAGAGTCAGGAGTCCTAGAAGTCTTACTTGTATTTGCAGTGATCCACAAGATGGACATCCTTAGCAGCTGGCTTCCCCAAGGTGTCCTTTAAGCGAAAAGGAAGTTATTAGTATTGAGAGTGGTAGTATTTATTGAAAAGCAGTATGCAGCAAACATAGTTAAGCATTCCATCAACACGACCTCATTTCATTGTCCTGAATAAACACATTCAGAAGAATTATTATCCCATTTTATACATGAAGAAGCCATGGTCTCGAAAAGTTGAGACTTGCTCAGGGTCACGTGGCCCTATGTAGAGGAGCAAGGGTTTTAACCTGGGCCTGTCTCATTTTAGAGTTTAAGCTCCCAGAGCCATGTGGATCCTTCTCTGAACTCAGAGATCCTAACCTATAGCACATTTCACTCTGTGTAAAGTATACATATACGAAGGTACAGGTGGTGGCTGGCGGGCTCAGAGGTAAAACCCACACACAGATTTTTGTTGGGGATGGAAAGTATTTAAAAATAAAAATTCAAACCATTGCCAACATTTACAGGTGGTAAGATATTTCTTCCAAAAACCCCGATTTCCAACTTTTCTTGTAAAACATAAAAGGAAGGTCTGGTAAACTGAGCTCCTATTCCCTTGGCGGCGTTGACCAGACCTTTAGCTCTTTCTCCTGCTCACTCCTGTGGCCTCCTGGGGCATCTGAGTTTGAGACCCCCATTTATATCCCAGCTACCTTAGAAGATGGCAAACACTTTGATGAGGGAAACAAGTCTTGTTTGCTTTTGCAGCATCCCACAGTAGAGGCTGTGCTGAATGGATACACTTTTCATATTTTTCTTTTTCTTTTTTTTTTTTTTAATTTTTAAATGTTTATTTATTTTTTATTTTTGAGACAGAGAGAGACAGAGCATGAACGGGGGAGGGTCAGAGAGAGAGGGAGACACAGAATCTGAAACAGGCTCCAGGCTCTGAGCCGTCAGCACAGAGTCCGACGCGGGGCTCGAACTCACGGACCGTGAGATCATGACCTGAGCCGAAGTTGGACACTTAACCGACTGAGCCACCCAGGCGCCCCCATATTTTTATTTTTCAACAAAGTTTGTTAGACTTCATTTGCTCCTGTTTGATTACAACTATCACATATTACATCTCAGATACACTTAGTTTTCCCACAAGAAGTTTAAAACTTCTTTTCATATCATCCTCATATGGCATTTGAAAATTTCAAATGAGGACATTTAGGGCTTAAAGTTCTTTGAATAAGGCAAGAAGTCATAGAAGACAGAGATGAACTCCAACCTGAAGGAGCCAGTCATTGCTGGCATTGCCTTAGAATCACTTGGAGAGTTGTAAATAAATTAAGAATATCTTTACATTTCAATTAAGAATATCTTTACGTTTCAAATGCTTGAAAAATACCCAAAGAAGAGTATTTATGACATGTGAAAATTACATGAAATTCAAATTTCCATGCCATAAATAAAGTTTTACTAGAACACAGCCAGGCTCATTCATTTACATATTGTCTGTGGCTGCTTTCACACTGTGATGGCAGAGTTGAGTAACTACAACAAGATCATACAATCCACAAAGCTTAAAATATTTACCATTTGGCCCTTTCCATAAAAAGTTTGTGTCCTCTGGTTTAAACCTTAAAAGTAGTAAAAAAACAAAACAAAAACAACAACAACAAAACAACAAAACAAAACCAAAACTACTACTCATAATATGGCCCAGAAAAGCAATGTGAGTTTGAAAGAATAATTTACATATATGCCAATACTAGTTTGTGGATCTTTCTCTACATTCATCTATCACTAAGAGGAAACCTGATCTGGAATTCTACCCAGGTGACAATGTTCTTTGAGTGAGAATGTTCACTGCTATGGTTCTATTCAGACAATTGTGATTACTTTCATAGATTTCCAGGCTTGGTTTTTGGTGTATTCTGCATCAACAAGTTTTGGGTTTTTCCGAGATAGAAGAATGAGAGGATCCCGTTCTGGACTTGTCCTATAAAAGAAGCATATGACATAAAACATGTGTCCTCCATCATAATACTGTTCCCAATCTCTAAAAAGTAAGCTGTAATTGGACCCAATGCAATGACTGTACACATAGATGGATAACTTACTGGTTACAGCAGAGGTGGGGGTGGGGGTGGGGGGGTACTGGGCCCTGTGCATATAGGTGTTCCTGCCTGTTCCTGGCTGTTTACCCTTCAGAGATGGGGAGTATTGGGCCCTTCTTTGCTTACATCTAGTCTTTAAGAGGATGTTGTTCTGAACTCTACAGGCATATCCCAGGAATGAGTTCCCTTTTGGGATGGCTCATGTAGCGTCTATAATCACTAGTACTCACAGCTGTGTGACTAGGTAATCACCCCTCACCAAAATAGCTACATGACCTTTGTTGTGTGTATTTCGTAAAGTCCAGTGTAATATTTAAATTAAAAAGAAAACTAAAGGGCTAAAACCTGTAGAAAAAGTCCTAGTTATGGTCCAAGTAGGAGATGGTCCTGACATTTGAGAGGTCCTGGACACCTCTCCCGCACCACCCCCCACCCCGACCTGCCATGGACCCACTCTCTGAAAAGTGGACATATCCCTATATAATTTATAGGAAGTCCTAGAACTCTTCAAGTCCACACATGGATCCCAAGTTAAGAAGCTGTGATCTTAAGATCTGAGAATCAAGAGAAGTTGATAAGGACCAGTAAGCAGTGGCTACTGGGCCTATCTACATTCTCAAGTTCACTGCCTCAATAGAGGGTATGATCTCCAACAAGGACTCACCAGGAAAACGACAAGACCCTTCTTTCACGGTCCCTGTTCTGTTCATCTATACAACAGATGGTCTTCATGTATCTACATGGCAGGTACTGTTCTTGGCACTGGGGATGTGGGTCTGAGTAACATGGAGAGGGTCCTTGACCAACATTTCCCTTTCCCTCCTCCCTTTCTTCCCTGCTTCCCTTTCCATTTTCATCAGTCTCAGTCTGTGGTCTCCACCATTATTTGGCAGCCACATGACCTCATGGAAAAAGGAGTCAGGAGATCTGGTGATGGTTCCTGATCCGCCATTAACTAGACAGTGACTAGAAGAGGTCCAGGTCAGAAGCTACCCATAGGACACTATAATCTCTTAGGCAAGAGGACAACTCAGCTGTTCTCTTCAACATACACTCAATGCCTAATATACTCATGGCACTCTAAATACCTATTCAATGAATAAATGAATGAACCTTACTTCTTTCAATTCCAATTCAACTAAGAGTGATTTGGGCAAAAAATTTAAATTCTCTGTCTAAAATTCTGTGCTTCTACATTTATTTCTTAGTTATCTTAGTTTTCTCTTTGAACTAGAGATCTTCACACCCTCAAAATTGCTTATATTTTACAAATTTATTTGTAAAATGCCAGACAATATAGTCACCTTGATCCTCGGAAATATGCTGTAGAGTTTTTCTTCTTCCATGGCCACTGTGCTGCTGACCTAAAAATAGATTTCAGTTAGTTTCTATGTTTTTCTCTTAACCAAATGAGGACGTGTTTTAACCACTTCTGAAGATTAGTTCAGAGCTTTACATTTTTCATTAAGTCTGACCGAGGCTTTCAAAAGAAAGAGCCCTCAATGACATTGCATTTCCCTTTGTTGTTGCTTCATTCCTTTGGAAATGCTAGCCAATAGTATCTACAATCTGTTCCTCCGTTAATAAGTTAACAACATTGAAAGAAAAGTTCCCAGCCCCTAAATGACATGTTTAGAGCTATTTAATGCATACAATGAGGATTTCTTCTCTGCTTTATGTAGAGTGGTGCTATTGATAAACTTAATAGGCAAAGAGACCTGCAGAAAATATCAGAAATTGAATTAAGGGCAAGAAAACAAATCACTCCTTGACCTCGTGTTTTGGATGCATAGGCAGCATCTTTAGAAACGTGTCTGATATTGCAAAGCACCCTGTATTCTTGAAACTGTCCTAAGTGCTCCATGAAACAAAGTCCCTGAAACTCAGGTCTCAGTACATACTACCATGACCAGCTTTTCTTGCTGAAGTTGCTAGTTCACAGATGCAGCATTTTTAACTTCCTTTGTAGGGGCCCTGCACAGGGTTGCATGGTGTCTTCCTCTGAGAAATGAGGGGGACAGCTGAATTGGAGTTAATGAGGGATTGCTGGACTATTTACCATAATGGAGAGACTTAGGATATAAACTTTTTAGGTAGAAATACTTTTAAAGACATAAATGTCACATTACTCAGCTTCTCTCAGCTGAGAGCATTGCTCATTTTTGTGGCCTATCTCATAGGTTTTCCTTGCTATACCATCTTTTCCTGATTCTACAATCCAAAGCCAGAACTATCTCTCATTGTGCCCCATACTCCCTCCCACCGAAACATAAATGCTATACCACTGGGTTATTTTTGTTTACTGGGTTTTTGTTTTTTACTGGAAATATGGTATATGCTTATTATATAAAATTCTTTTTTAAGTTTATTTTATTTATTTTGGGGGGGGATGTGAGTAGAGGAGGAGCAGAGAGAATGAGAGAGAGAGAGAGAGAGAGAGAGAGAGAGAGAGAGAGAGAGAATCCCAAGTGGGCTCTGCACTGTTAGCACAGACCCAACATGGGGTTTGATCCCACGAACCATGAGATCATGACCTGAGCTGAAACCAAGAGTTGGACCCTTACTGACTGAGCCACCCAGGAGCCCCTATATAAAATTCTAATGGAAAAGCATAAAATAAAAGTAGAAAAATCATCTGGAACCTTCCTGCCCGTAGATAACCATTTTTACCAATTTAACGTCTCAGTGAAGAATTTCCTTCCAATCAAGTCTCCATATCAGTGGTTCTCAATTGGTGACTTTGCCCCGTTCCCCCAGAAGACATTTGGCCATGACTATAGACATTTTTGATTGTCACTACTGGGGGACTGCTACTGGCATTTAGTGTCATTAAGACACTAATGGGGTGCTGCTAACTATCCTGCAAGGACAGGATAGTTATGCACAGGACAGACCCCTGCAACAAAGAATGATCCTATCCAAAATGTCAATACTACCAATATTGAGAAACCTTGCTCTGTATAACACAGATATTTTATATATATTATATATTATATATTATATATTATCTATTATATATTATATATATACCCATTCTCACAATGCTTGAGGTGGTTTTGTTATCCCTAATTTACAGCTGAGGCTCTTGAGAGGGTAAGCAGTTTGCCCAGAGTCACACAGCTGATAAGAGCCAGAGTATAAACCCAGAGTCCCTGTTTTTAAGCCCTATGCTACCTTTACTCTGCATTCAGGCACAACATTCCATTTTATAGCCATGCCACTTCATTACTTATTCATGGACTTTTAGGTAGTGTCTCACTCTTTGCTTTAAGAAACAATACTGTAGTGAATATCTTTGTGTACCTACCTTTACATACTTGTCCAATTAACTCTTTGGGATAAATTCTAGAAGTGAAATGGCTGGGTCAAAGATATATACATTTTATATTTTGATATACATTGCCAAACCACCCAACTAAAAAAGTATCAATTTATACTGAAATTCTGAGTATAAATTTCCTTGGTCCCTGGGAAAACTGTATTTAATATACACAGACTTGTACCATCTCTGTTTTCTCTCTCCCTCATTCTTTCTACCCACCTACTTACCCCTCAAAAGACCTATGTTAGGACTTTTTTCCCCAGGCAAGTGCTAAAATTGGCCAACACAGCCTGGGGCTGCCCCAGACCTCTTTTATAACCATCCTCCCTACCTCCTATGACAGTAGAGACATAAATCTTTAAAATACAGAAACAGTGAATTCTTCTACAGAGTGAAAAGTAAGTCAATAGGGACAAACTCCCAAAAGATTAGAAAAAATAGCAGGCAGACATCAATGCAGATAAACAAGGAGATTTTTAAAGTTTCAAAGTAAGACGTGAAATCACATAGCTAGAGCTTTTGAATGGAGGGCTCTAAAATATAAAATTATAATTCTGGGGGCACCTGGGTGACTCAGTCGGTTAAGCGTCTGACTTTGGCTCAGGTCATGATCTCACGGTTTGTGAGTTCGAGCCCCACATCGGGCTCTGTGCTGACAGCTCAAAGCCTGAAGCCTGCTTCGGATTCTGTGTCTCCTTCTCTCTCTGCCCCTCCCCCACTTGTGCTCTGTCTCTATCAAAAATAAATAGATGTATAAAAAAAATCTTTTTTTAAATTACAATTCTGCAATCATGAATAAATTCACCTGAAGAATAAGAGGGGACGATATCAAAAGAAAAATATGTTCTTGTAAGTTTAGATTTTAAAACATAATCTATCTCCCTAAAATAAGCTTAGTGGTTTTCAAGGGAGGAAAAAGAGTACGTAGTGGAGGAACTGGTAACACCTTGACTAGGTGATCAAAATTAATATCTCTAAAGAGTTAAGGATGGGGGCACCTGGGTGGCTCAGTTGGTTAAGCATCCACCTCTGGATTTCAGCTCAGGTCATGATCTCACAGTTTGTGAGACTGAGCTCTGTCAGCACAGAGCCCAGATTCTCTTTCCCTTTCTCTCAGCCCCTCCCCCCCACACTCTGCCTCTCTCAAAATAAATAAATAAATAAACATTAAAAAAAAAAAAAGAAGAGTTATAGATGGATGCAAAAATCACTTAGGTAAGTATTAAGGCCAGCAATGCATAAGCTGAATCTAATCATGAGGAATAGACAAAACTAAACTGAAGAACATTCTATAATGTATGTGGCCTGTATTCTTCGAAATGTCAGTGTTATGAAAGAGAAAAACAGACTGAAGAGCTGTTCCAGATTACAGGAGACTAAACAGAAATAATAACTAAATGCAACACATGAGCCTGGATTGTATCCTGTACTGGAGGTAGAATGTGCCATATAGGACATTATTGGGATAATTAAGTGTTGTACCAATATTGTTTCCTGAATTTGATAATTGCAGCATGGTTATAAAGGAGAATATCCTTGCTATTAGGAAATACGCACTAAAGTATTAGGATGTACAGGGTCATAAGGTATGCAACTTACTCTCAAATAGTCCAGAAAACAAGAAATTATGCATATATTACACATAGCCTAAAAGTCTATCATAGAAAATAATGAGGTAAATTATTATCCATGCAACGGAATACCATGTAACTAATAAAAATAATGAGGTAGTTTCATATGTACTGACATGGAAAGATCCCTAAAACACACTAAGAAGTGGGGGGAAAAGATGCCGATGTTAGACATACTTCTTTATTTTTATGAGCATATATAGGTTTCATAATCAGAAAAAAAGGTTGTTTTTAAAGATTTAAAAAACAAAGTAGGGTGCCTGGATGGCTCAGTTGATTAAGTGTCCGACTCAATTTGGGCTCAAGTCATGATCTCACAGTTGTAAGATTGAGCCCTGCATGGGGCTCTACACTGAGCATGGAGCCTCCTTGAGATTCTCTCTCTCCTTCTCACTCAGCCCCTTCCCTGCTTGTTCTCTCTCTCTCTCTCTCTCTCTATCTCTAAAAACAAAGAAAGAAAGAAAGAAAGAAAGAAAGAAAGAAAGAAAGAAAGAAAGAAAGAAAAGAAAGAAAGGAAGAAAAGAAAAAAAAGTAGATGGATAGCAGGTAGAAAAAGAGCTACAAAAAAGAAGAGTGTAAAAAGTGTATTTGCAAGTACCTGAAAAAAAAAAAAAAGGATTAGATAACTAAAGCCAAGAATAACTTGAAGAAAAACAGGTTAAAAAACTTGTTATTTTTCCCTCTGGAGAGGATGGGTAAGGTTAATTGGTAATGTGGAGAAGATAATGCACTTGGATACCAGGACTTCAGGCCTAGATTGGTTCCTGATGTTGACCAAGTCACTCAACCCCTGAAATAAAGAGTTGGAAAGGACAATTTCCAGTTCTAGTTCTGTGAAGTATGAGACCAAGGTATTTTACAAAATCATTTTCAAAGTACACCTACCAGATAACAGACTCATTTTTTACCTGGTGGCTCTAACCGCCATTGAGGACTTCAGCCCTATGTGTTTCTTTAGAAAAGGGACATTCTTTTCACCCCCTTTGAGTCTCCAGCCACACATGGTACAGGTGATAGATATTTGTGTAAATGAAGTTAAATTAAATTTTTGCTTTCTCAATGGACCTGAGAGAGGACCTATAAAGACTGTATTTCTTCTAGAAGTTTTCTAATTAGGTATCAATGTTGTTTAAATCATAAATGCAAAATGTAACTAGGTAAGAAATACCTATAGCTTGGATGACATGGACAATCTAAATTCTGAAATGACATCAGATAGACTCAACAGCCCAAGCATGTCTCAGTCGTGAATCAGGAGAATCTGGAATAAGTTTGTACTTGAGATAATTATGGGACAATATGTCCTCCCCATCTCCACCTTAAGGACTTAGATCTAAGTTATAAAGTACATTTATGTTCCTCCTAGTAATTTTCTATTCTCCCCCACAACATGGTCATTCACTTTTTTCAAATTATGAAAGTAATTCACTCTTATTTGGAGAATCTTAAAAATACAGAAAAATTTAAAGAAGAAAAGAAAAGGCTCCTATACTCCTTTCCCCAAAGGCATTACTGATACTTTAGGGTAGGCTCTGCTCTTTTCCTATGGATGGGTAAATATTTTATACACACACAAAATTCTTATGCTATAGTTTTTCTTTTGTTTTTAACTTAAACAAACATTAGTTTATTTCAAGAAGACCTACAAAGAAGGACAAATAAAACCTCTCTAAAGGACCTACCTTACCAGATCTTCTCTGAAGAGGTCCCACCGTCCAAGACCTGTAGGATAAATTGGCCAAACAGCAGGCCCCCCTTCCCAAAATGTCCAAGCAGGATACATGATATCATGGTACTCTGATGTCTTCAACAGAAACAGAAAGGTTGTTCTACATCAGTCTCAGAACAGAGAGAGAAGAATTAAACTACAGTCATGCCACAGGATCTGGACAAAAGTCTTGCTCTAGTATTAAATTGCCAAAAATATATTTTCCTTTGTCTGCAAAGTCTGGACTCTAGACATTAAAAGAGAAAAATGACCGTGGGTTAAAAATCATGGGCTCACTGAATCCCAGAATTTAAAATCTCATTAAAGGTCAACTTTTCCAGTTACCCAAAGTTCTATTTGTTAGGGTTTTTAGTTTAAGGAAATAAAATACCTAACTCTGAATCATCACACAGCTCTCTTATCTTTTAACTGCTATTACATTTGGAGTATATACTGTCTTACCAGTTCCTGATTATTTCCTAGATGGATCTTTTGAGAGCAAGAATCACAATTAAATGGTTAAAATGGGAGGGGCTCTTGAAACAGATCATCTGGGTTTCAATGCTGACTCAAAATGCTGACTCTACTTCTTTCCAACTCTAGGCAAGTTACTTAATTTTTCTATGCCTGCTTTATCTTTATGATGGGAGAAATAATACCAATAATGTTACCTATCTAATGGGCTTACTAAATGAGTTAGTACATGTGAAAAACTTAGACCAGTGTTTGGTACATAGTAAGTACTCAGTAAGTGTTCATTAGTGTTATCTAATACTGTGGTACTGTTGAGCTCACCCTGGTTGGTCAATAAATTATTATTTGTTGATCAGGACCAGAAGTGCTGATGGGCAGAATGGGAGAAAGGGATATTATCCCACATCTTTTGAAAAAAGTTTTAAATCATCTGTTCTCTTTTTATGATTACTTCTGTTAAAACTCTGGCCTGATAAACCTTTAACTCTTCAGTAGTTTCACTGGAATTACACATGCAATATGCTGTTTGCCTTTCTCAAATACTTTTGAAAAATGGTATGTGATTCATAAAGCAGCTCAGACATAACAGCTGCTCAATAGAAGCTGTACAATTACTATAAAGTTGAAAGACTAAAAGCTTTCTCTTGGGAATTAGAAGTCACTGGCTTAGAAACAAAAAGAGAAGATGAAAAGAAAGTATACTGATTGTTATACTTTACCATACACAGAAACAACAAATAGATAACAAGCATAAAGTCCTTACTGACTTACATGGGAGCTTCTATCTGTTCTTCTGGGAGGGTTTCATGACAAACAAGAAAACCAAGCACTTTTGAGAAATGAGGCTAAATCATGGGAAATGCAACACAAATGTGGCCTCAGCCCATTTGCAACACAGTAAATACACAAGTCTACAGAGAAAGTAAACTGTGATAAAGAAAAAGTGGGGATAAAAGGTCCCTCTTTGGAGAAACCACATCAGAGATGGTGCTCCTTTTCTCAAAGTCCACCGGGTTTTCCTAAACCCTCCCTTCCCCCATAGAATCTTCCACCCATTCTCTTCTAGCCCTCCCAACCCACCCCTAAATGTGGCCATACCTAGTCTCAAGGGAACCAAGACCCATGCCTTCCAATACACATTTGCAACAACCTGGGCACTGAGAAGATATTAACTATCTCAAATTCTTCAAGTCCACAGGTGTGAACTAGTACTCCTATTCCTCCATAACTAGACTCAAAGCTCACCCTGTCACATATTCCTCTTGGATATCCCAGACCTATCCCCTCAATGTACTGCTTCAGCACAAACTGTGTGGAGTTATCCACCACCTTCAGCTTCACTGTTAGCCATGCTGGGCCCCTGGGATACACTGACAGATAGGACTACACACACACACACACACACACATATGGGAGTTCAACAAATAGTTTTTGAATGAAGGTGTTCTCTAACTCCAAGCCCATGAGCTATTTTGAGCCACTCTCTCCCTATGTTCTGTAGGATCTCTAAACCTTTCCTTCAATGTCCTATCAGTTCTTTAGGCGTCCATTATTCTCTCCCCTTCATCCCTAGACCTATAGACACATAAGCAATCTTTTTACCCATTGCCTCAGTCTTATTGCTCAGCCACTGTGAAGCTAAGAGGGACACAGGCCAATTCCTGGACCTCAGGCGTCACCCTCACCATTACCCAGAAGATTCTGTCATAGGACAATCATCTCCTACTCATACTCTAGAGGAACACCTCCCATCTCCCCATACATCTCTCCCTATACTTACCTTACTGAAGGAGAAGACTGGAATGGCAGGCTCCATCCATTTAGGAACCTGAGGATAATCTCGTACATTGATCACCATTTCCATGTCAGGGAGGCGTCCGATAACTTCCAAAATAAAGTGTTCAACACCACTACACCTGTCAACCAGAAATACCACATATTCACCAAATCAGTGCCTACTATAGGACAAGACATGGTCCCATTCACACTTTGAAAGCCCGTGTTCAGATCGTCAGCCTTCTGCAAAGTTTCCTGAAAGCAATGCTTCTAAAAGGACTTTTCTACTCTCTTATATTGTGCAAGGCATCTTTCCTAGCTAAACTGCTCCAGCTTACAACACTTCATGAAGTTTTCCAGTTAGATCATAAGTCTGAAAGATGTATTATTGCTACTCCTACCACTTTTCCTCTATTCATCCCTAGTTTTTAAAAATTTCCTCTTTAGTTTAATTAGTAAGCAAGATACAAATTTTGATAGTAACCAGAAAAAGCTAATTCTCTAAGTGTGTCCCTAGGGCTTTGCCTCTCACAAAGACATTATATTTATATCCACCGTAATTAAGTTTCATAATTTAGGAGGAAAGATAGGAAAACTTTTATTGCCTTTGAGTTGAATACTTCAGAACACTATCAAAATCAGTTTTGCAAGCCAGAAAGAATGTTATGTACACAATCACAAAGACTGTAATACAGGCATACTTGAGAGATACTGTAGGTTTGGTTCCAGACCATCACAATAAAGCAAATATGGCAATAACGCAAGTCAAGAGAATTTTGGGGTTCCCAAGTACAATAAAAGTTACATTTATACTATACTGTGGTCTATTAAGTGTGCAATAATAGTATTATGTCTAAGAAAACAATGTGCATATCTTAATGAAAGACACTTTATTGATAAAAAATGCTAAGAATCATCTGAGCTTTCAGCAAGTTGTGATTACTGATCACAAATCACCATAACAAATATAATAATAATAAAGTTTGAAACATTGAGAAAATTGTTCCAAAATATGACCCAGAGATGTGAAGTGAGCAAATGCTGTTGGAAAAATGGCACCAATAAACTTGTTAGATGCAGGGTTGCCACAAACCTTCAATTTATTAAAAAATGTGGTATCTGCAAAAGACAATAAAGTGAAGCCAAATAAAACAAGGTTTGCCTGTATACTTTTCTGGCTGGACTCCCCAGGAATCCTCAGAGGAAATCTGGAAAGAGAGAATACACTGGCAGATTAGCTTTTCTGCCCCATCCCTTGAGGTCCTGACCACCACTATCCTGGAGGGAACATTGCAAGGTTTGACCAAAATTTTCCAGTAGCATATAAATGACTGATTCATAAAATTGATTTATAGAGAGAGAAGTAACTGCAAAAAATATCAATGATTCATAAACGAAAGAAAAGATGCTCAACTGTATTAAAGAATGTCCCAGAAGTGCCTGGGTGGCTCAGTTGGTTAAGCGTCCAACTCTTGATTTTGGCTCAGGTCATGATCTCATGGTTCATGAGATTGAGCCCTATGTTGAGCTCCATGCTCTGTGTGGAGCCTTTAAGATTCTCTCTCTCTCCCTCCCTCTGCCCCTCCCTTGCTCCCCAAAACCCAAACTTGTAAAAACAGAGAATGAAATGGTGGTCACCAAGGGATGGGGGGAACAGGACAGATGCTGCTTAAGGGTACAAACTTACAACAAGTAGTGAATATGCCCT
The DNA here is from genome assembly GCF_027475565.1 of Acinonyx jubatus. Classification (NCBI taxonomy): domain Eukaryota; kingdom Metazoa; phylum Chordata; class Mammalia; order Carnivora; family Felidae; genus Acinonyx; species Acinonyx jubatus. The sequence goes on along the minus strand of NC_069384.1, from coordinate 64,448,980 downwards.
AGAGATCTAGTGCACAGTATAGTGAATATAGACAACAATACTGTATTATAATCAAACTTGCTAAAAAACCAAAATTTAATTATTCCAACTACTAAAACGAAAGGATAATTATGTAATTAGTGCTACAATGGCAATCATATATTATATAAATGTGTCAGATTAACATGTTGTGTACCTTAAATGTATATATTATATGTCAAATATATTTCAATTAAAAATTTATTTTTTTTAATTGTTTTTTAATGTTTTATTTATTTTTGAGACAGAGAGAGACAGAGCATGAACGGGGGAGGGTCAGAGAGAGAGGGAGACACAGAATCTGAAGCAGGCTGCAGACTCTGAGCTGTCAGCACAGATCCCAATGTGGGGCTCGAACTCATGGACCATGAGATCGTGACCTGAGCCGAAGTCGGACGCTTAACCGACTGAGCCACCCAGGTGCCCCTCAATTAAAAATTTAAAAACAAAGTATCACTATGACAAAAAAAAAAAAAAAAAGTGCTGTTGAAGCTAGGTGCTAGTCTTCACCAATCAGACTGACAAAGATCAGAGTCCAATAATACACAGTATTGATGAAAGTATGAGGTCTATTCTGAGCATGTAATACAAAGGTGGTGGAAGTGAAAATAGGCACAACTTTGGGATGGCTGGCTGGCTCACTGGGTGTCATGGGTTCAAGCCCCATGTTGGGTGTAGAGATTACTTACAAAACAAAAAAGAAAAAGTATATAAAAGAAGAAAATAGGCACAACTCCTTTGGAAGACAGTCTGCTTCTATCCATCAAGATTTAAAAAACACATTAGTTGGCCTACTAATCCTACTTGTAGGAATTGAGCCTGCAGATATAATTACATGAGTACTCAAAGGTTTAAGTTCACTACAGCATTGTTTACATGTGTTGAAATTCAAAGGGGAATGGTAGAGAATAATTTAAATGTCCTTTGATAGAGGGCTGAATAAAGAAATCCACACAATGGATCAGTATGCAGCCATGGAATAGTGAGATATACTCTATGTACTCATAAGGAACAATTTAAAAATATGTTATATGAAAAAGAAAAGTAAGTTGCAGAACAGAAGATACACATGTTCTATTTTGTTGATGAGTCTAGACAACTGTATATGCATAAACTATTTCTAGAAGGATATACAAGAAACTTGTAATCGTGGTTGTCTTTTGAGAGGAGGACTCAGGGACTAGAGGTTTGGGGGTTGAAGGTAGTAGAGAAACTTCCATTTCCTTGTTCATATTTTCAGGTTATCTAAATATTTTACCATGTGCAAGGAACAGTCCTTTGATGATAAAATAAACAAATAGAACTAGTTAGAAGTTTAAAAAATATAATGTTGCTATACATTTACATTTAACAGCTAAAACATTTGTTTTCTTTCATGTTCAGCTTTTAAAATAGCACTCTTTCACAAACTGTGTAATGCCGTTTATGATTCCTTTTATATAAAACTCTAGGAAATGATCTATAATGACAGAAGGCAGATCAGTAGATGCCTGAGAATAGGGTAAAAGGACAGCATGGCAGGGAGGGGTAGGAGAGAATGATTGCAAAGAGGCACAAAGAAATTTTTGGGAGTGACAGATACATTCATTATCTTGGTGTATACATACAGCAAAACTTATCAAATTATAATTGTATTAAAAAGAATAAAATACCAAAAAAAGGAATAAAATATCTAGTCATAAATTTAACTAATGAGATAGAAGACCTGTACTCTGAAAACTGTAAGACATTGATGGAAGAAATTTAAGATGACACAAATCAATGGAAAAATATACCATGCTCATTGATTGGAAAAATTAATATTGATAAAATATCCATGCTACCCAAATCTACAGATTCAATGCCACTATCAAAATACCAATATCATTTTTCACAGAACGAGGACAGATAATCCTAACATTTGTATGGAACCACAAAAGACCCTTAATAGCCAAAGCAATCTTGAGAAGGAAGAACAAAGTTGGAGGTATCACAAGCCCAGGTTTCAAACTATACTACAAAGCAATAATAATCAAAACAGTATGGTACTGGCACAAAAATAGGCACACAGATCACCAGAACAGAATAGAGAGCCTAGAAATAAACCCACGCTTGTATGGTCACTTAATCTTTAACAGAGGAGACAAGAATATACAATGGAGAAAAAAATAACCTCTTCAATAAATGGTGTTGGGAAAACTGGACAGCTACACACAAAAGAATAAAACTGGACCACCTTCTTACACCATATACAAAAACAAACTCAAAATGGATTAAAGACCTAGGTGTAAGGCCTGAAACCATGAAACTCCTGAAAGAAAACATAGGCAGTAAACTCTTGGACACTGGTTTTAGCAATATTTTTTTAGATCTGTCTCCTCAGGCAAGGGCAACAAATGCAAAAATAAGCAATTAGGACTACATCAAACTAAAAAGCTTTTTCAAAGTGAAGGACACCATCAACAAAACAAAAAGCAACATACTGAATGGGAGAAGATATTTGCAAAATATCTGGTAAAGGGTAAATATCAAAAATATATAAAGAACTCATTCAACTCAACACCAAAAGACAAATAATCCAATGAAACAATGGGCATAGACATGAATAGACATTTTCCAAAGAAGATGTACAGATGTCCAACAGACACATGAAAAGATACTCAACATTACTAATCATCAGGGAAATGCAAATCAGAACCATAGTGAGATATCATCACCAGTCAGAATGGCTATTATCAAAAAGATAAGAAATATTAGGGGCACCTGGGTGGCTCAGTTGGTTAAGCATCCAACTTTGGCTCAGGTCATGGTCTCACAATTTGTGGGTTGAAGCCCTGTGCCGGGCTCTGTGCTGACAGCTCAGAGCTTTGAGCCTGCTTCAGATTCTGTGTCCCCCTCTCTCTCTTCCCCTCCCCTACTTGTGCTCTGTCTCTTTGTCTCTCAAAAATAAATAAACATAAAAAAAATTTCTGGGGCACCTGGGTGGCCCAGTTGGTTGAGCATCCAACTTCGGCTCAGATCATGATCTCACTGCTTGTGAGTTCAAGCCCTGCATCGGGCTCTGTGCTGACAGCTCAGAGCCTGGAGCCTGCTTTGGGTTCTGTGTTTCCCTCTCTGCCCCTCTCCTGTTCGTGCTCTGTCTCTCTTATGTTTTATTTTATATAAAATAAAACATAAAAAAATAAAATAAAAATAATTTAAAAAACATTAAAAAAATTTTTTAAGTATTAAAAAAATAAGAAATAATAATTGTTGGAAAGAAAGGATACGAAGAGAACCCTCATGCACTGTTGGTGGGAATGCAAATTGGTGTAGCCACTGTGGAAAACATTATGGAGGTTCCTCAAAAAATTAAAAATGGAAATACCTATGATTTGGTAATTTCACTTCTGAGTATTTACCCAAGGAAAACAAAAATACCAATTTGAAAAGATATATACACTCTTGTGTTTACTGCAGCATTATTTATAATACTACATATGGAAGCAACTTAAGTGTCCATTGATAGATGACTTGATAAGATATAATATATATACATATATATATATAATACATATATCTACATGTATATAATGGAGTGAATATATATAATGGAATGAATATATATATGTACATATATATATAATGGAATGAATGAATATATATGTAATTAAATGAATGAATACATATATGTGTGTGTGTATATATATACATACATATATATATATATATACATACATATATATATATATATATATATAATGGAATATTACTCAGCCATAAAAAAGAATGAGATCTTGCCATTTGCAACAACATGGATGGACCTAGAAGTTATTATGCTAAATGAAATAAGTCAGACAGAGAAAGACAAATACCATCTATAAAAAACCTTAATAAATAAAAATAAATAAAACCTTATGATTTCACTTACATGTGGAATCTAAAAAACAAAACACATGAATAAACAAACAAAAAGCAGAAACAGACCCATAAATACAGAGAACAAACTGATGGTTGCCAAAGCAGAAAGATGTGAGGGGATGGGTAGAATGGATGAAGGTGGGTAGGAGATACAGGCTTCCAACTATGGAATAAATAAGTCATGAGGATAAAAGGTACAGCATAGGAAATACAGTCAATGGTATTGTAATAGTGTTGTATGTTTACAGATAGTAACTACACTTGTGGCAAGCATAGCATAGCATATAGAATTGTCCAGAATCACTATGTTATTCACCTGTTACTAACGTAACATTGTGTGTCAACTGTACTTCAATAAAAAAAGTCAGGAAGATGAAAAGTATAGCATAGGGAATATAGTCAGTAATATTGTAATAACATTGTATGGTGACAGGTGGTACCTACATATATTATGGTAAGCATTTTACGATGAATATACATGTTGAATCACTATGTTGTACACTTGAAACTAATATAATATTGTATGTCAACTATACTTCAATTAAAAATTAATTTTTTAAAAAGATAATGAACACAAAAAACTTACCAAGTTGTATACTTTAAATATGTGCAGTTTAGGGAAACCAAAGCAAAAATAAACTATTGGGACCTCATCAAAATAAAAACCTTCTGCACAGTGAAGGAAACAATCAGCAAAACTAAAAGGCAACTGACAGAATGGGAGAAGATATTTGCAAATGACACATCAGATAAAGGGTTAGTATCCAAAATCTATAGAGAACTTACCAAACCCAACACCCAAAAAACAAATAATCCAGTGAAGAAATGGGCAAAAGACATGAATAGAACTTCTCCAAAGAAGACATCCAGATGGCCAACCGACACATGAAAAAATGCTCAACATCACTCATCATCTGAGAAATACAAATCAAAACCACAATGAAATACCACCTCACACCTGTCAGAATGGCTAACATTAACAACTCAGGCAACAACAGATGTTGGCAAGGATGTGGAGAAAGAGGATCTCTTTTGCACTGTTGCTGGGAATGCAAACTGGTGCAGCCACTCTGGAAAACAGTATGGACGTTCCTCAAAAAATTAAAACTAGAACTACCCTACAACCCAGGAACTACAGTACTAGGTATTTATCCAAGGGATACAGGTATGCTGTTTCGAAGGGACACATGCACCCCAATGTTTATAGCAACACTATCAACAATAGCCAAAGTATGGAAAGAGCCCAAATGTCCATTGATGGATGAATGGATAAAGACGATATGGTATATATATACAATAGAGTATTACTCGGCAATCAAAAAGAATGAAATCTTGCCATTTGCAACTATGTGGATGGAAATAGAGGGTAAGTGAAATTAGTCAGATAAATATCATATGACTTCACTCATATGAGGACTTTAAGATACAAAACAGATGAACATAAAGAAAGGGAAGCAAAAATAGTATAAAACAGGGAGGGGGATAAAACATAAGAGACTCTTAAATATAGAGAACAGAGGGTTGCTGGAGGGGTTGCGGGAGGGGGGATGGGCTAAATGGGTAAGGGGTTTAAGGAATCTACTCCTGAAATCATTGTTGTACCATGTGCTAACTTGAATGTAAATTATAAAAAAATAAATTATAGAAAAAAGTAAATATGTGCAGCTTATATCAGCCACACTTCACTAAAACTATTATTTTAAAAATATCATTATTCTCCATCTTTGAAATGACATGTCTCCAGTCATTTAATTAGATGGTGCTCTGGTTCCTCAGCAAAATCTCTCAGCTCATATTTGAAATGCTGAGTTTATATTTTACTTTGTTCACAATAAAGTTTTTTAAATGCAATCTGGGCTTCTCCAACTGGGTGATTTAAAATTATCCAGACCTAGAAAGATACTGTTTTTGGCTAGATGGGAATCAAAGATATTATTCAACTGTATCCATTTCATTAAGGACACTGGTTCTGAATATTTCATTTTGTTTCTTCTTTGCCCAACTTTCTTTTCTTAGTTGTGTAGGTAGTTGAGACAGGGAACTTTCCATGCATTAGAAATATAACTATTTATTGTCAATGAAAGGTCCTATGCTCCCTTAGGAACATTTCTAACAGCTCATGATTCTTACCAAAATGTTCTGAGGTCTGGAATGAGAGGTATGTGCCTTACAGAAACTTTGAGAGTATTTTACTTCATTTGGAAATTGCTCATCTAACTATTAAACATTAGTTAAGCCTTCAAAGTCTAATAATGTCTATATTCATATTTTCTTTCTCATTTGTAGAAATTAGAAATTCTTCTATACTCATAATTTGTAAAGTTGAAACAAATGTCTGTTTAAAATACTTCAATAATTTTCCCCATTACCAGCTTATTTACCCCTAACACTTGATAACAAAAGTGTAATTGTGATTACTTCACTGTAATGGGATTTTAAGTGATCTTTATTTTCTTTTTTGTTGTTGTTTTTACATATTTTTGACAATTAAAATGCAGTAATTTGTAATAAAGTTGTTATTAAGAATAATTCCTTATGTCCACATGGATGCACGTTATTTGCAATACTGCTCATATACTTTCCTTTTAATGACAGAATAGAGATTGTTTAGAAAGATCTTAGGCTGAGAATACCATGGCCTCTGATTTTTGTACTTTGTAATTTTATAAAGATTTGAGTTAAAAAAAAAAAAAGACTCCTAAAAGGGAGGTTTCTTATTTGTTGTATAAACATGTAATGCTACCTAAGTCCAACTTCCAGGCTTAGTCCATGACCCTCCCTGCTCATCCCCAGCCCTCAGCCCACTGATATGTTACCTCAACCACCACACCTGAATTCCTGGCTAGTGTAGCCTGTGTAATCTGCAGCCTCAGTTATTCTTGACTTTCCACCACCTTTCTTCAAATACTCAGTATCTAGAACAATACTTGACCCATGAAAAACACTCAATCCTTCTCCTTCTTCAGCCCAGCTCAATCCTGCTAGGTCTCATCAGCCTGTGCCCTGCAGCATCCATATCTGGTGGATGATGAGAAGGGTAGAACCATAGCCAGTACAACCAGTGATTGTGCCCAAGCCTCAAGAAGAGAGAGGAGACAGACTTTAATATAGGAGAAAGGGGGGCAGGAGTTGGAAAGAAAAATCCTCAGGCAGGAAGAGTTTGTCACTATTTTGCAGTCCCTCTGAAATATGAGGAGAGATTCACCTGTGGGGCCCTCTAATTAACTCCTCTCTAAGAACAGTATCAAATAAGCCCATATATAAGAAGGTCAGAAGATATATTTACCTCATAGCTCTTACCTCGAGGGGAACATGCAGTCATTTTCTCTGTATAATCTGTTCTTAATAATCTGATAGTGGGTCCCCAGTTTCCGTCTGACTACCTCTGCCATCATCTTCTTGGAGATACCTCCTCGAAAAGGAGTTAGATCCTCTTCTATGACACTGAAAGAATGTGAATCGTCAAGGACAGCAGGTCAAAAAGTGGTACCATTCCACCTACTTCCTATCTATGGGTTTAGGTTTAGTATTAGAAAATACAGTAAGCCAGGGAAAGAATGGAGGACAGGAATGAGCAACCTTTCTGTAGGTAATCTAAAGCAAAACAACAAAGAGGAGAAAGCAAGTCAATTTCTCTTCTTCCTCTCTGGATCCGGATCGCCCCTTCCTTACTTGATGCACATTCACCTTTAATAGGCACACAACACCTGTGTCCTCCCAGTGACTGAAGTCCCACTGACCTCCCCTTCTCCAAATCCTGCAGAACATAGGATTTATGCCTTACAGTCTGACACTGTCTGATGCCCTTGGTCTCAGACTGACTGCCTTGTTCTGTCTGGCACCCATTCACCACACATACTCTAGCAGCCTGACAGCAGTGACCGGAAAGTACAGTATTTTGTATCCCTTTTAAAGTTCAATACATAGATTTTAATAAGTATCATAAGCATCAGGTTAATTTTTTGAGGAGTCATAGAATAACAAATCGAGGAGCTAAAGGACCCTGTTTTGTTTAGCTGATGAGGAATCTGACACCCAGAGAAGTTAAGTGACTTGCCACAGAGATAATTAGTGGGAAATCTGTGACTAGAACCAAAGACTGCTTTTAAAGTAATCTGTCTACCATACTACCCTCTCAGCCATAATTTTTACACTTTAAAAAAAACCAACAGGAAACTTGATGATTAGCCTCATTTATAAATATGTTCATTCCTCCGACAATATTTATTGAGTACTTACTGAGGGCCAGCACCAGGGATGCAACACCGAGTAAGACATTGGCCTTGACCTCAAGAAGCTTTCAGTCCAATGGGGAACACAGACAACTATGTGTGCTAACTCCAAGGAGTGAGTAGCATTGCTGAGACCACCTGGGCTTCTCCTATCCCAGGGCCTTTTTGTTCCCTAGAAATAGGAAACCCACCACAGGAACATTGCCTTTTATCAAGGCGTACTTGGCTCTCTGATTACTGTAATCCAGGTCTCTTGGGGATATTAGGGGAATTCTTGTGACAAGTACTAAACTCTCAAAGACACATCAAAGAAAAGAACTCACCCATGGTAGCAGCTGCAGTTTTGACTTGAACATGGTTCATAATTCTCCAAAGACCTGTTAATTTGGTCAATAAATACTTTCCATTTTGAACCTTCAAGAAGTGAAGTAAATGAAAGTTAACAAAATATCCTGATCATTCTCATTTGCTACCGGCAGGCATGCCGAACCAACTTCTGACACCCCTTCCCATTCCACTGGTGAAAAGGAAACGCCAGGAAGGATTCATTCTATAACTCTCCAGCACTCATGTCAAGTCTGCTCCTCTACTTGGGCTGTCAGGTGTCCAAGAAATTGGAAAATGTCCAAGCTCAACGCCTGGCACTCAGATAGCTATGAATAAACTGGGAACACGTATTCTCACCTTTTACTAATCAAAGTGAACCCTATAAAGAGGATTAATTAAAAGCCAAATACATTAATTCTCCCTTCATCTCTCCGTCAATTCACTAAGAACCACACACACACACACACGCAGAGAGAGAGAGAGAGAGAGATGAATTATTTCCCAGTGTGTTTCAGGGAGGAACAGTGTAGCCAAGCGCGGGCGACACTGGCTGTAAGTGAACAGGAGAACTCCCTCTCTACCTCGCTATCCTAATTCCGAAAAACAGGTTACTCTCCAGGGTCCTGGGCAGTAGAAGCAGCGCCAGACACCCAGAAGTTCTCACTCTCCGCTCCAAGGCGCCCCCGTGCCCTCTGCCCAGCTAAGCGCTCCAGCGGCCACAGCATCAGCCGGCCTCCGGCCGCCTCAGGGAACCGGGGGGGGGGGGGGGGGGGGGCGGGAAAGCACCTCTGGACTGCGCCAGACCCCGAGCCTCAGCGGCAGGCTCGGCCCCGCCCGGAGCCCACCTGACTCCTTCTGGCGGCCCAGCACTGGGGGCAGTAATAGCAACAGCAGCCACAGCAGGAGCTGCGGGCGCGCCCACCGCTCCATCACCCGCAGCCCACTGCAGAGTCCCAGCCGCGGCGCCGGCGGAAGCACGGCCCCGCACAAAGATGGCCGTGGGTGCCGCACCACGTGGGCGGAGGGCCGCCCCTCACAGAGATGGCCGCGCACCACTCCGCCTCCCCGCCCCCAAGTCCCGGCCTGCGGCAGAGTTTCTTAGGGAGTACCGCTCTGGCACTTGAGCCGAGTGCTGTGGTGGAGGCGTGTGCATAGTCCCGCCTCGTTTGTTCCGAGCCAAGCTGTATAGTTAGCAGCTGCTTCATGTCGCCGGGTGTAGTGAAAGTTTCAAAATGTATCTTTCTCTCCCTTTCTCTCTTCCTCACTTTTTCTCATACAATCGAAGCCCAGGAGAGAGTGAATAAATGGCATCCCCTGGGAAAATAAGTCTATTAATGGTAATTCCTTACATTCTGTAGCATATTTAAAACACCTTATTCTCTGCAGCCAGAAAACTGAAGATCAGAGAGGCTGTTTTTTGCCCACAGCTTCATAGTTAGTGGTACAACATAGGCTAGAAGTTTTTGTATGAGATCAAACTTTTTTTTTTTTTTTTTTTTTTTTTTTTGAGAGAGCAAGAGAAAGCGCGAGAGTCCAGGTGAGGGAAAGGGGCAGGAGAGAGAGAATCTTAGGCTCCATGCAGAGCTGGGTCTCACAACTGTGAGATCATGACCTGAGCTGAAATTGAGTTGGAGGCTGACCACCCAGGTGCCCCTCAAACTGCCTCTTATTAAATAGTATAGATTTGTTGAGTACCTGAATATGTACAGCACTTTTAGAACTCAAGGGTTGGAAAACAGTATAGAACAAATCTCTTTGTAATAGGAATTTTTATCTTATAACAATTGAAGTGACTTAAACATGGGAAAAATCTGTGGGTAACATTATACGGGACAGTATATGTGTACAGTTATACATAGGTATATATAATAATCATACAAGTATTTATTCACTGTCTAAAATGTACAAGGCAACATTCTAGGCTCTGGAAATACATGAAAGTATGAGAGATGAGATCTGTGTCCTTGAGTTTAGAACTGGTGGGAAGACAAATACACTTCCCCAGAGATTATTTATAACATAAGGCAATATGTAATTGTTATTGGCTTCAGTAGAGAGAAACAAAGATCAATGTGAGGTGGAAATTTGGAAAAGGGCAGGGGTATATTGAAATGAAAAGGAAATATTACAGTTAAGGAATAGTGTGCTGGAGACACTAAAAATGGGGAGCCATAATTTGCAGAAGGTCAGGGTAGAACTTAGATTGATAGTAGTAGAGATGGTAGTAGGATGCACATTGAGGAGTTGTGGAAGATAAAATAATGTTAATTAGTTAGGACTGGGTTATATCACTCACTTCGGGGGAGTGAGTAGGCAAGAAGAGAAAATGGATCCTCAACACTATATTATACAAGACTTCTTCAGGGATCCAAATGAAACCTTGAAATTTGTTGCTTCTACTTTAGGAAGACGTGTAGTACGTCAAAATCAGTGGTTCATCAAAAGCACATAACTAGGGCACCTGGGTGTCTCAGTTGGTTAAGCATCTGACTCTTGATTTCAGTTCAGGTCATGATCTCACAGTTCATGGGCTCGAGCCCCACATCAGGCTCTCTGCTGATGGTGCAGAACCTGCTTGGGATTCTCTCTCTCTTCTCTCTGCCCCTCCCCCTGCTTGTGCTCTCTCTCTCTCTCTTTCTCAAAATAAATAAATAAATGTTTAAAAAGCACATAACTAAAACAATGTGTTATGTAGACAAACACCACAGTAACCCTTCAAAGGTAGTCTAAAATGAATATAGTGGAGAATAATTTTTAAAACTTTAATAAGAGTTTTTATTTTCCATAATTTCAGTTTTCTGTCAGATGAAAATGGAAATAACCTTCTATTATAATGTCTTTAAAACGAGAATAAATCAATATTTTCTGCAACTTTACAATGTTTATGTGGAAGAACATCAAGACATTGGGAGATAGGCTGCATGTGAACCCCCAGAAATAATTGTCTCATTTTCCTAACAGATGAGATAGTTTATTCCAGTGGTTCCCATATGTAAATAAGCAGAATCCTAGAGCTATGAAAATCACAGATTTCTGAGTCCTGTGCCCGCCACTAATTTAAGATGTAAAAAATCTGGTTTGAAAGACCCTCCATGTTCAAGCTCTTCCTGCTCTTCAAATTCAAGTCATGCCACATTCTCCTTTGCTCACCATGACCTAGCTATACAGCTTTGTGTTGTTTCTCAAACATGCCAAGCTCTAACACACCTTAGAATTTCTGCATAAGTTTTGTTTTCTATCTTGACTGCTTTTCCCTCCCATCTTTGCCTCTGGTTCCTTCCCAACATTCAGGCTTCTACTGAAATACCATTCCCTCAAACACATATCCCCTCAAAATGGCACCTTCCTTATTTTCTACCTTAGCCCCTGTTTGTCTCCATAATACTAGTAACGTATTTTATTTATTAAATGCTTCCTGCACTAGAATATAAGTCCAGGAGGTCAGGAACATATCTGTCTTGTTCACTTAGACAATGCCTGGTACACAGTAGGCGCTAAATAAATACTTGCTGAATGAATGGAGGATGCTGGGGAGCCAACAGAAAAGTGGCAAAGGAATTTCAATGTAGCAAGCCAGGAAGCAGTTAACAGAGCAAATATAAAATAAATGTACAAAATTATGAAAATATGTAATAATCTATGTTGAGTTTTACATATTCATGAATGAAAGTTCTGTAGTACCTTAGGACAGTAAGAATATTTGGAATATTACTAACTTTAATGGTTTTGATATCGGTCATTCTGGCTCTAAATTCTGGCTTTGCCACTTATTAGTGCGGTTATTTTCAACAAGTTATTTAACTTCTCTTAAAATTTGTTTCCTCTGTAAAATAGGAACAATGATAGCATCAAAGCAATATGAGATTTAAATGAAATATGTAAAGGCACTAGTCTAGTGCCTGGCACCGCAACGACTCTCAATAAAGGTTAACTAATCATGTACTCCACAGAGAGGGCTTTCTCTTAAGGTGCTTAACATCTCTGGAGCGCGAGATCTCATATACCTACTCTTTTTGACACTTTTACTCTTTTTCTAATAGTAAACTATTGGCAGTTTCTGATTCATCATATTACCCACCATTTTACTTTTTTATGTCACTTCCTTTACTAAAAGCTAGCCTTTCATGAAAACCTATTCATTCTTGCAGTTTTCCCTTTAACCCCCAAGCTTGCCGTGTCTTTCTTGGTAAATGCGCCAACACCATCCCCCAGAATTTATTACACTGAATTGCATGCTAATATCTGGACTTTGGGCATACTTTTAAAAAATGGGTTTTTTTTAATGTTTATTTTTGAGAGCGACAGAGAGAGCATGAGCAGGAGGGGGAGGGGTAGAGAGAGACACACACACACAGAATCTGAAGCAGACTCCAGGCTCTGAGATGTCAACACAGAGCCTGACGGGGAGGGGGAGGGAGGGAGGCTCGAACCCACAACGAGATCATGACCTGAGCCGAACTAGGAGGCTCAACCAACTGAGCCACCCAGGCACCCCTGGGCATACTTTTAATGTTGCATTTACTGTAATTGTAATGACTGTGTTTTCCTGGTGTCTCGCCTCTTTCAATAGACTGAGCAATCTGTAGTATTAACTCCAGCATCCATCCAGTCCTTTAATTCACATACAATAGACGCAGACTGGATGATGAAGCAGGACATCGCGACTTGAACTCCTTTATCTGGCGGTGACGTGACCGTGGGTGACGGCTCCGAATCTCCTCCGTCTGTAAAATTGGGACGATAACTTGTACGTAGCTGTTAAGGAGAGTCCAAGAGACACAATAAGGACCCCTAGCATGGTGCCAACGCATCGTAGAAGTCCAGGAAGGAAATACTTCGGCCAGCGTTGGCTGGGTAGGTTGGACCACAAGCCAATGAAGAAGGAGAGTCCCACTGCGCAGGTGCATGCAGGAGTGGGTGGGGTGCTGGCTCTTCATACTGCAAGAGCAGTTCCGGGGGCCAGCTAGACGCTGGGGCAGCGGCGGTCGCGGAGCTGACGTCATTGCCGTGCGCTGCCACGTCTGCTCAGCTCCGCGGTAATGGAGGCTGAGGTTGAGTGCTGACGGGGCCGGGCGCTTCCTTTAGCTTTAGCTCTGGCTCTGACTCTGGCACTGACCTGGGGCTGGGGCGGGGGCTGGCAGCCCGAAGCCTGGACACCTTTTCTCAACTTTCCGGGCGGGGACGGCCTGCGGACAAGCAGCTCGTTTGGAGCTCTTCAACGCGGGGAGGGAATTCTCTTGCCTGGGGTCCAGCCTGTAAAGCCGCCGCCTCCTCCCAGGGATCCCGCCCCACCGGCTGGGCCTCCTCCATGCGTGAGTATTCCCGCATGTACAGTATGCGCTGTCCGACTGCCCGGCGTGCTTCGGTCCTCTGGGTTGCGCCGCGGGAACCTCTTTGTCGTTTGTCCCCTCTTAGGGGCCAGTCTGTTGAAGTTTGTGGTCTCTTGCCATTTGCCTTCCTTCACCTCATCCCCTCGCCTATTCTATCCCAGTTTTTTGCTTCACACTTTTCTTTCCCTCGTTAACTGAGCAAGGACCAGCAGTCCCTACATCTAGCGGTTTGAATGTTTTGTCTTACCTGGGGTTTCTTAGTCTACCGCCGAAGGCTGTTAGGAATAAGGAATATCGGATCAATCTGCAGTAACGTTTGAAAACGTTTTTCCAGGATGTCGTTTTTAAGTTGTATTATTTAGGAAGTAGATTTTGGTGTACGTATTGGCAGAGCCATGTTTTTGCCGTAAATTGATCAAGATACAGTTTCTTTTCGATTGGGGGGGGAGGTCTTTATCTGTTATTTGCCTTTTAATCCTGCAGTTTCAGTAATTTTTAAATGATTTCACGCCAGTATAGTGGCCATCCACTATAGCTCTTTCTAATATTTACACTCTAACATATGGAGTTACAACTTGAACAATTCTTTTAAAGACTTAAAAGGCCAACTGGTGTACTTTCATCCATCTTTGTCGGTCCTGACAATCACCTCTGTAGGACAAGGAACACTTTTGAAGAAACAAACTCAGAGGTAAAGTGACTCAGTTACAGTCAGATGATATGTGGCACATCTGATCTCAGAACCCAGATCCCTTGATAACAAAGCACAACATTTTGGACAGTGGTGATTCTCCTGTATTTCAGGTAGTTCACTGTGAAATATCTGTAATATTGAATTGGAAATGTGTTTGTTAGGTGTTTCTTGTTAACTTCTACCTGATGGTAATATTTTTCATATGACACAAGTCAGCTGACCAAAGACACAAATTGTGACTTAACCTAATGCTGACCAGAGCTTAGATCACAACTTAGGCTTCTGACCCATTAGAGTTTGCGTAGTCCTTTCATCAAAGTAAAGTAGGTAATAGACCCTGGGGGAGCATTTATTTGAAAATCTAGTTTTACAAGGCCTACTCATTCAGTTTTTCTGGTTGTTTTGTTACCTTGACTAGTTTAAAAATAGTAAACTGATGTTTAAATGTCTTTTCTTTTGTTCAGAGTTGAAACAGGTTGACAGCCATTAACCTGGATTGCAACTACAGGTGGCACTGGAAGCAGATTGGTTCCCGGACATGCCCGGTGGAAGGAGGGGCCCTAGTCGGCAGCAGCTAAGCCGTACAGCTTTACCTTCTTTACAGACTTTGGTTGGTGGGGGCTGTGGCAATGGAACAGGCCTGAGGAACAGGTAAAGAAGAAATAAGACTATGCATAATTTGTAATATCCTATGATCAGTATGACAGCAGTCATCATGCTATTATGATAATTTGCTTATCAAGATTATTTGTAGCAATCCTGCTCTTGAAGAATGAAAGCTCAGTATTTCAGAGTACTTTGGAGTGGAAAGTTGTGATATGGGGCCCACAAAGTGAAAGTAGTCCTGTTCTTACAGCTGATAATTCAAATTCTAGTCATCACCTTTTTTAGCCATTAAAAGAAGGGAGAAGTGAATTTAAAGTATAAGACAAATGTGGTTGTTTAACTACTTACTAACATTCTTTTTTTGGACAGGGGAGGACAAATTAAAACTGACAGTTAATGTGAAATTCTAAAACTGTAAGTCATATTCTATCAAGGATCTTACAAATTATTTTCTTCAAAAAATTGTTTGAAATGAATAAACTATCAGTTGTAACCCAAACATTGTAAGACTTATCTCATGTTGTATGAGAGTAAAGAATTTGGCCTTTTTAATGGAAATTTATCTTTGTTCCTAATTTTCAGAAGTTAGGATGGATTATTTCTAATCCTATCCAGGGTAACTCACTTCATGAGGAGTTTCAGTCATATAGCAGTGGAAAGAGATGGCTTTTACTTTATCAAGTGTTTGATCAAGATAACTTTTGTCACGTAATTTCTGCTTCCTTTCTAAATAGAGTTTTCTCTTGTTTGGATTCTAGTTTTCAGTATTACTAGCAATCTGGACTCTTGTTGCCTTTTCAGCCTTCCTCATGTTTTTTGTGCACTTCTCTCTTCCTGGCACTTTTTATGGCTTGAAAAGTCACTAAAACTATTATTGAATTATGTTGTGACACTTTTACCTACAGAGGTTATTTTGGAAGGTGGTTCTGTATTTGTTTCTTGATGGGAAAGAAGCAGCCTAGAATAGGTTATTACATACCACCTAGAAAGGATTATAAGAAATATGGATAATAGCAGTGGTAGGTGGCCTAGAAAATAGTTTTAGGAAGAATGTGTACAAAGTAAGACAGAATCCAGACTAGAGAACTCACTTCTGGAGTGTCTGTAGAGTACTAATAGATAATTGCTTAAGTGTGATATAATTTTGGATGATATATTTGATTCTGCAAGATACAGGTCAGCTGGAGAAGAGAACATTTGCCTGTATTTGGTAGGTGTTTGTGGCCTGATTGGTGAAGTTAACTTGAGAATGTCAAAGAGCTAGTTGAGTGACACAATCAAGATTGAAATCCAGGGGCGCTTGGGTAGCTCAGTTGGTTAAGCATTAGACTTCAGCTCAGATCATGATCCCATGGTCTCATGGTTCATGACTTCGAGCCCCACATCAGGCTCTGCAATAGCGCAGAGCCCTACTGTGTCTCCATCCCTCTCTCTCTCTGCCCCTGCCCTACTTGTGCACGTGCGCTTTCTCTCTCTCTCTCTCTCTCTCTCTCTCTCTCAAAAATGAACGTTAAAAAAAAGTAAAGGTTGAATTCTGTAGTTCCCTGTCCTCCTTTTTTCTTATGGGG
The DNA here is from genome assembly GCF_027475565.1 of Acinonyx jubatus. NCBI lineage: Eukaryota > Metazoa > Chordata > Mammalia > Carnivora > Felidae > Acinonyx > Acinonyx jubatus. The sequence continues at coordinate 64,432,326 of NC_069384.1, read as the reverse complement.
AGCAGGAATTTGTTCATAGGAAAAGTGCTTCAATGATTGCCTTCTAAAGAAGAAGAATATGCTGTGAATTTCTGAGTTTCCTGGAGAGCTTTTAGTTGAAGGAGAATCTTATTTGAGAAAGACTAAGAGTGATTTTTTTCTTTGTTTTATCCTTGCTTATGCTTTGTTATGTCCAAATGATCACTGCTTTCTCCATCCCTTCTAATTCTTCTTTATTCCTTGGAATCTTTCTTGCTGTATCCATATGCTTAGCTAAAACCTTGGTAAAAACCTTGGGTGTTAAGTCTCTAATAAGCCTTCCTGATAGACAGCATTTCACATGTGTTGTCACAGGTAGTTGCTCAAGGATTTAAGTGGGTCCTAAATGACTCCACTGAAAAGGACTCTTGGAAGTTTGCACCTGGTTTCCTCCAAACTTTACCCCATGTACCTATTCCCTCTGCTGATTTTGATTTGTATCCTTTTGTTGTAATAAATCTTAGCTGTGAACATAACTATATGCCAAGCCCTTTGAATTTTCCTAGTGAACCTCAAGCCTGGGCATGATTTAGGGACCTGTAGCATAATTTGAAAGAGAATATTCTATGTTAACATTGAAAATAATTCTTTAAAGAGAATCTATTCTAACTCTTGTATTACAGGTGAAGAAACTGAGGCTCAAGAATATAAAGTTACTTTCTCAAAGACTACAGCTGGTCTGTTTAGACTAGGACTACCCACATTGTATCTCAGACATTTGTGTTATTTTGCTTTTTCGCATCTATTTTTATATCCTGTTAGAAAAATAATACTTTTATTATTATTTAATAATACTATTTATAATACTATTGTTTAATAATATTATTATTTTATTACTCTAATTTTTTGAGATGTATAGACAAAGTCTGTTTATTTTAGCTGCCTTTTTTTAAGAACTTTGATCTTACCTCCTCTTAAGTTTTCAAATTAGAATAAAACTCTTTTTCCCCTCAGATGCTCTACATCACTTTATTTGACCTTTGTCTCTTTGTTTTTTGAAGTATAATAGCCAAGGCTGTATAGAATATCACAAGTGTAGAGCTTCTGCACTTTGTTTTGAATATTTCTTGAAGCCCAGCATTTTGTTGAATTTGTTAACTGCAGAAGCACATTTGTCTTCTTTACTTGGGAAAAACTGTCAGAACCTTTTTAACCTTTAAATAATAGCAAATAATTTAGCATGCTTTCTCCTTTCATGTATTTTTGACTGAAGAAGAATAAGAATTTTCAGCATGTTCTAGAGTAGAGGCTCTTAACCTTGTAACTTCTCATCAGAATTTATTTCCTTATCTCATTGATTATTAACTGGGGAGAGGGAATGGCTTGGCTGTTGGCATTAATCCCCTTCATTGAAGTCCACCAACTTGTACAACTGCACACCTTTCACATTTTATTCTGTGTGAGTGCACCTCTTGGAATTGTGCGGTGGCGCATGTCCCATAACACACTGGAGGGCTATGGTATGATAATTATGGGTTTATGATTGAGCAGGTAAGGTTATGAGACCTACTGGTAATTCACAACCTACTCATTGGTAAGCTTGTTCTATTGGAGTATGCTCTGGGAATGAGAGGAGGAAACTTTTACAGTTTTTACCTACCCTCCCCCCATTCCTGTTCTTCCCTTCTAGCTCTTCTGAGATTCTGCCATGGTATTCTTAACTGTTGAGAATGAGCAGAGTTCATATTCCCATGAGTCACTTAAAGTACTGTAAATGTCACATACTAATGCTACAATTCTATATTTGGGAATCTTAGAGTAGAACGGCAATGCTGATATTGTTCCCTCTCTAGAATATTCTTTGGAAATATCTGAACCGAGCCTCTTTTCCTTGGTGTGTAAACAAAAGTAGACCTTAAATCTCTGTAACTATTCCCAGGCATATAAACAATTGAAAAGTTTATTCCTTACCCCACCCCCCCCCCCCGGCCCCATCTTATCATTTTAGATAGCCCAGCTATTTCTGACCTATAAAAAATCCGGGAGGAAAGAACAGCAAGAAGATGGGGATTAAAATCTCCATATTTTAATTTGTGTTTTAAAAGATACCTCTTTTGTGACTATATATTAGTCTGCTGTCTTCTCAACATAAAGGTATATATGTGCAGTGAACTAGGAAAAGTACAGTCTCTGTTCTTAAGATTATGATTTAATAGACAAAGCATAGATGTATACAAAAATAACGTAACAGTAATGGAAAGTACAATAATAAAGGCATAATTTAGGTATAATGGTGGCACAGAGGTGAGGTGAATTAGTTTTGACTGAGTGACTCATAGTAAGCTGCACGGAGGATATGCTTGATCATTTAAAGAAAGTCCTGAAGGGGGCGCCTGGGTAGCTCAGTCGGTTGACCTCTGACTTCAGCTTAGGTCATGATCTCGCAGTTGACAAGTTCGAGCCCCGTGTCATGATCTCATGGTTTGTGGGTTTTAGCCCCATGTCAGGCTCTGTGTTGACAGCTCAGAGCCTGGAGCCTGCTTCAGATTCTGTGTCTCCCTCTCTGCCCCTCCCCTGCTCATGCTTTGTCTCTCTCCGTCTCAAAAATAAATAAACATTTAAAAAAATAAAAAAAAAAAGTCTTGAAGCATTTTGTCAGTAAATGTGTAAGTGAGAGGTTAAGGAAGGTGGTTTTGAATGGTTTTGCTGGTTAAAGGAATAGCATGTACAAAAGAATAGCATGTATGTTCACAGACAGCAAATAGCATGGGTATTCTATAGGTTGCATATGGAGGCGTGATAAGAGATGAGGCTAATCTGTTAAGTAGAGAGCCTCATAGGACATACTGAAAATTTCTGGATATTATCCTGTTGGCAGTAGAGAGCCATTAAAGAGTTTTAGACAAGACAGTAACACTATCAATTTCACTTTAGAAAGATCTCTGAAGGCAGGTTGGAGAATTTAATAGAGTCAATTTTAAGGAGATTACTTCAATGGTTTTAGGTAAAAAATGGTAACTGCTTGAACTAAGGCATTGGGTTTAGAGAGGAGGGTACAGTGTAGAAAAAGTTTTACAAAGTGGAATATATAAGATTTAGAGAGTGATTAGGTATGGAGAGGCAGAGGAAAGTTCTAATATGACTCCCAAGTTTCTGATTTTGGCAGCTACTGAGTGGGCCATGAACTAGGATCAAGACTATAGGAGGAAGAACACAGCAATGTCCAGTAGATAGCATGATAACGTGGGTTTGAAACTCAGCGGTGAGCTCTATGGAGAAACATTTTAGTTTTCAGCACATTGGAGATCATGGAAGCTGTGGCCACATGTTAGATCACTGAGAGAGTGTGCATAGAGGGAGAGACAAGTAGGACATCCTAGGAGAGAGTTTGGGGGAAGGCCAACATCTAAAAGGTTAATGGGGAAGGAAGCAGGGTCCTTTTATGCTCTATAACTCTGAAAACTGTCACCATTTGAGTTAACCGTAGTTTTCTTTTTCAGGAATGGTAGTGCTATTGGCCTTCCGGTCCCACCTATCACAGCCTTAATCACCCCAGGTCCTGTTCGTCATTGCCAAATTCCTGATTTGCCTGTGGATGGGAGCCTGCTCTTTGAATTTCTCTTTTTCATCTACCTGCTGGTTGCTCTGTTCATCCAATATATCAATATCTATAAAACAGTGTGGTGGTATCCTTACAATCATCCTGCTTCTTGTACTTCACTGGTAAGTCTTAATAGGCCTTTATGTGACTTAACCAAGAAACTAGTGGAAAGCCTATGTGTACAAATTACTTGTCTTCATAATTTTTCTTTCAATAAAATGTTTTTCTGTTAAACCACAGATTACTTTAAAAACTAATCTCATAAGATTGTTAAAATATAAATATCTGTCTTTGGTCCTTGACCAGACAAAGTAAAAATATAAATGAAATATAAATGAAAATACAAAAAACATTTAAATAATTTGTTACAATAATATCAAGAAAGAGTTTTGATACTTAGCTTTCTTTACACTGTCTTAAATTTGTTGGATATTTAAGGTGCCAATATGATTAAATTCTAGGAAATTTATCTTTTTAATGGCTATTTTAGGATAATGGCTGCTTCTATAACAGATAAACCTAAAATTGTATAATGCTTCAAACACGTAATATCTGAGGCAGTTGTTTTGGTTCACAGGATTAGCATGCTTCCATGTGGTCAGTCAGGGGACCCAGATGGAGACTCTTCTGTCTTCCAGTATGTGGCTTCCAAGGTGGCTGTGGTCCATCTCCGTCAGCCAGAAAGGGGAAAGAGCATAGGGAAGTATGAAGGAGAGTGTCTTGTGGGCCAGGCTCACATCATTGTCACATGCTTCCACTCCTAACTGCAAGGAGGCTAGAAATTCTAATCCTTTCATAGGTTTTATTGTTATGATGAATAAAATTGGGCGCTGTTACAAAAATAAAATGGAGACAAAGACTATCTTTGCTGAAGTATGTCAGAATATATTGTAGGTTTCTTCTGTGATTTTTCCATTTCTTTAGGAGAGCTGGGACAATCTCAGTGCAGAGAAGGTTCTGCATAGATGGGTATATAAAGTAACAAGTAAGGGTGCTCAGGTTACTTGATAGGTAAGTGGTTGGCAGTGGCAGATTTGGGTGGGTAGTGGAGATACACTCTAGGAGAAAGAAGACTATTGTGCTGGGTAGTTTATGTATCTGGGACTTATCAAGATTAGAAAACTTCCTTGGCCTGGTAAACATAGGACTCAAATGTGGACCAAAATCTTCAAAATGATATGGGAAGGGAATAAACATTAAACAAAACAAAACAAAACTTGTATCATTTGGTTGTTCCTGGAATTAACTATTAAGAATTTTCTTTCCGGGGACTCTGGGTGGCTCAGTTGGTTAAGTGACTGACTCTTGGTTTCAGCTTAGGTCATAATCTCATGGTTTGTGAATTTGAGCCCTGCATGAGGCTCCACACTGAAGCCCTGCTTGGGATTCTCTCTCTCTCTCTGTCTCTCTCCCTCTCCTCCCCCCCCCCCCCATCTTTCTCTCTTTACTCCTTCCCCACTCATCCTCGCTGTCTCTCAAAATAAGTAAACTTTAAAAAAAAGAATTTTCGGGTCACCTGGGTAGCTCGGTTGGTTAACCATCCAAGTTCAACTCAGGTCATTATCTCCCAGTTCATGGGTTTAAGCCCTATGTTGGGCTCTTCGCTGATAGCTCAGAGCCTGGATCCTGCTTTGGATTCTATGTCTCCTCTCTTCTCTCCTGTCTGTCTGCCTGTGTGTCTCTCTCTCTCTCTCTCTCTCTCAAAAATAAATAAATATTAAAAAAAAATTTCTTTGCATATTGATGATACACCTACTTAATACCAAGTAAGAGAATTTTGGTTTATTTAAGAATTGTAACGATTTGGCACAGCTCTCGTGAGCTCACTTGCTCTTACATATCAAGAGTGTACTTTGTGGTTTAATAAACTTTCCTGCTTGTGTTATTCCAGAAAACAAAACAAAAAAAAACTTGTAATGATTCAGTGCCAAATTGTGTGCTTTTTTTTTTTAATAGCCTTTTCTCCTGGATTATGAATTTATTGAGTGCAGGAACTGTACTTTACCCTTCTTTGGCCATGTTGTTGTAAAATGAAGAGGTTGGATTAGATGATCTTTAAGGCTTCTTCCAGCTATGTAGCTCTTTAAGTAAATTCCTCATTATCTTAACGATGACATTGACAAACATTCATTGCTTACTATTCTTTGCAAGTATTATCTTATTTACTCCTTCTAAAAACAGGTACTACTTTCTGGTTCCCATTTTATAAATGAGAAATATGAGATCTAAAGATTCTAAAGCTGGCTCAAAATCATAGTAGTGACAGAATGAGTGCTCACTCAATGCTATGCTTTACTTTTTGTATTTATTCGGTATTTACTCCATAAGTACTTGCTGGGTAGTTCATTATTCAGTTTTCACTTTGCCATTCCATGGAAACTTCTCAGTTGTTAAATTCGTAAGCTGATCAAAGAACTCTTCTCTCAGTCAAATGTTTCTGGCAAGAGTTCTTTTAAAAGTCCCCTACAAATGTTGCCTTGCAACAAAGGGAGCCAGTGCTCCTGTCATAATCAAGAAGCTACTACTATAGCTGCTGAGTCCAGAATTATGCTTCTTTTGCTCTGACTCATAACAACAAAAATGAGTGCCTTTTACCCTGCCCCATTTCACTCAGTTCTGAATTCAGATTTTATGTAATGCTTATGGTTGGCAGAAACTAAGTCAAATCTAGAACTTCAGTTGTAAGAAAGTCTGGAAATGTAGTTTTTAGCTTTCTGGTCTGTGCAGTAGAGGAAAGCACACTTAAAACAGGTTATTCTGTGGATTGGCTCACTTATCTGCCATATATGGTCCTAGCTCACACAAAATTTAAAGTTCACTTGTGAAGCAAAGAATAACATCTGTGGAACAGCAAGTAAGATTTTAGCCCATCCATCTGAGAGGGGCCTGATTCAGTGAGCTGTTCAAAGATGAATGGGCTCCAGAGACCTAGTTACTTCCTGTGACTGAAGGTATTCAAACATAGCAGATGGCTATGTGACTGGGATGCTCTAGAAGGGACTTAGATCTCAACTAGTGGTCTTTTTTTATTATGTGTGTCTGACTCAGAAATTTGTCAGACTTATATATTAGGTTTTTCTTTTTCCATTTCAAAATCTTAATAATTATCTAAAAGAAAATGTAGATCCCCTGAATAAGTAAAGTATTGTTCTAGCTATCAAGACATTAGCCGAGTAAATTTTAACCCTAAGAAACATAAAAGCTAGAAGTAGCATAGTAAACTATTCAGAATAGTCAGGAGTGAAGGGTGATTAATCAGATATTCTGGTTTACAGAATTACCAGTTTTCGGTGATTCAGAATATAACAAAATTTGCTTAACAATATGATACATTAGGCACTTAAATCTTTTGATACAAAAATGTCTTAGATGGACTGGTGATAGTCCATAAATAAGACCATAAATACGACCCTCAAACATTAGGTAGGGGGTGTAGTAAATTTGTTTGCATTATTTTGGAGGAGTGGGGTGAGCAAGAAGGAATCTCAAAGCTAAGAGGGTATAGGGGTACCTGGGTGGCTCAGTTGGTTAGATGTCCAACTCTGATTTTGGCTCAGGTTGTAATCTCAAGGTTCATGGGATCAAGCCCTGTGTCCGGCTCTGCGCTTACAGTGCAGAGCCTGCTTGGGATTCTCTCTCCCTCTCTCTGTGCCTGTGTGTGTGCTCTCTCTCTCAAAAATAAATAAATGTTAAAAAAAAAAAAAAAAAAAAAAAGCTAAGGGGCGCCTGGGTGGCCCAGTTGGCTGGACATCCAGCTTCGGCTCAGGTCATGATCATATGACTTGTAGGTTCGGGCCCTGTGTCACGCTCTGTGCTGATGGCTCAGAGCCTGGATCCTGCTTCATATTTTGAGTTTCCATCTCTCTCTGCCCCTCTCCCACTCACATTCTGTCTCTCTCTCTCAAACGTTAAAAAATTTTTAAATATGGGGGACCTGGGTGGCTCAGTCGGTTGAGCGTCCGACTTCAGCTCGAGTCATGATCTCACAGTTCGTGAGTTCCAACTGTGAGTTCAAGCCCAGCATCAGGCTCTATGCTGACAGTGCAGAGCCTGGAGCCTGCTTCAGATTCTGTGTCTCCCTCTCTCTCTCTGCCCCTTGCCTGCTCACACTCTGTCTCTCTGTCCCTCAAAAAAAACAAACATTAAAAAAATTTTTTTAAATAATATATGTAAACTCAATCTTTTTTTGCTCATTACCTCATTCCAGCCCTCTTGCTGATTTTCAGACCCATCAGGCATATATATTCCTGTCTTAGGGCTTCTGTGATTGCTTTTCCCTCTTCCTGGTGTTCTCTGCCCTCAGCTCTTGTCATGGGTGATGCTTTTTTGTCATTCAGCTCCCAATCCAAATGCCACAGTCTCAGAGATATCCTCCCTAACCAACAATTTAAGTTGACTCTGCACCTCTCATCCCAGTTATTATTTATCACGGTCTTATTTCTTGGGAGCAGTTATAACTGTCTAAAATGCTTTTGCTTATTAGCTTGTCATTGCCCTTACACTTAAACAAATTTATGAAAGATATGGCTTTAGCTGCTGTAACAGGGTGGCTAAAGCAGAATAGAACTTTATTTCCTTATGAAATAAGAATTAAGCAGGTGAGGGGCATCTGGGTAGTTCAGTCAGTAGAGCGTCAGCTCTTGGTTTTGGCTCAGGTTACAATCTCACAGTTTGTGGGATCAAGCCCCACATTGGGCTCTGCACTGACAGAGCAGAGCCTACTTGGGATTCTCTCTCTCTCTCTCTCTGCCCCTCCCCTGCTTGTGATCTCTCATGCTCTCTTTCTCAAAATAAATTAAAAAAAAAAAAATTAAGTAGGTGATATGCCAGTGTGGCACCTCTTTGTTTCTATTGCTCTGCCAGCTCCAACATGCTTCTTCCAAATCATAGTCCAAGATAGCTACTCTGACTCCTGTCAGCACATATGGCCAGCAGGAAGGAGGAAAGGAGAAAGACAGCTCTTTCCTTTAAGGGCATGGCTTGGAAGTTATATATATCACTTCGTTCACATCCCTTAGCTATAAGTAGTTTTTGCAAGGGAGGCATGGAAATAAACCTATAGTTAGCTAGGAGTCAGTGCCCACTTAAATTTGACTATGATGGCAGAAGAGACAACTAGTAATCTCTGCTATCCCCTTTGCCTCTCACAGCACAATAAAAAGTAAGATCCAGGAGAGCAGGAACCTTGTCTGTCATTCTTCAGCAGTGTATCGTCAGTATCAAGAAGAGTACTTGGAGCACATTGTGGGTGCCCAGAACATATTTACTGACTGAATTAAGAAATTCAGCTTTTGAAGAAGGACTGTGGAAAGCTATTGACCTTTTGACCATCAAGATGAAAATACATCCCAGTTTTGTTTGTTGCTAATGATTTTTCATTTTGCTTATTATTTATATAGGCTTAGAATTAGAAGGAACCATATGCAACATCTAGATAATGCTGTCATTTCTTAGGAAGAAGAGATCAAATAGAGGACACGTTGTTAAAATCAAGTTAAAGAGAAAGACCAAAGTGAATATAATTGATATATCAGCCAGGAGGGAGTTTAGGTTAGTAGATGCCCAATTAGATTAACATAAGCTTGCATAGAGAGACCAAAAATATTAACTCCTGAACGCTAAGAGTTCCATCTCATCCATTACATTTGACACTTACTATAAATATGGCATTTTAAATAAGTTATTCTTGCTATAATTCTGCAAGTTATCACTTTTTAACTCAAAGCTATAGTCTTTTCCTTTCAACACAGTAAACTTTCAAAGAAAGGAGAGGAATACATTCCAGATAGTTTAAAATAGTGTTTGTAAAGTTAAAGCAGTTTTTCATGAAAGGAGAAATAGAAGGTAGGTAGTCTCTTCAAGAGCTTTTAAATTCTTGTGGTCTGTATATGTAAGGTGATGTAAGGAAGATCTTTTGAGGGGGCAAACATTTTGGTGTAATATTTGCAGCCAGATACACATATTTCTTTCTGATGCAGTGATTTGTTTCTCTTAACAGAATTTTCATCTCATTGATTACCACCTGGCAGCATTCATCACAGTGATGCTTGCAAGGAGGCTTGTATGGGCCCTCATCTCAGAGGTAACAGCTCTATAACACTATATTTTATCACTTGGAGCTAGATTAGTTATTAAGATGGATTCAAGCTGAATATGTGACGTGTCCAAATATAATTGACTACAATTACAAATTAATTTCTTTACTTCCACATGAGTTGTGCTAGTTATTTTTAGAAGGTTTTCCTACAATATGTTTAAAATTCAGTGTCCTGTGTTCAAGAGAACGGTTATAAATCTCATTTGTTTGATAGGAGCTTATTTATAGTTTCCAACTTCTTTGATATAACCTTTCTTATTTTAGTAGTTATAGTAAAAGTAGGATGAATTTTAAATAACTATTGATACGAAGAGTTATATATAAATGAACAGTTGCATCTAAAACTTTGTTTTAGGTAACATTTACTTGAAGTTATATACCATTTGTGGAGTTGCTCGCAAGAGATACTTGTTTGAGTTTATTAAAACTTGGAATTTTAAAATGACAACATCCAAATTTGCATAAGACTAATATTAAAGATTAGAATCTTAATGGACAATAGAAGAAAGACTTGGGACGTTAATGTCTTTTTTAAATTACATGTTGTTGATATAAATGGCCATTGGTAATTATTCTTTAATATATTTGTAAACTCCAGTTGAAGGAGGTAAAATGTGTTCTCTTAAGATTTTGTTATCTTATGCCCTATAAATGATTATGAAAACAAAAACAAAAAATCTTAGCTGAAGTGACTAAGAATTTTAATTTTGGAGTTTATAATTTAATGTATAGTTTTAAGTAAATAGTTACTATAATTACAGATAACTGAGAGTCAACGTTTTTCCTTCCAAAACATGCATGTTTTGTCTTTGTGTCTATAAGCTCTAATTTTCAGGAACCTTATTTCTTGTGAGCACAGAGTAAGTGCAGATGTTAAGTCATAACCTGAAAGGCATTTGAAATTAACCAAAAGTAGGATTCCCTGTTTTTTCACAGCGGGAAAGCCTGTCTAAAACCTTTTCTCCCAGGTTCGTTATTTAGATCATGAAAATAGATGCTTGCCTTTGGATATATTAAAATCTGTTCTTTCTTTAGAGGAACTCAGTGGAGTTTTATGCTTTTATCTGTGAAAACTGGCAGGATTTTGTTTCATCTCTTCAATTACTTAGAAATGGTACTTGTTTATGCCAAATTAGTATGTCCAGCTAATGTGTAAATTCCTTCATGACTGAGGTTTCTACCTTGGCGCTCCAAGGGCTATAACTTGACCTACTCTGTTGTTTCTTTTGCTAATGGCTTAACAGTAGCTTAACAATTTTTGCATGATCTTAGTTGGAAAGTATTTAGCTGTTTTCTAAAGAAACCTGCAATTCTTACAGAGATCAAAATACTTAGATTTAAAAAGATTTCTGGTCAGAGACTTAAATCTGTAAGTTAAAGTCCATGAGAAAGAATTAAAGAATGTTTAAATAGTTGTGGGATATGTACATAATGGAATAGCACACAGCCATTAAAAAGATGAAAATGTACTGACCACTAAGATATTAAGTGAAAAAAACAAAGTACAGAACAGTGTTTAAAATAAGGCAGGTGGAAGGAACAAAATACACCTGCTTATATATGAATCAATTATCTGTAGAAGGACATACAAACTAATAATGGACTGCCTAGTTACGTCTGGGAACAAGACCATTAGGAGGGAAATTTCACTATAAACACTATTACACATTTTGTATTTTGAGCACTGACTATATTACCTATTCAGAAATTAAAAATAAGAGCTGTATAGTGATTCTTTTCCTTAAAAAAAGCCAAATTAGATAAGAACCATCATCATCTCTCCTTCCTTCCATTAAAATGTTTACATTCTTTTTTCTTTTCTTTTCTTTTTTTTTGCTTAAATCAGAAAGTATCCCTACCTTGAGAAAGACCATTTTTAAGGAGAGGCTGGAGGTAATTAATTCAGAAAGCTAAATACTATTCTCGGAGGAATACCTCCCAACTAGATAAGACTGTTCATTCACCTCCAGGCCAATTCTACTTCTCTGTTTGCTCCACAAGACCAAAAGTTATTCAGCTATTCTTCTACCAACCTGAGGCAACTCCCTTTTTAAAAAATTATTTTTCTAAATAGGAAAGTAGCATATTTTACTGAAAAAAATTGGAAAACACTAAAATATAAAGCAGGAAAAAATGGTAACTTACAACCTCATTATTGAGAAGACCATATTTTCGTATATTTCCTAATCTTTATTTGTATATATATACTGTACTTCTCAATTAACATAATATTAGGAATATTTTTCTACTCTTTACCTGGCTTGTTTTTGCTTATTCTTTAGATCTCAGCTGAAATGTCACTTCCTCAGAAAGCTTTCCCAATGATTAGGGGTCTCTTGTTATTTGCTCTCCTTAACAGCCTACTCTTTTCCTGTAGCACTTATACCACAATTATAAAAATAATTATTTTGTGTAAATATTAATTTTCTTTTTTATTTCGGCAGCCTCATAAAGACAGAAGTCTTATTTGTCTTGGTTATTACTGTGTCCCTAGGGCCTGATACAGTATCTGTCATACATAACATAGTGGTTAAGAGCTTGGACTTTGGAATAAGGCAAAAATGATAAATACATCCAAGCTCTGCTACTCTGGTGACATTGCTCAGAAACAGCCTTTAAATTTTGAAAATGGAGTCAATGGCATAATTCCAGCAGCTTTGATACATGAGGTACATTGGCATGAGGTATATATCAGGGTAGTAATACACAATTATTTGCCCTGCTGTGACTGAGAACAGTTTGAACCTTCTCCATAGTTTGAGGCTTAGGGTATTAATTCACCTGCTTCTTTGCATTTATAAGTAACTATATAAATATTATATATTGCGTGTATATTATATATGCTATGTAGTGTGTTGGGTAAACTAAGAAACGGATATATGAAGGACCTGAAAGTCTCTTTATTCCCTCCCATTGCTATTGACCCCACATAATTTTTTTCTTCTTTCTGTATTCTGACACTGCTGTTTTGAGGTTGTAGGAATCTACCATTTTCCCCTGCATTTTGCTCATTCTCTTCTTACTAGTTCATTGTAAAAGAAAATAACATTGTAAAACTTCATGTTTAGATAAGTATGCTTCTTACTGTATTTAATCAGTTTTTAAAATGTGAGATTAAGAACAAATATTTGAATAGCTGTGATATAAAGAAGTGGAAGTGATTGTACATTATTTCCATGTTTGCAAAAGTCAAAAAAGAAAGTTTTATTTACATAGGGATTTGTCAGAGAAGGTCTGATTATTTTCTGAATCTTCAGTAATTTATTACACATTAATTCATTAAATAGATTGGGGGGAAGATTGCAAGAAAAATGGAAGTGTTGTTACTCCTGTTGAGGTCATCACAGTTTAATCTGAAGTCAGATAAATTAATGGTTCAATATCTTTATGTACATAAAAATCACCTGGTAGATTATTAAAATACAGGTTCCTTCACTTACAGCTTTGTTCTCTATCTGTAAGGAAAGGCAGTAGGAATTTGCAAGTTTAGTAAGTAGCCCAAGTAACTCTGATGAATGTGGCTCTCATACTTTGGGAAGCCCTAATGTAAACAAATTAGACAATGTCATAAGAACTTAAAGAACCAAGAAATTTCCTGGAGAGGTCTGAATCTTTAAAAATGAGGAAGGTAAGTGGGATGAGACAGTTTTTCTCCCGCCACCACCCCCCCCTTTTTTTGGTCACAGATTTCCACTAAATCTACTAATTTCCTTACTTGAGTCATATTGCTTTTGAATAAGGCCGTTTATAAAATGTTCCTTTTGGTGGTTCCAAACTTCCAGGCCACTAAGGCGGGTGCGGCATCTATGATTCACTACATGGTTCTGATATCAGCTCGTTTGGTGCTACTTACTTTATGTGGATGGGTACTTTGTTGGACCCTCGTCAATCTCTTCCGAAGCCATTCAGTGCTCAATCTCCTTTTCCTTGGCTACCCGTGAGTACTCCAGTTTTACCATTGTATTAGTAAGTTTTTAAAGAAATAGTTTGGATCAAGCAAACAGTAGTATAAAAGTGAGGAAAAGGAAATTCTTCAAATATAAAAACCAAAAGTTTAGAAAATTGGAAAGATGAGTGGATAGGGTGACGATCTAATTTATTTTCTACACTAGGACACAATTGGAACAATAGGCTTAAACCAGGACTGTCCCAAGAGACTTGAGAGGTATGCTATTCTACCAGTGGAGAATATTTTAATTGGCTCTCTTCACCAAATAAAGGGACCTGGTACAGCCTGTATTGACACAAATGATGGGTAGTGTTAGTTGAATGGACTGGCTCAACCGGTCTTCCTCTTTTGGTCAAAGTACTTTGATATTTGGCTTCATGTAACAAATATGCCGTACTCATGCCCTATAGACTTACCTTTTTTGACCAGCATTTTATTATGGAAACTTAAATTTTTTTTTAATGTTTGTTTATTTTTGAGAGAGAGACAGAGCATGAGCTGGGGAGGGGCAGAGAGAGAGGGAGACACAGAATCCAAAGTAGGCTCCAGGCTCTGAGCTGTCAGCACAGAGCCAGATGTGGGGCTCAAACTCACGAACTGCGAGATCATGACCTGAGCTAAAGTCGGACACTTAACTGACTGAACCACCCAGGTGCCCCGTGGAAATTTTAAACACGTGAGATTGAAAGAATTTTTCAGCAAACACCTGTGCAACTGCATCTAAATTTCACCCATTAATGTTTTACTATCATTGCATAACACATAACTGTCCAACCATTCCTCTGTCCATCTATCAGTCCACCTTATTTTTGATGCATTTCAAAGTTAAGTTGCAGACCTCAGTTCACTTCTTCCAAAATATGTCAGCCTATGTATGCATATCAGTCACTAGAGTTTGATATTTGTTTACAGTTTTTCTTTTGAGGTAAAATTAATACATAAAATTCACAAATCTTGTGTACATTTGCTGAGTTTTGATAAATGCATACACTTACAAGTCAAATCTGTGTCCCAATATAGTACATGACCATTATTCTAGAGGTTGCTTCATGCCTCTTTCCAAACACCACCAACCACTTCCCAGAGGTAATCACTGTTTTAATTTTTTTTCCACCATAGATTAGTTTGCCTGTTCTAGAATTTCGTATAAATGGAATTATACTGGATATACACTTTTGTGTAAAGCTTCTCTCAGCATATTGTTTTTGAGATTTATCCATGTGGTTACATATATCAGTAACACTTCATTGTATGAATATACTACAGTTTGTTTATTCTCCTACTATTGAATATTTGGATTGTTTCCAGTTTGGGGATATTACTAAGAATAAAATTGTTAGGTACATTCTTACACAAGCCTTTTTTGTGAAGAAATGTTTTCATTCTCTTGAGAGAAATATCTAAGAGAGGCCTTGCTAGGCCATAAGGTAGGAGTATGTTTAGTTTTATAAGAATCTACCAGACCTCTTCGCAAAGATGTTGTATCCTTTTACCCCCCACCAATTCTATAAGAATTCTAGTTGCGCCACACGTTTGTCAGCATTTGATGTTTTCTGTTTTTTATTTTTAAAGTTTATTTCTTTATTTTGAGTGAGAGAGAGAGAGAGCATTCATGTGTGCGTGAGCAGGGGAGGGGCAGAGAGGAAGAGAGAGAATCCCAAGCAGGCTTCATGCTGTCAGCATGGAGCTAGATGCAGGGCTTGATCCCAGTAACCGTGAGATCATGACCTGAGTCAAAGTCAAGAGTTGTACACCCGACCAACTAAGCCACCCAGGCATCCCTGGTGTTTTTAAAATTTTAGCCATTCTGATCAATGTATAGTTGCAACTTATTGTACATGTTGGCTTTTTAAACTGTTTTGCATAGTTTAACTTTTATGCCTTGGGCCAATACTTTCTTCATTGGATGTTAATGGATAGCTGTCATTCTTTGAGCTGTTCTGTGCTAAGTGCTAGGCTAGGTGTTTATAAACATCACCTCATGAAATCATACCATAACTCAGGAGGCAGTGTATTTAGTCCGCCATAACGGATGCAAAGTATTCGGGGCTTTAAAAAGTTAGAAGTTTATTTCTGTATAGTATGTGTGTAAATCATATTGGATAGCTGTGGCAGCTAGCTCCATGGTGTTGGGACCTAAGCTCCTGCTATCTTTTTTACTCCACACTCCCTAGCAGGATAGATTGTAAAGGACTTTGGAAATTTGCAGCTGTATCTGATCTAAAAATTCTATTGCAGTGGAAGAACAGGAGCACAGTGGCTGTTGGCAGACAGCAGGGTTTGCCACAGGTAAAGACAGATTGAGTCTAAAATAAACTTACCCGTGGTCAGTTAGTGAGAAAGACTCTGGCCTTTTTGATTTCAGAGCCCTTGTCTGTACCATTACTCTGTAATCAGTAGTTCTCAAAGTGTGGTTTCCAGAACAGCAGCATTAGCATCAGCTGGAAAGTTTTTAGAAATAGAAATTCTCAAAATCTGCCCCAAATCTACTGAAACAGAAACTTCGGAAAGTAGGACCCAGCAATTTGTCTTTTAACAAGCCCTCCAGATGATTCTGATGCTTGCTCAAGTTTGAGAATCATTGTTTTATATAACCATTTATGGTACTGAAGTGTAAGCATGAATTTAACAGTTACATAGCATAAAATCAAGATATAATCAAAGATTGTATGAACAGGGATGATAGGAAGTCTATTGGTATACTATGGTAGGCCTGATTATACTGTTTAATTAAGGCAGTCATCAACTCAGTTTATTAGTATTAACCTTTTTGCCTGTAAAATGAATTTTCTATGTTACAAACATTTTGCATGATTCATATTTCTTATAAGGTATAATATTTTACATCAATTGTTTCTTTATTTCTAGATTAATATTTCAGTTGCTTCAACTGAAATGATTTCGTTATTCTATTTATCAACAACAGCTGGTTGAATCCATTAGAAGGTTTTTTGGTTTTTTTAATTTTTTTTTTTTTTTAAGTTTATTTTTGAGACAGAGCATGAGCAGGGGAGGGACAGAGAGAGAGAAGGAGACACAGAATCTGAAGTAGGCTGCAGGCTCTGAGCTGTCAGCACAGAGCCTGACACGGGGCTCAGACCCAAAAACCAGGAGATCATGACCTGAGCCAAAGTCGGATGGCCAACCGACTGAGCCACTCAGGTGCCCCATTGTTTTTTTTTTTTTAATGTTTGTTTATTTTTGAGAGAGAGACAGAGAGAGCACAAGTGGGGAGGGGCAGAGAGAGAGGAAGACACAGAATCCGAAGCATGTTCCAGGCTCTGAGCTGTCAGCACAGAGCCAGATGGGCTCGAACCCACAAACTGTGAGATCATGACCTAAGCCGAAGTCAGATGCTTAACCAACTGAGTCACCCAGGTACCCCTGAATCCATTAGAAGGTTAACCCTATTTGATTTGAAAGGCTAATTATGGATATATCAAGGAATATTTTGGCTAAGTTTAAAAGGATTACCATATCAAAATGGCTAGCAAACTTTTTAGGAATAGAAAGAAGCTTATTAATTTTTGAAGGCTCTCCACACTCCTGCAACAGAGTGAAATAAGCGTGTAATTTAAACAGTTTATATTTAAATATGTTTACTTTCTTCAAATTTTAAAAGTTGTATAATCTTTTATTTAACTTCAATTTAAAAATTAAGTATGCGAAATATAAAATACTAGATAATGGCAGTAATCATCTTTATTTTCTTGTTTATTCATAGATTAAAAAAGAAAGGGACTCTTTTCTGCCCTTTTTTTTTTTTTTTTAAATATGATTCTCAGCTAGTTTCTCAGTTTAGGGTAAGTTAGTCCAATGACTAACAGTTGTAGCTCTTACATTTATTTTAAATCTATCCAGGGGGATGGGGGAGAGGGGAAAATGGATGATAGGCATTGAGGAGGGCACTTGTTGGGATGAGCACTGGGTGTTGTATGTAAGCAA
Source organism: Acinonyx jubatus (assembly GCF_027475565.1). Lineage (NCBI taxonomy): Eukaryota > Metazoa > Chordata > Mammalia > Carnivora > Felidae > Acinonyx > Acinonyx jubatus. Next base: position 64,414,776 of record NC_069384.1, on the reverse strand, counting down.
TGAATCACAGGAATCTACCCCTAAAACGAAGAGCACACTGTGTGTTAGCCAAGTTGACAATAAATTATATTTAAAAAATAATAATAAAATTTTTAAAAAATTAAAAATTAAAAAAAAAAGAATCTGTCCACTGCTCCCTGTAACCTCTGCTATTATATTCTAAACCTCCATCTGGTCTTCTGGTAATCCATTCTTGCCCTCCTCCTTTCCATTTTTCACTGTAGCTATAATGATTTTCAAAATGAAAGTTGAATCATGTTACTAACCTTCTTTAAAATTCTTTAATAAATTATTTCCTTTACCCCCTTTACCTTACAGAGAGCCCTCCATAGTCTAAGCTTTTGATGTTACCTTTCTCTCATCCTATGAGTTTCTCTCATTCTACCCTGGATCAGTTATCTGTTGCCATATAATGCTGTAACAAACAACTGCAAAACCATGGTAGCATACCACAGTATATATTGATCGTGCATGAGTTGGGGTCATCCGGAAATCTGGAAGCTGTCCTGATCTTAGCTATGTTTAGTCACATTTGTTGGATTGACTGGCTGTCAGTTTAAGTAACTAGGACAACTCAGTTTTGCTCCATGGGTCTCTCATGCTCTGGCAGGCTAGACATGGACACATGAAATTGATCAGATCCATTTCAAGCTTCTGATCACAGCATGTCTACTGACATTCCTTGGGCCAGAACAGATCACATTGTTGAGCCCATTGTGGGTATAGGGCAGGATCACTTCACACACAGAGGGCTATGTGGTGAGACTACAAAGAAGGGTTAAGAAATGGGGCCATCACTGCAGTCTGCCTTGCACCGTAGCCTCTTATCCCATCTTTACATGTGCAGTTTGTTTCGGCAGTATTGAACTTACAGGCTTCTCTGGCCTTCACAGTTTTGCACGTGTGAGTTCTGTTACTTCTGCATTTATTCCTTCCCACAGGGCATATACACAGTGGATCCCGGAGTCGTTACCCATCTTCTTACTTAGTAACAAGCTCATTTTTTTTCCCACTGTAGAAAACTATGAACAGGTGAATTTGTTAATTTTTTATAAAATACATAACTAAATAGGATATATTTTTATTTGCTATTTTCCATATCTGAACTTATGCCAGCAAATTGAGTATTTTATTTACAATGCATAAGTCACAATGTGGACGTTACTTAATAAAGACTGGGGAAAGAATTTTTTTAAGTTTTAAAGAGCCATGGGTGAAATAACTATAAGAAGTTATGAAAAGTCTCAAAATATTCAGGCCTTTAATCAAGTTACTCTACTTGTAGAGATTTATTTATTGTATTTATAGAATTTTTTTTCATTAATCCATTAGATACTTACTGAGTTCCTAGTATATTTCAGTCACTTTTCTACACATCAAGGATATAGTAGTGAATTAAGCAGACCAAAATCGCCGGTTCACGGAACTTATATTGTAGTGAGGGAGATAGACCAAGAGAAAAAATAACAAATAAAAAACCTAACACACATGTAAAATAGATGGAGTAGAAAGATCTGTGAAGAAAAATAACCAGGCAAGGGGACCTAGGAGTGCCTGTAGGATCAGGATGGGTGATATAGTCAGGAGGCAGGGAGCCCCTCACTAAGAAGGGGAAGTTTGAGGGGTGCCTGGGTGGCTCAGTCAGTTAAGTGTCTGACTTTGGCTCAGGTCATGATCTCAGGGTTCATGAGTTCGAGCCCCACATCGGGCTCTGTGCTGACAGCTCAGAGCCTGAGTCCGCTTGAAATTCTGTCTGCCTCTCTCTCTCTGCCCCTCTTCTGCTCGCACTCTGTCTCTCTCTCTCTCTCTCTCTCTCTCTCTCTCTCTCTCTCTCAAAAATAAATAAACATTTAAAAAAAGCGGGGGTAGTTTGAAGTGAACAGTCTGCAATTTGGCACCTGGGTGGCTCAGTTGGTTGAGCATCTGACTTCAGCTCAGGTCATGATCTCATGGTTTTTGAGTTCGAGCCCCACATCAGGCTCTGTGCTGATAGCTCAGAGCTTGGAGTGTGCTTCAGTTTCTGTGTCTCCCTCTCTCTCTGCCCCTCTCCTGCTCTCGTGCTCGCTCGCTCTCTCTCAAAAATAAACATTAAAAAAAGAAAAAAAAATTACCAGAGGTACACAAAGATCATGTAGGAAAGTGCTTATCCATATATTGATATTTATGGTAATGCAAAATAAGAAACAGCCTAAGTTTCCAACAAGAAATAGGTAAATTATGGTACATCTGTATGAGAACACTATAGTTATCTTTAAAAATTGTTGTAGAAAAAATATTAATTACATGGAAAAATGCTCAAAATATACACTCACACATAATCACCCACTCAGTTAAAACAAGATACAGGGGCATCTAGGTGGCTAAGTCACTAAATCACTAAATCTGATTTCGGCTCAGGTAATTTCTTTCCATGGTTCATGTGTTCAAGCTCTGCATTGGCGTGGAGCCTGCTTGGGATTCTTTCTCTCGCCCTTTCTCTCTCTGCCCCTCCCCTGCTCACATGCTAATAAATAAATAAACTTAAAAATATATATATACAAAAGTTTTTGCTGTATGAGGCTTAACATATAAAAAAAGCAAACATGAAGTCTGTGCACCCAGTTGTAAAAATTATAAAACCGATTATTTTTTAGGTGTTTTGTATTTTGTCGTGATTTTCTGTAGTCTTCTGTTATTCTACAATGAATGTATATTGCCTTTATGGGAAGAAATTAAAGGACTTCCCCAGTAATGAATTTACCACAGCAAAGTCCCTGTTACATTCACACTGGTGAATCATGACTATTTTACTAACATAGTTATCAGATTTGATCTTAGGGGCATCTGTGGTCCTTTTTTCATATTTACCTTTTTCTACAGGTTTGGTGTTTATGTTCCTCTCTGCTGTTTCCACCAAGATAGTAGAGCTCATCTTCTTCTCACAGACTATAACTACATGGTTCAGCACCAGGCGGTAGAAGACAGTGCCTCAACTGTGGGTGGCTTGGCCAAATCCAAAGACTTTCTCTCCTTATTGCTGGAGTCTCTAAAAGAACAGTTTAATAATGCCACGCCCATCCCCACCCACAGCTGCCCCCTATCTCCAGACCTCATTCGCAATGAAGTAGAGTGTCTGAAAGCAGATTTCAACCACAGAATCAAGGAAGTTCTCTTCAACTCCCTCTTCAGTGCCTACTATGTCGCATTTCTACCCCTGTGTTTTGTGAAGGTAAGTGGTTACTTTTGTATGCCTCCTGGATTTGTGTGTGAATGACATAAACTGGGTATTTCTTATTTAATCCCCCTTTTCTCTGTCTCCCCTTTGGCAGCCTGGATTGGTGGAGTTCGGCTGCATCTGGAGTGCACTAATACCGCTCCTGGTTGGCGGATAGGTATTTCCATATATGTGATGCACCCCTGGTGGTCCCCTCTTTTTTTCTTTCTTTTTTAAAGTGTTTTTTTTTTTTTTTTTTTTTTTTCAGTTCCTGGGGAGAATAAAACTTGTGTTTATAATAGAATCAGTATGTAGTAGTTTAAGAGGACTGAGGTTTCAGCCTATTGTAGTTGATCTTAACATGGTTAATCAGGAGTTTCCTTGAACTTAATCTAACCTTTATCTAAACTTCAATTTACTTCAGTAGAAAAGAAAAATGGTCTGGATGTCACTTGGGCCCAAAATCTTTTGGGACATTTTAGTGCCCTTTCTTTACCCTTTGAGAAGCACATCTGCAGCCGGATGGTCATTCACAGAGCACTCACTTCTTCTAGAAAGAAAGCACTTAAAATATAATTGCCTCTCCCTCCCAACCCTAATTCATACAGCCAGAAAGTCAGGTTGAAGGATTTTGGAGGACTCTGCTCTTGAACTTTCTGCACGGACAGCAGGACAACCAATGCATGTGTGACTCAGTGTGGCATTTGTCTGCAGGGCGTATGTACACGCACCCATCCTTACCTTCTTGCTTACCAGTGCATGGATCATTTCTCCCTCTTCTGATCTCTTCCAGAGTACCCAGTACTATGACATGCGCTGGTCATGTGAGCACCTCATTATGGTGTGGATCAATGCTTTTGTCATGCTCACCACACAACTTCTGCCATCCAAATATTGTGATTTGCTACATAAATCAGCTGCTCACCTGGGCAAGTGGCAGAAGCTCGAACATGGGTCCTACAGCAATGCTCCACAGCACATGTGAGTAGCCTGAGGGTAAAGCCATATCACACCTTTCTACATGCTGCTGATCATGTTTACTTGCTTTGTGTGTCATTCTTGTTCTTGGCTTTGAACATTTGAGGTTTTTTTTTGTTTGTTTGTCTGTCAACATGGATGCTTGTCATCACTCTAAACTGAACACAGGGGACATTAACTCATTCCCACCACCACCCCCCCAGACCCTCCTTAAATGCCTCCTACCTTTCAACTGCCCAGTCACTCTAGAGTTTGTAATTTGTTTCCCAAGCTGTAATATTGGAGTTTTCTTTCAGTCTTAACCCTTTGCCCAAATTCACAGAGTCATGATATATTTTTAATTCTCTTTGGAAGACTGTAAGATTCATCTTCTCATCTTCATTGCCACAGCTAAATAGCTGCTAGCTAATCATCTCACACACCGGCAGCTAAAATTTGCTTCTCTCATCTTTTCTTCCTAATAAATGCAAATTTGTTCTAGTAATTTTCCTTGCTTCCTTTTTTTGTTATTTTTTCCCCCTAAACTCACTAATGAATGTCTCTCTGCTTTTCCCATATTTAAATGAAAACTGTCCCTAGTTGAGTTCTCTGTAAGCATTTCTCTCATTGTGTTCCCTTATCAGTCATTTCTCTGCATGGTCCCTGTGATCCAAAATGCCTAACTTTGGAACCCTTTGGTTCTCTCACTTCTGAGCCCTCACCATACCTTCCTCTCAGACCTGGACCATCTTCATCTTCTTCCCTTTTATAATTGGAACATTTCACAAATTTCATCATCTAGAAATTCTTTCCTAATTAAGTGGGACAGATTGAGGGGACCTTCCCTTCCCCTCTCCCCCTCAGAGTCCTCCCTTCAATTATCTGCCTTGATGTCTGATACAGATTAGCACAGGCCTTCAAGCCCAGGAACTGAAAGAGATTGGGCCAGGCTGAAAAGAAACCCGACTGTGGGCAAAGGACAGATTTCAATAAAAATTGAAAATACAATCCACAGTACTAGTACTGTACATCTTCAGGCTCCTGATGGCACATGGCCATGAGGTGTATCATCACTTTAATGCTGGTAAGTGTGAGTAAGGCTGATGGAACATTTTCTGAACTGGGAAAGCTTCAGGGTGCTAGACGTTTTTTTTGTTTTTTAACATATCTAAAATGCTGTCCCAGTTCTTACCCTAGGAAACTAACATTTCCAAAATCAGCAAGAGATGAATTAACTTAGATTTTTTAAAAAGCTTAACCTGAAGATCCCCATCCCCACCCCAACTCCATTACATTGGTGCTGGAAAGAATGAAGCTTCTTCCATAACTTCTTTTTCCTAGAGAAACTTCTATAAAAATAAACCAAGAAAGTGGTAAAAAGAAAAGTCTGTGTGTCAGTACCTTGTGTGTCTCTGTGTTCTGTATAGCTTCACACATATATGAGGCATTTGAAGTATGTGACAAATAAACTGATACTCTATAGCTTTTGGGGATGTAATTCTGCAGTAAATGTCATGCTAATTCGACAGTATGTTCATTTTCCACTACTCCTACTACCATCCGCTCTCTCTTCTTGTTGGTTCTCTCCAGCATTTCCATCCATAGATTTTGCTCACTTGGGATTGAGATGACCATCCACCTGCTTACATTCGATTTTCTGGCTCATAGATGCCTTACACATTTATTTTGGCTCATTCTCCTAAGCCTCTTAAGTCCCTTGACACTGATTTAACTGTATCACTTGGTAACATCTCTACTCTATAGCAGTGAAGTTATGATAACAAATACTTTCTACTCTTTCCAGTTTGTGCAATTACTGTATTCTCAGAATTCAGGCAGATGAAGCCTTGAATACTTAATCCCTTCCATAGAAATGTAGTTGCCCTTGCCAGACACTGTCTTAGCTGTTATTGCCAATATGCTAACATTGCATTTCTTTCTCCCTTAGTTGGTCAGAAAATACAATATGGCCTCAAGGGGTGCTGGTGCGACACAGCAGATGTTTATATAGAGCCATGGGGCCTTACAACGTGGCAGTGCCTTCAGACGTATCCCATGCCCGCTTTTATGCAAGTACCACTTATTTCTTTTCAAACGTAAACTTAGTGGTAAGCATTAGGAGGCCTCTCTGTGCGTAAGCACCTAGCACAGTGTGTAGCACATACGGAAGTTAATACATGGTAATTATCACTACTAGTATAATAGTCCCTGTCTTTTGGAAGTGTATTCTGAAAGGCAGTTTTAAGGTCAAATACCATTATCCCAGCTTCAGCAGCTTGAAGTTACACTGGAATTTGTTGAGTCTAGTATTACTTGAAACAAGTAGGCAATTATTTAAGACTTCCTTGTTTCATCTTACAATATTTATTTGTAATAGTTTGGTTTAGTGGTATCTTTATTATATTGTATTGTGTATCCTTAAGTGACATTTGATGTAGTAATGTAATGTTTTTGTTTTGTTTTTTGTATTTGTCATACATATCACCTCCTTAAAGTACCTTGACTTCCCTTATCAAAGTAAGACAAATGCCATGATCTCTGGCCTTTTACTTTTTCTGGATTAAAAGGGGAAAAGGGGGGCGCCTGGGTGGCTCAGTCGGTTGAACTTCCGACTTCGGCTCAGGTCACGATCTCGCGGTCTGTGAGTTCGAGCCCCGCGTCGGGCTCTGTGCTGACAGCTCAGAGCCTGGAGCCTGCTTCTGATCCTGTGTCTCCCGCTCTCTCTGACCCTCCCCCATTCATGCTCTGTCTCTCTCTGTCTCAAAGTAAATAAACGTTAAAAAAAATTAAAATAGAAAATTAATTAAAAAAAAATTAAAAAAAAATAATAAAATAAAAGGGGAAAAGGTTTATAAGTTAAAAAGGAAGAAGCAGTAGACATCCACCAGACATCTAGCTAGACATCCCAGCTTCTGTCCCATTTGAATTTATACCTTGGATTATGTTCTATTTGATCTTTTCAGTGTCCAGGAAATTCTGACTCTAGGAGGCAACAGTATTAACTTATAAGAGGAAAGCCAGCTGATCAGTGGCAGTGGGAAAAAGAAGGTGCATACAGAGGACTGTTTCATACAGAGGACCGTTCATAGTGCAGGGCATTGCCTTTGAATGAAGATTATATTCTAAGAAAGAATTGGAGGCCTTTTTGGGGATACTTGAATCTCTTCCTCCCTCCCAGTTCCGTGGGAGTGTACATGGGCTTTCTGGTTCAGTAGGCGTTCGCTACTAAGGCCTTTCAATTAAATACTGGGAACTCTATATCAGGGCTGGATGCTTGTGAATACCATTGTGGAAGGTGGGGCTGGGTGGGGGCTGGGAGGAGCACGGAGAAGGTGAAAGGCCCTTGAATGAGGAAACTACCAGCAACTCCTTCTAGACTCCTATGGGGTTGCCTTAAGATGGAAGAGTAGACTTAAGTCACAGCTGCATAATCATTTGGTTTCTACACAGAATATTTAATTCAGTCAGCTGACTTCCACAGGCCATTAATGACTTCTGTTGGCCTGGGCAGTCCCCTTGAAACCTATAATGACCAGGTATTCTACTGGAGTTTTCTGCTTGAAAAATAAGTGTTTTCCTTGCTAGTGTGTTGAACAGCTGAAGAATTGGGCAAAATCCAAAGAATAAGGATTAGGGAAGTTAACTTATTACCTGACTTTGCATGACCAAACAGGTAAATCAGTACTTCTCAAAGCGGTCCTTGAGCCACTTGCATGTAAATCACCTGGCCCACTCCTTAAAGTGATTCAGGACCCCTACCCCAGACTTCTGAATCAGAGTCTCTGAAGGATTCCAGGAGTTTGCAGCATTTACAGATTTCGAAATGATTCTTAGGAACACTGAAGTTTGAGAACGTTCATTTAAAATATGCCTACTACCTGTAACTGTTAGAATTTAAAGCCTTTCCTCACCATTCTACTCATTCAGTTTATAGCTTAGTGGCACGTTTAATTTTAATTGCTAGAATTGCCACAGAAACTCCAATTGCCTGGGTCCTTTTAGAGCCATTTTTGTACATTCTATTACTAAATATCATATACTAGAACCCAGGGTAAACAGTTTCTTTCTCCCAAAGAAGGACCCTAAGAACCTGGCTACCTTTCATGATAATTAGGCTTTATTCTCAGATTTGTGCCTTGAGGTCCAAATTAGTTTATTTAGATATGATATACCACCATTGCTACAATTTGCACCCTATGACCTCTATCTTTCTATTCATAATGCATTTTTATTAGTAAACCAGGATTTAGCCACTTAAAAAATTTGGTAGAGGGGCGCCTGGGTGGCTCAGTCGGTTAGGCGTCCGACTTCGGCTCAGGTCACGATCTCGCGGTCTGTGAGTTCGAGCCCTGCGTTGGGTTCTGTGCTGACTGCTCAGAGCCTGGAGCCTGTTTCGGATTCTGTGTCTCCCTCTCTCTCTGACCCTCCCCCGTTCATGCTCTGTCTCTCTCTGTCTCAAAGTAAATAAACGTTAAAAAAAATTAAAATAGAAAAATAAAAAATAAATAAAAAATTTGGTAGAAGTGAATACAGCAGCCCTGTTTTTAGCCAAACTCTAATTCTGACTGAATTTTCCTTCTCTCATTGTCCTGTATGTGCACCCTATTTCTCAATATCCAGAAAAAAAAGTCCAGCAGAAATATATGGTGTAGAGGATTTGAGTCAGTGATGATGGTGGGTACACAGTTTAAGGGAAAATTAAGAAATTATTGTATTGATATTTCAGCTTGTAAGACCTCCCCTCTCCCCAGACTTGTCTAGCGCAGGTGTTTATGTCTCAGACCAGCCCACAACTAACAATGATTTTTACATTTTTAAATGGTTTACATTTTAAACGGTTGTAAACACCGATATAATATCTTCGATTTTTGCCTTGTGACTTGCAAAGTCTAAAATATTTCCCATTCGGTCCTTTATCCAGCCCCTGTCTTAGATAAATATACTTTGGATTATCTCAAATAGAATATATACCCAAGATATAATTTAAGAAAAATGTTTAGAGGCAGAGTTCTTTTGGGTATAATCCTTTTTCATGTCTCAGGGCATTGAAATAAAATTTATTTCATTATTCCTTGAGCAAAATGGGAAAGGTTTGGGTCTCTACAGCAAGAAATAGCCTGATTGATGTTCAGTAAGCAGATCTATATATTATTGCACATAGGAACCTGTAAATATGAAATTATCTTAGGAGAAAATGTGAGAAGACTACAGTATTTTTCTGTGAAATAACGTTTTGTTTTTTAATGTCTTTACAGTTCCTATTTCATCGTCCATTAAGGCTGTTAAATCTGCTTATCCTTATTGAGGGCAGTGTCGTCTTCTACCAGCTCTATTCCTTGCTGCGGTCAGAGAAGTGGAACCACACACTTTCCATGGCTCTCATCCTCTTCTGCAACTACTATGTTTTATTTAAGCTTCTCCGGGACAGAATAGTATTAGGCAGGGCATACTCCTACCCACTCAACAGTTATGAACTCAAGGCAAATTAAGCTGCCTCTCAACAATGAGGGAGAACTCAGATAAAAATATTTTCATACGTTCTATTTTTTTCTTGCGATTTTTATAAATATTTAAGATATTTTATATTTTGTATACTATTATGTTTTGAAAGGTGGGAAGGGTAAGGGATATTAAATGTATCCATAAACAAGGTGATGTGATCTTTCATGTGTTAGTACATTTGAATAATACACCGGACGAGAGGTGTGCCTCTGCAGTAAAGAGATTGATTTGTTTGTGTGGCTCTGGAATAACTCATTCATTTATGAACACATCTCATATATCACTTGACACCATACCTTTGGTGTGTCTACGCTGCTTCCAGTCCGAATTATCTTTAGTCCTCGGTTGGCCCGACTGCTACAGAAAGGGAAGTCAGTGGAGTCGCCTGACAGCACCCAGTCTCTTTCTCTTTGGCTGGCTAACTGTATTGGAGTACATGGAATAAAGATTGGGTTATAGTCCTGGGTGGGGTTCTCTTTGTTGCCTACTGGGAGGAAGCATTTCTGAGATAGGAACTCAGCATTTTGTTCTGTTCAATGACATTTAAAAATACTTACAGATAAGCTACTATCCTGAAACTCAGGATTTTGCAGTCATTTTCCCTGTTCTTTCACTTCTTTTGCCTCTTAGATTTTCCTTTTATTATTAGCTATTTGCAATAATATTTTTTAAGACAGTCTTTAGAACGAAAGACCATATCATGAAGGAGATGGTGTATGGCTGGACCAGTGGGAGAAGATGAGTGTAAAGCCATGTGGGCTGGCATATAGGCAGGCTGAAGATACCAAGTAACTGGAAGGATGGGCAAGTTCTCAGCTAAACAATCTTGGATGCAGTCTGGACAGCAGCCCACAGCATGTTTGGAGTTATAAGCAGAAGTGAAATAGAAGAAGTTACCTCTTTGTCCTCAGATGATTTGATCTATGCCTAAAATGTGTTTTTAATTTCAAATTCCAGAACCTCTATGTTTGTGAGCATTAACCTTTTTTGGTCCATGTCCATATTCTCAAGAGGTGAACTACTTAGTCAATTGATGTCAGTAGTCATCTAAACTTCTGAGGCCTTGTCTTGAGAGCCTGAAATGTATTCTCATATGTTTTCTGTGCTTTGGCTTTTTTACACTGTGAAGTTTTTGGTGAAACACAATATGACCTATGAAGTAAAAAGACCAATCATGTAATTCATAAACTGACTCTGAAAACAATTCTTGCAGAAGAGTTCCCAACAGGTTTTCAGCAAAGGCAGCATTATGAGGAGTACGTGTCTATATACAGCTATCCAAGGTGACTGCTAAGTTTAACCATTTTCCCCTTAAATATTTTGACATGTATACTTTTTGTTGTTTTTAAGATACATTATTTGGCAGTCTGAGTCTGAGTCCATGCAGCTATTCAACAAATACATATTGACCACCAGGCACAATATTAGGCACTGGGAAAATAACAGTGAAAAAGAAATGCAAAGTTCCTACCCTCATAGAACTTACAATATGGAGGTGCAAAATGTGCCGTAAATAAATTCATGTGTATTGTCTCCTGGTAGTAATAAGTAAGCGTGGTAAAGAGAAAATAAATCAGGGCAAAGAAATAGTGCCAGGAGTGGCATTGCTAGAAGACGTCTTTGAGAAGATGATTTCTGAGCAAAGAGCAGAGCAAAGAAGCAAGACTGAGCCACCTAAATAATTTGGGGAGCATTCAGTAATACCAAAGACAGTGGCCTGAGGTGGGAACAATTTTGGTATATTGGAAAAATAGCAGGTAACCACAGTGTATTGGCTGCTTTTGTAAAGTGGCTCAACCTAAATAAGGTGGTTCTTGGAGTGGAGGGAGGCCATCTCAATATTCTTTCCTTAGATAGGGTTTCTTTTGACCCATAAACATTTTGAAGAGATTACTTGACAGCTCAGAGCAAAATGGGTGGTCTTGGCACATCAAAATGGCTCCAACTTGGTTCTATCAGCTCAGATAGATTAGATCTGATTAAAGAGAACAGACTGGCTCTCCTAAGCTGATCCCCTACACTCCTGCCTGCCCCTTCTGGTTTGACCTGTCTTGGCCATATCCTAAATGAGTCCTAAATCAGGAGGACCAGATGCCAGGCTGGCTAAACAAATGAGTGAATATAAGAAATAAAAATTAGTTTGGGCTGGGGCGCCAGGGTGGCTCAGTCGGTTGAGTGTCTGACTTCGGCTCAGGTCATGATCTCACAGCTTGTGAGTTCGAGCCCCGCATAGGGCTCTGTGCTGACAGCTTGGAGCCTGTAGCCTGCTTCGGATTCTGTGTCTCACCCTCTCTCTGCCCCTCCTCCGCTCATGCTCTGTCTCTGTCTCTCTCTCTGTCTCTCTCTGTGTCAAAAATAAACATTCAAAAAAAAGAATTAAAAAAAAAATTAAGTTTGGGCTAATGAAATTTCAAAGTGCCCCCCTCCCCCTTGCAGATATGACAGCATCAGGGAGATAAAAGCCTCCAGTGCAACATGCTCCTACATATTTCAGCTGTCCTTTGTAGGTGCCACATTCAGATGTAGTTCCCTGTGTATCCCTTTACTTATGCGTCATGTGAAAGAAAGTACATCATCTTTGCTTGGTGATTAGGAGATGCATACTCAGTAAAGAATTGCCTTTTGGTGACTGTTTATATACTGGGAAATTAAGTGGAAAAAAATGGCATAGCAAAAGATCAGTTGGGTGAACTTTGGATACAGGAAAAGGAGAAAGATGCTTGGCCAGTTTGGGTGGTTTAAGGTGGGTAAGTAGAGGAAAGCAGTTCATAGGCATGAGCATGATGGGAATATTCCTCAATATCCTATTTACTCTGATTCCGTGTTATATTCCTTAAGCTTCTTTCCCCTCCCTATCAGTCATCACCACCAACCCTCCCCCATTTCTATTTACTGAGCAATTATTACATATCAGACACTGCTGGGTGCCAGAGATGGTGATGCTGAGCGTTCATTAATAGAAGACAGATAAGTAATTATAACACAAAGGTGTTCAGAAAGGTACAGAAAGGTACAGAGGTGATGCAGAAAAGAGATTTATCAACTTTGCTTGAAAGCTGCAGTGTCATGAAGACTTCACTGCAACAGTAACACATAAGGAGCATTTTAAAGGAGGACTGGGAGTTGACCACTTAGATGAGGGAAAGAAGGTTCATGTGGTACGAACAGGACATACAAAAATCCAAGGCACGGACTTGGGCTAGTTTAGTGGGTTTTTAAAAAAGTTTTTATGTATTTTGAAAGAGAGAAAGCATGAGTCGGAGGGGCAGAGAGGGAGAGAGAGAGAGAAGGAGAGATCCCAAGCAGGCTCCGCACTGTCAGTACAGAGCCCAATGCGGGGCTCGAACTCACGAACCGTGAGATCATGACCCGAGCCAAAGTTGGAAGCTTAACCAACTGAGCCACCCAGCATGCCATGGACTTGGACTAGTTTTTAAAAAACCAGTTCAATAATGCTAGCGAGATAGGCAAAGGATAGATTATAGAAAGACTTGAATTCCACATAGGTCACAGGTTCTCAAAGGTGTGATCCTTGGATACTACATCAGATCTAAGTCAGAATCAAGAGTGAAGCCCAAAAATGTGCCCCTTTCACAAGCACTTCAAGTAATTCTTAGAAGTCTAGGAACTGAAGGCAGCTAATGGAAGATTTTAAACTTAGGAGTTAGGACCCAGAGAGTTCTCAAAATGTAATCTCTGGGTCTGCAGCAGCAGCATCACCTAACTAGGAACTGCTTAGAAATGGAAAATTTTGAGCCCTATCCAAAACCTACTAAGTCAGAAACTCTGGATAGAGCCCAGAAATCTGTTTTAACACACTCAAGGTGATTTCGATGAGATCCACCATCCTTAGACAACTTTGGCAGCAGTATGTACAATCTGGAGAATGGACAGATGTCAGTGAGAAAGCGGGGAGATCAGTTAGCCAACCATTTAAAAAGTTCATGTAAGAGAAGGTGAGAGGGGGTGGGGTGAGGTGTCAAAGTTGTGTGGGTGATAGAAACAGTGGGGTGAAAGGGAAGGACAATTCTGGTGAATAAAAACATTTTAGAGCAGAGAGGAAGAGGAAGCTTTCAAGTGAACCAGACTAAGGAAATGGAGGTCTAAGAGACAAGGTGAACTAGTGTTTCAAGGAAGAAATGATCAACAGTATCAAATATGAGAGAAGAAGGAAGTCAAGAGACAGAATTGACTGTTGATGTGATTATTGGATCATTGGTGACTTTAGCCAAGAGAAATTTTAATGGAGCAATGGGGGTGGAGGTCAGGTTGCAGTTGGTCCAGAGCAGTGAATTGGAATGAAGAAGTTGTGAATTAGAAGGTGTTCTTGGGAGCCCTTGGGAAGAGGAATAGCAATTCCTGTGAGCTAGAAGGAAGTTCAGGTACATACATATATGGATGAGAAGGTGCTGGTGGGGGGCAGGGGTATTGAAGAAACATCTGACAGCATAAACTTGTGAAGTAAGGGGCAAATTGGGGGGGTGGGGGGTGGATCAACCTAGGAGGGGGCTTAGAATAGTGAAATATCTTTTGTGAGTTTCTGGAATGAGGGTACTGATGAGGTGGTAAACCATAAATTTTCAAAGGCTCTCCTGCCACGGTTTTAAATTTTTCTCTGGTCTAATTCAACAATAAGTAAAGAGTGGAGAAGATGGGTGGTAAGAGTCCTGGTCCTAGTTTGGAGGTTTGCAAAGCAGGTATGGCTGAAGTACTAGTGGTCAAGGGAGTTAGTAGTGCTGGTGGGAGTAGTTGAGATGCTATTCCTTGAGGTCTGGAAAGGCTAGGGAAGGAAGAATGAAGTCTGGTTGGGAGTACTGTCTCTCAGAGTAGGCGTAAGCCAGGCGTTAGTAATCTTGAGCAAGTAGAAGGGATAAAGGAGCAAGGATAGGAGAAATTCTGAGAATGGAATATGAGAGTTTAGGATCATAGAGTTGTGGGTTGTGAAACAGCATAATGTGAAACCCTGGAGGCAAATGGCCCAAACTAAAGAGAAGTAAAAGCTGTGAGCAACTGTGCCAAGAGTGCGGGGCGGGTTTTCCTCAGGAACACTGAAATCATCCAGAACAATGGTGGAAAGAGGGAGCTCGGTGCCAAAGACTGGGAGATCTGGGACATTGACTACATTGTAGCCACAAAGTATGATAAAAGTTAAAATAGCTGGATTCCATGAATTTTGGTAATAGATTTTTGTAGAAGATGGGCAGGAGCAATGGTGCAAATCAGAAGTGGGAAACTAGAGAACACCTAGTTTGTGTAACAAGGGAGAAATGTGTAGCCTTAACTGTTCAGGGACAGGAGCGTCCTCAGAGGAGAGTCAAGTTTTATTGAAATCCAGGAAGTGGAGGCAACATTGAGGGAAGATACCAGGGCTGTGATGAGAGAAGACTCCAGAGGCTGGAGGTAAGATTAAGAGTGAGGGCAACTGTGTGCTGCCATTTGGGGGGCAGTGGGCACGGATCCAGGAAAGAGAAACAGAGGAAGCGTGGATCTGGGAATAGGGAAGATGAAAAGGCATTTAGGGTAGTAATGAGGGATGACAGGAGCAGACCTGAGTAGTGTGAAGTTCTAAATATTTTTATTTAGAAGGCTAGTATTTTTGTCCTCTTGGCAGTGGTGTTTTTCATTGCCAGATTGTAAGCCTTAGTTGTGTGATTTTTTTTTTTTCCTAAGGGCCTGTGATTTAGACCCATTGAGTGCCTTTCTCCCCCTTTTTTGTGATAATATATGCCAGGATTTTGCTTCTTTCCCTAAGAGCACCATTAACATAATCATTCAAATGAAAGAGCAGTCCCCTCCAATTGATTCAAGTAATAGAAAAATTGAGTTCACATCTGTGCAGATGGATTCACATAACTTGGTAAGCTGTGGACTTTTGAGAAGCAATAGCTTTTTTTCTTCTTAATTTTCATGACAATATCCATTGATTTATAATGGGTATCTTTGGTAACATGTATGATTACAACAGTAAGAGAGAGAAGTTGCAAATATTTGACAATATTAAGAGGTAAAATAACAAAAACAAGAAAAATTTACTCAAGCAAATCATCAGGACTCCAGCTGTGAAACCAAACCTTGAAGAAAGAAAGCCAACATCGAACCAGAACAATGAGCCTGATGCATATAATCTACTTTTCCTATTATTGATTTTGATGAGCCCAGGTCTTTCTCTAGTTCACAGTGCCATCATAAGCATTATCCTTTATATCATTTATTAGAATACATTTTTAAAGCATAACATCTGTTTTAATTACACTTAAATGTCTCTATGGATAGGTTTAATATTTATACTTTTTTAATCAATAGAAACAATTTGACTATATCTTTGGAAACACTTGTCGAGCTCAACAAACAGCTGAATCCATGTAGATTTCTAACAGATGCCTTTGAAAAAGTGCTTTATCTTGCAGAATTATAATAAGCCAGGAATTACTATGGCATTGTTATTGCAAAGCATTGTGATCCATCCAGTAAAACAGCTACCTACTTCGTGGGTTTCTTATATTTAGCTACATCCTCCTTCAACCTCACAGAGAAGTGATTTTGCATTGCTCATGAACCTCAAGGCTGCTAAATGATCTGTGTGCCAGTTCGTCTGTGGTGGCCCCCAGTTTTATACTATCTAGACTGACACTGATCTCAGGCAATCACCCTTTTTCTATCTCCTATGCCTCTCCATGCTTGGAAGGTGATGACAAAGGAGGACACGTTCTTTGTCATTCCACATTTTGAGCTGACCTTCCTGCCGGAAGTGCCTAAAATCATACTCCTGACAACACTTAACCCCAAGATTAATTTTGTCATCAGATAGGACAAGCCGGTGGTAGAATGTGGTCCTGTCCCGAACCTCTCCCACTCCAATTCCAGACAAATGAATCTTATGCTTCCCACTGCCCCTTCAAGACCTGTGTAGATAAATAAACCACCCAATTTTAGTCAAATGTGATCATGCGCTGAACATTAGGCATGAAAGGAGCAGCTTATCTTGGACCTATGACTTCATCATCAACAGGAGTTAATACATTTTGTGGTGATGGAAGTCTCTAAAGCCCCCTCTCAGGAGCATGGCATGCTATTACCTGGCTCATTAGCAGAGATCCAGCAGGCCTTCACAACCAAACCAATTAAGACTACACACAACTTCAGAACTATTTGTTCTTGATTACCGCTCTCTCATTTTTTAAACAAAGCAAAATTCTCAACGCCTGTCTCCCTAGTACCTTCTGCTGGATTTGCAATTGTGTTTAATTTGATTAAAGTCAGTAGGTAACTCGAACACTATTAACAATCCTATTAAAGGATGCTAGTTGCTACATGTTTCCCTTTCAGCTGTCATTTGATAACTTAATGGTTCTAAATCTTGTGCCTATTTGTTTATGGACTATTTCATTTGCTACCATGCCTCTCCCCTTTTTCAGTAGACTCTTCAAGGATTTAAGTTCTAAGGCACCCAGTGCAATATTACTAAGCTCTTGATAAATACTGTTGAGGATGATGATGTTTATTACGTTTTTAAATTCCCCAGAATCCCGCATTTTGAGTTGGTCAATATTTTGAATTTTATGGCTTAGATTAAGCTGTCTTAATGGAGTTCTTGGTCAGGTCTCTTCACATTCCATCTAAAGCAAAGAATAAAAATCAAATTTCCCTCTATCTAGTCCATTTTGGCAAAAAAGAAAAGAAAAAAAATAGCTGGCCTGAGAGGGCCATTTTGCCAATCAATACAGATTATCCTCTCAAGCAACTGCTAACACTGAAAGAAAACATTAGGAGATGCATGCATTTCATTTCAACATTTAAATCCAGCCACCCCCATTTTGAGGACTGGTAATTGATTTGAGGGAGCCCTTTGCCAATTTGATTCTTCAGCCCTTTGCAGAGCACCCTGTAGATCCTCCTGAAAACACAAGCCCTTGTTCTGTCCCTCCCCTGGGTGGAAGTGGGCAATTTGATTTCCAGCCGGCCATTCTCAAGGGGGTCATTTTTCAGTCCCAAATGAATGACCAAATAGGTCATCTCAGGGCATTTGGGGGAACAATTTCAGGGGGGAAAATCTGAGTTCTCTGCCATGAAATGGAATTTCCTCAGCGCCAGGCTAGCCCTAGTCCCCAGGAAGTTTATGGATGCGTTTGTGACAGCTGACAGGCTGGGCTATAGTGAAGAAGAAGTCCACATTTTCGCAGCGGGACACTGATTGAGAGGGTGAGTCAGCTTCCACAGCCTTCTGGATTCACTGGCTAGGGAAGCTGAGAATACAGAATATCTCCAGACAGTTGTCATTGTGTCTCATGGTGGCATCCACATATCCAAACTCCTGAAGATGATGCTACAGACAAAAGGTGTCAGAGTCTGTCTAAGGAGCATGGCAGCCATTTAAGAAATGTGCCTAGGTGCCCCGAGCAGAACCCACTCATTAGTATGTACTTAGTGGCTTCTGAGTCTATTCCCAAATAAAAATATATCCTCTAAGTGTTACAAGCAAAAATTCAAAATAATCGTAAAACAGTTTAAATATTTCATTACTTGGCTCAGAGTTCTGATGGTGAGGCAAAGTCCAGTTCCCTTCCTCTCTCACATTGTAACTGGAACATGGTCTTTATCAAAGCATAGACACCATAGTGCACTGCGATTGGGATAAAGCCTATCTGCCCACATTTTCTGATAAGGCAGGAATGTACTTTTCAACTCTCCTGAACATGGCCTTTCTCATCTGTCACCACTATATTTCTTCACCTTGCTTGCCAAGGAGGAAAAATGCTATACCCTAGGACTTTGTTTTTTTAATGGGTTGACATCTCCTCAGCTGTTGGTCCAGTGTATTGCTCACCTAATGAGAATGCAAGACCCCGAAACGCCTATTAACTCTCCCCTCCTCACTCACCTCAGCGCCCTCTGAAAGTAGAACTCATCAGCTGGCCTGCCAGTTACCCCACTACAGACACTGGCTTAAAAGGTATAGGACAAGATTTTAAAACTGTAAGGTTTATCAGGGAAGAAAGGAGAGGGGAATATGTATCTGTTGCAGGGCATCAGCTTCCAATTTCTCACTGGACGAGGTAACTTTAATTCAGCCCCTACCTACCCCAGCAGCAGCATGGGTTGTGAGGCCTGCCCAGAGGTACTGGCTAGCCCCTAGAGAAAGTTCTGCAATGACTGAGCTTGTGGACAGAGTTCAGCCAGACTTGACCCTGAGAAGTCGTGGATAGGGCTAGAAACAGGTCTATTTTAATTTGTTTCTCAAATAAGATCGTTGTCTTAGGTTTGAAACTGCTGATACTCTAATGGCTTTTGCCTTGAGAAGGGCTCCTGTGAAGCCCTTTTTGGGGGAAGCACCAAAAATCTGCCAGCAGGTTATATTAGTTCTCCTTCCTCTCACCAATCAAAAAGGAAAGAACCATTGGAAGTTCTAAAAAACTGAAATAAGATCAGATTGGTTTATTGCTTCTGCCTGCATATAGACAGAAGAAGGGCAAGTTGGAGTGCTGGGGTGGGTGATGGATGAGGCGGATTATGGAAAGGAGAAAGATACTCAAATATGCTCTGAGTAATGGAAGGAGAGGGAGAGGGGGAGGCACCCACGGGCTAAAATGAAATGCATATTCAGAAGGGCAGCTCTCACCAAGTGGTAGTGATGGTCACCCTGCCAGGGTTCCCCACTTATCCTTTCCTGTACTCCCAGCCTAGTGTGGGGGAGAGGGAAGCTGAACTAGAGGTGTTTTCTCTAATGCCCAACCAACTTAAACATATTAAGTTTAGAGTATGGTTCTGCCCGTGTGTGAGGTTTTTCTCTATGATGATATCCTGTTCTTGGACTCTGATTTGGAAAGAAAACAGATCACTTCACTTCACTATTGCATACTCAAGTGAAGATTCAGCACATTTCATTGAGGTAACCCTCAGCTCAGCTCAGCCCCCACCTTGCCCAGCTACTGGATTTGTAAATCAGAGGTCAGGATAATGGTAGAGTCCCAAGTTAGCAAAAGCCACAGCCAATAAGTTTTCTTAGATTTTTCCAGTCTCAGAATTTGCTCTTGTGTATAGATTCTGATTTTCAGCGCTGATATATGGAGCCATCTTGGACAGGTCTGCAGAGATTCCAGGGAAATTCACCCAGTTGGATCTTTAGGTGTTAGTTTGCACTTCCAAATCTTCTTCCATTCTGGAGTGTACACTTTTACAAAGCTTATCAGAAAGCTGGTCTAAAAGAACACATGCTTTAAAGAGCATTAAAGAGCATGATGTAAAAAGGAGGCCTTCAAACCTCAACAGCAACATTTTCCAACACAGGCAAAGGATTTCTCTTTCTTTCAAAAGACGTTATTTTAGCCAACTCTCAACGGTAATAGATAATGACAATGTGGGAGAAATGCAACTCACAAACAAACCGAAATCTCATTGGAGGCAAGAATTTCACCCTGTTCTGTTACCTGATCTTTTCCTACCTGCCGTTATGGATTTATCTAAATTTCATCTCTTGGTCCTTCCCTTGACCTCTTTTCTGGCAAACGAACTAATTAATAAATGGTCAAAAGTCTGAAGAAAGAGAAGAGGCCAAAATAAGCCCAAATTTGGATAACCTACGCCTGGAATAATGGCAAGTTGGCCCTGTAATAACTTCCAGATGATGAATCATGATATTTTTTTCAGACACCAGTGAACTGATGTCATTCTATTTGCCTCCCATTTCTTCCATCCAGAATCACTGATCTCCGCTGGGGCTGGTAAAAACAGCTGGTTGAGGTCTCTAGTCTTTGGCCATTCTTAGGGATGGTCATTTTATTCCTAAGTGTAACCCCTTCTGGTGTGACCCACGTGTTTTCTGCCAAATCCCCACAAAGAAGGCCAGGGGAAACTGTCTGGGTGGGACTTCTGATGGGGGACAGAAGAACCTTGGAATCTGTCACTGTGGATGAAGGGGGAGGGTGGTCCATAATGGGGAAAGGGGGACTGAATAAGATTAGGCTCTGAGGTCTTCCCGGTCTTGACCTGTGGAAAGGCTTAGAACCCCCTGATGGTCGCTCTATTTTTGAAGAAAGAAGGTTGTCTCCAGATGGCTCTGTCTCTGATGTGCGTTTTCTGCATTGCACTGTTGCATCCTGGGTGGAGAGCAGGTTAGCCAAGACTGGTTCTGGAGGAAGGATGGGTCCCTCACACATGTGGGATGTAGTGGTATCCATTGGCAAGGATGCAGTGGTTCCTGTATCTTGCTTTGATTTCTCTTCTTTTGGGCTTTCTGAGGAAGAGACAGAATCATCTTTGGCAGATTTCTGATTGGTCTCACCAGTTGAGCTGGGTTCCTCTTGGCCCCTTTCCAGAGGCTGAGCCCCACTGTCGCCTGAGCTCTGAGAGGGCAGGGGCTGTGGGATCTGTGTATACTGAATCTTGGGTGGGATGACTGGGACTGCCCTGGCCTGGCACATTTTGACCATGAAGGAGGTTCTCACAGCTGACACACTCACAGGAGCCGAGTTACGGCGGCCTGTCAGGGCCTGAGCAACAATGTCCAAGTCCTGAGGGTCCTGGGAGTAAATGCTCCATGGGTCTACTTTACAGTGAGATGATGACATCCATGTGACTTTCCTGTCTGCTGGATCAGAGAGCTGCATTCCAGGTGAACCAAATGAGGCCACATTCTCAAACCGGAAGAGGTCAGTGATGGGAATGGCAGAGTCCAAATTGAGGGAAGAAGGCCTGTGTTTCCCTCTGGGGGGTCCACAGTCAGTGCCTCTCAGCTGTAACTTTGGGGGATGCTCTCCAGGCAAGGTACTGTCCTGCACACTAGGTGAACTTTCCTTGCTATTGTCTGGCCCAGGAACACTACCTTGCTCAATCTGAGGGTTGTTGTGCCCTTGGTGTGCCCCCAGTTCCTTTCCCTCTGCCAGGCTGACAGGACTGATTTCTGCTGGTTTGGGCTGCAAACCACTTGGTCCCTTTTGGCTGGGAACAGCCTCTGTCCCTTTTGGGCCAGAGAACTCTCTGAAGGACCTTAGGGTTTTCTCATCCCGTTCAGTAATCTCTCTCCTGGATGCCAGGGATTGCAGAGGGTCGGAATTCCTCTCTGCCTCAAGGTTAGCACAGCTGCTGGAGGAGGGAGTCTCAAGAGTCCACTGGCTCTTGACAGAGGTGGTTTTGCTATCCAGAGAATGGCTCTGGCGAAGGCTGGGCCTGTGGGGAAGCCTCTTCTCCAATCGGTGGCCCTGGGCGCCCTGCACCTGGGCCTTTTGCACATCTTTCAGGGTGGGAGAGTGAAGGGGACTCGTTACCCACTGGGGCTCCTCCCAGGGTTCCACCATCTCCAGGCCATGCTGGGCAATGTCTGTCACAGTTTCGTCTTCATCACAGTCTGAGGGCTCCTGCACCGAATGGGCTACATCCCCCTCTCCTTGTGGGGAGATCTCAACCTCTCTTGTTGGGCTTCGAAGACCAGAGCCTTTTCCCTCAGGGGCAGCATTCTCTGAGTTTTGATGTTCGCTTTCCCCTAGAGAGACCTCCTCCCCCTGACAAAGTCTGGGGGTCCCAGGGCTGCCTTTGGACTTCAGCTGGTCTATATATGGATTTGTCTGCAAATTCCTAGACGAGTCTTCTCTCTCAGGGCTGCCCTTTGATAGCTGATCTCGAGGCGCCTCTTCCAGAGGAGTTGGAGGGGGCGCAGCAGGCGGGAGCAGAGGAGACAGATTCCCTGGGCCTCCCTGGTCCACCCTTGCTTGTGGAGAAGCGGCCTCAAACGGTGCGATTTCCAGAGGAGCCAGGCTGGTGGGATCTGGGCGCTGGCCCTTCTCTGGCTCAGATGGGTGGAGGCTGTTCATAGTCTCTGGCTTTTCTCTATTGGCTGCCGTGGAAGTCCCCTGTGTGCTCTGATTGGTTGGATCCCTAGTCCGCTCCTCCACAGGGGTGGAGACAGCAGTTGGGCCACAGGACAAGCTCCCAGGAGGCTCTGGGGAAGCGAGAGGCCCTGGACTGGACTCCAGGATTGGCTGAACTGGGCAGATCTTTGGAGCAGGTGGTGGCAGTGAGAGCTCCTCCTCAGATTCAATGATTTTCAGCTCCTGTTGAATCTCGGGCCAGATCAGGGTGTTGGCCAGATCATCTTCATCCTGAAAAACACCAAGAAACGGATTATTTTAGAGCCAAGGACTCTCGGCACCGACAACTGCAACTGTTTCTCAGGGAGAGTAAAGGGATTGGCGAGGTGCCAGGCTGCACTATCCCAGCAAGTAAAGGACACTGCATTAATAACCATGGATGTTTACTCAGTGCTTATGATGTGCGGTAACACATTTTAACTGCATTTTCTTGTTTAATTGTCCCAACAACTCTAAGAGGTAAACACTACTATAACTACTCCCATTGTAGAGGTGAGGAGACCTATGTTCAAACAGATTAAACAATTTACCGAAATCACAGAGCAGCAGCCTGGGACTAAAATCCAGCTGTGTCTACACCAGAACAGAAACACTTAATCCCTGTGCACTGTTGACTTATAAAACAAACCAACCCCTGGTCTCATTTAACCTCAGGTTTACCAGATGGCACACAAGAAACAGATTCTCCCAGTGGAATGTAAATGTTAAGTCTTGCCCTGACATCTGCTTTCCAAATAAATAAATACAGATTTTATTTTATTACCAAAGAAATATGTATTTCACATGGAAAAAAATTTTTTAACACATATTAAAATAAAGGAGAATACAAAAACAGCAGAATCTTATATTCCTACTACCCACAGATAACCACTGTTGATCTGAAGGGGTGCCTTCTCCTCCATCTTGTTTGCTGCCCTTGTCTCCCCTCAAGTCTAGTTTCCCTTTGTCTGACTCCTCCCTTACCCTACACAAAGCCCCAAACTGTAGACAGGAAAGGGATGAAGGGAGGCCTGGTGGGGCCTGGGAAACAAATTTCAGTGGCCTTCAGTTCTTCTCTCAAGGTCTAATTCTGTCCCAGGGAGAAGCAGTTCTAGAAGGCATATCCATCCTGTGGGGGTTCAGGCCTTTATGAGAAACCTGACCTCATGCCAACCTGACATCACTTCTCATCCGGCTCTGATCATGTGTTTCATGTTACAATTAATTTGATGCTTATCTTATCTTTCCCAATGAATGGACTATGAGCTCTTGGAGGTCAAGAATTGTGTCCATTCGTCTTTGATTCCTCAAGGCCAGAGTCTGGTATACTGTGAGTAGTTGCTCAATAAGAGGTTTTCTTTTGAGTTATTTCTATTTGAGTTATTTCCTTCAGAGAATTCTCCAGAAATAGGATTACTTGGTCAAAAGGCAGGGATATTTTTAGGATCTGATTCTACTGTATTGCATTCATTTGTATCTATTTCTATTTCACCTTCAGGGCAGGGGCAGCCTCTCTTTACTCTTCTCAGCACCTCCATTTATTGATCTCTTACTAAGAAATCAATAAATTTAGATAAATAAATGAGCATGGAAACTCCCCTCCACCCCTCTCTACCATCTCAGTAAGTGGACCATGGTGCATCTTTCTGCTCAGATCAGAAATCTATGAGGTGTCTTGATTCTTCCTTCTTCCTCACTCTTACCCAATCCCTCACCAAGTCCTGTTCATTTTAGCGTCTTTCTTTATGTGATAATTAAAATTATTAAAATTGTGTGATAGTTAAAATTATTAAAATAAAAATATTATTTTAGACGTTGCTATTTTATTTTATTGTACTTTATTTTATTCTAGTTTATTTTAAGTAGGCTCCATGCCCAATGCGGAGCATGAACTCATGACACTGAGATTAAGAGTTGCAGGCCTTACTGACTGAGCCAGCCAGGAACCCCCCCCCCCCCCAATATGGAAGCTTCATGAACTTGCATATCATCCTTCACAGAGACCATGCTAATCGTCTCTGTACCACTCCAATTTTAGTATGTTTGCTGCTGAAGTGAGTGCCACTCTAGCTTCTAAATAACTCTTGAAGCCTTCCATTTCTATCTCTGTTGCCCCCAACCTTGTCTAAGCCCCCATCTTTTCTCACCTGGTCTGTCACATACTAGCCTTCTCACTGGCATCCCTGCCTCCTATCAGGCCTCATCCATGCCATTCTCCTCACAAAATAGAGGGACCTTTAAAGTATAAAATTCTGCACAGATCAGATTTCCCACTGCTCCTTAATCTCCAAATCCCTTCCAAGCAGCCCTGTCTGACTGGCCCCTGCTTCCCTCTGGGCCTCTTTCTCTGGCCCAAATTCCTGTTCTCTGGTCTTGTTCCTGTTTCTTGAATGTTTCATGCTCTTTCCCACCTGAGATTCATGGCACATCTTACTCTTTCTGCCTAGAAATCTCTCCCTTACTATTCTGTCCCCTGCCCCTTTAGTCTAGCTAAGTTCTCAGTCTAAATGTCTATTTTTCAGAGAAGTCTTCCCTGACCATTGTGACTCCCCTCCTCCCTCTGACTAGGTTAGGTCTCCTGTTATACACTCTCACAGCATGCTGTAATTCCACATCATCCTAGAAAGCATGCGTTTAATGATGTTTCACCCACTAAGCTGTCAGCTCGAAGAAGGCAGGGACTGCGACTGTCTTGCACACTGCAGTCATCTCCATGCTCAGAGGAGTGCCTGGCCCAAAGTAGGTGTTTACATATACTTTATTTATTTATTGGTTTGTTTAAAATTTGTTTTCACGTTTATTTATTTTTGAGAGAGAGAGACAGAGTGTGAGCAGAGGGGCAGAGAGAGAGGGAGACACAGAATCTGAAGCAGGCTCCAGGCTCCATGCTGTTAACCAAGAGCCAGACACGGGGCTCAAACTCACAACCTTGAGATCATGACCAGAGCAGTCGGCTTAACCGACTGAGCCACCCAGGCACCCCTATTATTGTTTTTCTTTAATGTTTATTTTTGAGAGAGAGAGGGAGAGAGAGGGGAGCGAACACACACAAGCTAGTGGGGGAGGGGCAGAGAGAGAGGGAGACTGAGGATCCAAAAGGGTCTGCGCTGACAGTGGAGAGCACGATGTGGGTCTCGAACTCACGAGCTAAGCCAAGAGATCATGACCTGAGCTGAAGTTGGACACTTAACCGATTAAGCCGCCCAGGCGCCCCTTAAATACATTTTTAAACTGAGGAATGGACTGATGCCTTTACCTGTTCCCCTGAATCCAGCCTGGTTCCCCTTCCAGAACTAATTTTATCTGCTTCTGAAAGCAGTGCTATTCCCAGAATTCAATCCCTGTAAGAATGTCCATATCCTTCTCCTTCTACAGTGGCAAACACATCCATCAGGAACCTTTTCTCAGCCCTCTTGAGGCCACTATAGCACTCCTGCACTGTCCTAACTCCCAGCACATCGTCCTTTTGTGCATGTCCTGGAAACCAAATCCCCGGAAACAAGTTAAAAGGCAAAGAACTTCCTTTCTCCTTTGACATACACGTCCAGGTCACAGAGCTGCCTCCTACGTGCAGGACTCCTCCCTGGATGCCCTGGAAAACCTCCTCACACCTTCATTTTATAAAAGGACATCCCATAAAACCTTGGAAAAATTTCACCTCTAAAAAGTACATGAGGTGTAATAAGCCCTGGCATCATGTTCTAACTTCTCCAGAAGCCATGGGGGAAAGGAGCGAATCCTGGAAATCTTTCAGAAGACTTTACAAACGTGCACAGGCAACCGTCCATCCAGGATGTCTGGAAGGAAAGCTGGACCCCATAATGGTCATCATATTTGGGACTGATTTTGTGCTGCTTCTGGGATCAAATGTCATTATATTCCAAGGACGTGTCACTGGTTTACGGTGACCTCAGATCAGAAATATTTAGAGTTGAGCCTGTCCTAGGGAATCCGAGCTGGATGGTTCCTTCCCATCATCACAGGCCTTCTGAAAAATCCACTGAAAAACACTCCCAGACCTGATTAGAAGACTGTCTCCTAAAGTCCCTTTGGCAGAAACTGGTTCTAAAAAAATAAAAACAAACTGCTTTCAGCTAGTCCGAGAACCCTTGGGATAAAGAGGACTCTTACTGGCCGGATCAGGCAGTGAGTCGACCTTACCATCTCGTGGAGAAACACGGCTTCGGCTCTGGCCCGGGGGCTCTCCTGCAGAGTGCTGGGCTTCCCCTGGTCAGCCTCACGACCCTCCTCCACCACCTTCTCTGGATCTAGCCTCTTCTCTAATTCACTTGGATGTTGAGAACCCAGGGAGATTTCTGGAGCCTTCTTTTCCTCCAGTTGGGAGCCTGGCTCCAGGGAGAGGCCTTTGCTGCATTCCTCTGTCCTCACTGCTTCCGGTCCTGGCTTGGCATCCTCGAGAGCCGCCTTCTTAGGTACAGAAGCTGCAATGAGGATGAGAGTTACCTGTTGAAGACTTCATTTGAAAAGAGGCTGTTCCCAGCACAGTCACCGTCCTGGGCTAGTCCTCCTTCCCAAGTATGGAGAAAATTCTCCCAGCCTGCTGCCCCTCACATTTTTTACCCTTTCCTTCTAGCCATGTCCTGCCTTCAGTTCCCAAAGTCACAGACTGTCAGAGATGGGAGGGGCTTTGGAGATCATCTAGTCCAGGGGCTCACAACCAGGAACCATTTGCTCTTCCCCTCCCCAGGAGACATTTGGCAGTGTCTGTGGACAGTTCTGGTTGCCACAAGTAGGTGGGGAGGAGGTGGCTACTGGCATCTCGTGAGTAGAAGCCAAGGATACTAAGTATCCTACAAAGCATGAAACAGCCCCACCCCCAACAAAGAATTGCCCAGCCCACAATGTCAACAATGCCAAGGTTGAGAAACCCTGTTCTAATCTAAGCTTTCACTTCACAGATAAATAAATTCGGATCCTGACAAGTCAAGCAGTTGCCCGGGGCATAGAAATCTATTATTTACACAAAGCTACAAAGATGTATTATGATTATGATTGACAGCTTCCTGTGTGACCCTTCCCAGGGGTTTTCCGCACATCAATCTGGATATATCTAAAATGAAATGGTTAAGCCCTGGTCTTTTTTTTTTTTTTTTTTTTAATTTTTTTTTTTAACGTTTATTTATCTTTGAGACAGAGAGAGACAGAGCATGAATGGGGGAGGGTCAGAGAGAGAGGGAGACACAGAATCCGAAACAGGCTCCAGGCTCTGAGCAGTCAGCACAGAGCCCGACGCGGGGCTCGAACCCACGCACTGCGAGATCACGACCTGAGCCGAAGTCGGACGCTTAACTGACTGAGCCACCCAGGCGCCCCTAAGCCCTGGTCTTAAACAGACCAGAGGGAGTGGAGAGGGAGGCAGACCCCAAGTTTGACCTCTGCTACTTGCATGAAGAAGGTCCTATCTCATTGTATAAGGCTGTTTTCACAGTGCAGGATAAAGACTAAATACCCAGGACAGTAACCAATCACACAAAAGCCTTTGGAAACACTTTCTCTTCAAAGGCTTCACTTCCTCTTCTAACCCTCACCCTGCTCCATCCACACCAACCCACCACCCGGAGCATTCCCCAAACAAGGCATCACTTGATGCACCTGAGCTTCCGCTCATCTCGTGCCCCATGTCCTGAAGGGAATGGGAGGAGAAAAGGACGAATTTACTGAAGATCTTCTGTGAGCCAGACTGTGAATAAGCATTTTATGAACATTCTTCCATTGACACTTCACCCCAGCCCTTGAGATACCAATCACCCCTGGCTCAGAGATATCAACCATTGTCCACTGTCACACTGCCAAAAAGTGCTGAAGCTAGGATGCGAATTGGCCCAGTTGAAGTCCAAAACCTACACACTTCCCACAATATTCAGCTGCCTCTCAGCCCAGAATATCCTCCTCATCTTTTCTGGGTGGAGAAAGCCTAAGGTTAGAAAGCCTAGGTTAGAAGGCCCAGCCCAAATGTCACCTCTTCTGGGAAGCCTTCCTGGAATTCTCCTGAGTGGACTGCCTCTTCCTGATGCCCTTGAAATCCTTCCTGAATACATCTTTCATTACGTTTCAGGGACCTAAGCCCTCCCTCATTCAAAAAGCCCAAGGAGGGTCTCCTGCTACTTCTACAGGCTGACCTGTGCGGCATTTCGGTACAGTTTAATTTCTCTCCCTAGTTCGTGAGCCTGCTGGGTCAAGGGAACATGTTTTAACAATTTTTGTAACTCCACAGTCCATTATAAACATGTGAAGGAGCATGGTGGAGTGTTTTAAAACCTGGATTAAAATCCTGGTTTTTCCGTTTCCGTGCTATGGCTCATTTGGCAAGTTAACTGATTCCTCTCTAAGCAAATGGGGATAATAGTAACTACCTCTACCTCACAGAGTTGTTGTGAGGAGAATGAAGATAATGCATGTAGAACACTTAGGACAGTGCCTGATACCATAACAGTTGTTCAAAAAAGGTTAGCTAATATTAGTAATGAAAATATTCTTTTTAAAGATGTTTATTTATTTTGAGAGAGAGAGAGAGAGAGAGAGAGCAAGTGGGGAAGGGGCAGAGAGAGGGGGAGAGCCTGATGTGGGGCTCAATCCCATGACCCTGGGATCATAACCCGAGCTGAAATCAAGAGTTGGACAATCAACCTACTGAGCTATCCAGGCACCTCAATAATAAAAACATTCTTAATCCACAAGGAGCATTGGTTGGTTTGTCTGTCAGTCATCCTCTCCTTTGAGGTTCTCCCTACTTCCATTTTATGTGGCTCACAGTTGGCTGTTCATCATAGAACCCCTTCCTAACTCCAAATATGGTTCAGAGACTCACCCTTAGCCAATTATAGGACCCTAATTGATTGGCAACCATAACTGGTCCACGGTTGAGCATGTGACCCAAGCAGGACCAATCAGAGTCTTCCCCACATTTGACATATGGAAATTGGGAGCAAGATGTTCTTTCTCATCGCTAGGATTGCTAACCATGTTCTCTGCAGATATGAGGTAGAAATGAGGGATGAGAAGAATTGAATCCCTAATTCTAGCTTTTGAGCTAGAATTCCATTCTTTGAGCTTCTCCCCCTACCTTCTCACTATGTGAGTGAATAAAATAATAGGCATTATTTACTGAGTATTTACTATGTATTAGACACTGTTCTGACAGCCTTACATGTATTAACTAACTTAATATTCATAGCAAATGTATGAAGAAGATAGGATTATGAACATCATTCCCTTTTTACAGATCAAGAAGTTGAGGCATACAGCTGAGCTGCTAAAGACCATACAGTGAAATGGCTGAGACTGGACTTGCACTTGGGCAATCTGGCTCCACAGCCCATGGTCTTAACCACTTCACCATATTGTCTTGCAAACTCTGTTCAAGCAAGATTAAGACTAGCTTTTTACCTCTTGCAATGAAAAGAAACCCTTTCTCCCCTGCTTTACCTGTAGAAGTCTCAGCGCCCAGTGGCTTGTCGTCATCAGGCCAACCTCCACTCTCTGAGCCCTGGAAAGAAAACTCTTCCAGGCTGGAAAGTGACTGGAGCTCTTTTGGGGGTGTTCTGCACGGGGTGCTGTTAGTGCTGATGACAGCCGACACACGGAGCGGCACGGACACGGCGAAGGGCTCAGAGATGTTCAGGGCCTTGCGCTGGTGACGGGGTGAGGGCTCCATCTGGAAGAGACTGCTGGTGAAGACAGATTTGCTGGGGTTGTCGTTTGATGTGTAGAACATACCCAGCATCTTCGGGGCTGTTTGCTCGCTCTCGGGATCCTCGATGGGCCGGAACACCTTCAGCTGCTCAGGTGGGGGCCGGGCCTGAGCACTCTCGAGTTGGCTTTGGTCACTGCTCACGTCAAAGCCCCCCTCTGCCCCTGCCGGCATCCCCTCCTGGCCCCACTCGCCCTCCTGCTTGCTGAGGTCACAGGAGCTGCCAGGGCTGGTCGAATGCAATTTTGCCGCTGGAATGAAAAATCCACCAGTGGTGACTGTTCGATTAAAATTTCCTTTGGTTTCTTTCCCTGGTGAAAAAGCAAACAGACACATGGTCAGCAGCTGGGGCAGACATACGACTACACAGCCTTCCAGTAAGGGAAGGTATACAACACCTGAATATTGGAAAGGCATCGTGTTCTAGTAAGGGCCTAGCCCTCCTAATAAAGACAGGTGGATACATTTGGTTGACAAGAGAGTAAGCTTCCTCTCATGTGCACAGGATGTTGGCATGATGCCCTGACAGGACGTTTGCTGTCATCAGATGCATCTGTTTTAAACTTTGCAGGTAGAGCAGTTTCTCCAAGACGGCCACTGCTAAGGTTGCTAAACAGAACAGTCATCCACCAAACAGTAAATGTAGATCTTGAAAAAGAAAAAAGACAGATGGGAGATGGCAGAATGATGTTTTCTCAAAAGGAGAAGACAAAAAGGGCAAACTAACAGAATTTTGTTTTATTTTAAAACTCGAAAACGTATTGTTTTAAGCCTCCTCTGGCAGATGGACCCAAACAGGGGTTTGATTTCCCAGCAAGGAGACAAATGCTGTTGTTCTCAGCTAGACCTTTCTCCCTTTTCCCAGGCTTCCTCCTGCTGATTCAGGGGATGAGAAACTAGAAATGTAAATTAATGAAAAGTTAGAAAGCCCAGTTGTGAGGAGCAAGTTCCCAACCGACTTAAAAGTGAAAGTAAAGAAAAGAAAAATCTGTATGGGAAATAAACCGCAAGATAACAAGTGAGTTGTCTGGGATCGGGAAAATGATTCCCAGCAGGCTAAGGGCTGTGCTGGACATCTTATGTAACGTGAGGTTTGAATGTTCTGTAGGGGAAGTGTAATGACCTCCTTTAACACATGAGGAAAGCGAGACTCAGAGGGGCAGATACCTGCCCAATGCTCATCCAAATGAGGACCTACATTTTGAAATATTAAATTCTGTGGCGCAGGGCAAGAACTGCCTCAAAAGTTTTCCAAACCAAAGCAAACGGATGACTAGAAAGGTGAGACAATGCTAAAAGAATCGCGTCAGCTTAAAAAGAGTTCACTGTCGGGGCGCCTGGGTGGCTCAGTCGGTTAAGCATCTGACTTTGGATCAGGTCATAATCTCCCAGTTTGTGGGTTCAAGCCCCACTCTGGGCTCTGTGCTGACAGCTCAGAGCCTGGGGACTGCTTCAGATTCTGTGTCTCCCCCCCCCCTCTCTCTGCTCTTCCCCTGCTTGTCCTCTATCTCTCTCAAAAATAAACATAAAAAAAAAGTTCACTATTTTACACGTTTACAGTTATTTTTAAAAGGTTGTTCTAAAGACTTTCTGCATTGTTTCAGGCTGCCTCATTTATCAAAGAGCAAAATGTTTTGTATTAAAGGAATTGGAAAGTCATGGGATAAACGGGGGAGCCCTGTGCCTCGCAACTTGTAGCAGGGGTTGTTGGCTGCTTAAGAAAAAAAAACAAAACAGGAGCGAGAGGTGCAGGGAGGTCAGCCCCTTAAGACCAATGTGGTGAGATGCCACTTTGGTGGGGTGTCACCTTGCATGCAACCCTCCACACATCTACTCCACCAAAGGATGACCAGCTACGTGCCAGGCTGGTGCCCATCACTGTTTACTGATAAGTGAATGAATGAATCTACCAACTCAAAATCATAACCTGACAGCCTATGGGAGCACATAAATTCAAGACACATAAGTACATAGGAACTAAACCATGAGGTAAAAACCAGTTTTCGTCTCTTCTTTATGCCCAAGGGGGAAGACCATCTGTTTTGATTCTCAGGAGTTGCCCTTCTACCTGGTTGAGATTTGAGTGTAAAATGGCTGCCATCTCCAGCTATGGTTAGAGGAAGGCTGGAGGAACAGGATGGCCCTTTAGGCCAAGACCTGTAGTGTAATGGCAGGGATTAATGCAGTGGCTGTGTGAACCCCTTGGGTTCAGGGTTCAGGGCAGATTTGGGACTAGGGGATGTGCATGATTGCGATGAGATGAGCAGGCAGGTAGCTCATGAAGGCAAGTCTGGTGTGGGAGCTCCTGTCTCCCAGTAGTAATCCCCAGTTCCAAAGGTAGTTGTGAGATCTCACCTTCCACAGGCACTGAGCACAATGAGTCCATGCTTTTAGCTGGTCGGATAGTAGCCTTTTCCACTAAAGACAAAAGAAAAAATATCCCTGATGAATGCATATTGAGGGGAAACATTCAGAACAATAGGTCAGGCTGTACATACACGAGAGAACTTTCTTCAGGAAAGTTTTTCCAAGTACTTATAATTCTCCCCTTTAGAAAACATTCCTCATTCCACCCTAGATGCTCCTACTTTCATGATTGGACTGAGCTTATAAAAACAGGGCATTCATAGATCAACATTTTATTAACATTTTACAAGCACAGGTAAATTACAATTTTGTCAAATAGCTGTTAGCAAATGAGGAGCCTTGAACCCAATTTTATTATACCAAGATTCATCCATGGCATAGAATCCATGGGGCTCCTGGCCACCCCTTCTATCTAGCAGGTGGGAGAGCAGGATTCTTGGCTGCAGCCACACCTGATAGCACCCAGGAATTGGGTACAGCAAGTGAGAGGGCCCAAGGGACTGAAGTCCCGTTTCTCCCCAATGCAGGTCTGCTCCTGCCTTCTGCAGACTGGTTGCTTCTCCAAATGATCTCACCCACCAACCTCACCCTGGAGCAGACCCAGACCAAACCAACCTTTTCTGAGCACTTACTATGTGCCTGGTGTCCTCTGTGCATCTTTGTAAGCCACCTAGGCAGATTTGGGGAAGAGTGTAGCTTAAAGAAGTAAACACTTATTCCAGGGACAGGATTAGGCACTTCAAAATGTCACCTCAGGGAGCTGAATTGGCTGAAAGATAGCTCCTCCCAGCAGGCTTTGTAGGAAGGGAAAGAGGGCATTCTGGGAGCTGAGTGGGAGCCCCAGGACTTGTGGCTGTAAGGTAACTCTGGGTTCAGACAGATCTGGCTTTGAATCCCAACTCTGCCACTTTGGGCCATGTGAACTCAGATATGTGGCTGACCTTTTCTCTAAACTTCAGTTTCCTCACATGTAAAATGAGGAAAAATAGAGTTGTCATGAGAAATACATGAGCCGTGCATTTAAATAATCAGGTTGTACTAACCCAGAACACAGTCAATGCTCGACAAACAATAACCCTTGTTGCTGTTGTTCTTCAGGATAAACCAGGGCTCAGCAGCAGGAAAGACTTGGGAGATGGTCTGGAAGAAGCACTCAGTGTTGGCCCCAACTCAGACTAAGCTGTTTCAGCCCTCTTTTAAAGTTCCCCCATTTTCCTCCTTGCCCCAAACCCTGCTGCCTCTGAGAGGCTCTGAATTAGCCCCTTGGCCTCCCTGCTCGGGGCTTCTCTCTGCCTGGGGCCCGGAGAGAGAGGACAGAGCCATCTTCACTCAAACCCTTGGAAACAGCAAGACTGCCTTCAACCTCCTTACTTCTACTAGTAGGGCTAGGTCTCTTGTCCTTTCAAGATCTGCTATTTTCACAAGTTTACAGACTGATTTACTACCGTAAGACTGCCTGGCCAGTGTCCCTTCCTTTGAGAAAAGCTTTTGCCTTTGTTTTCCAGAGGTTGCATTTCTGGACTTCTTCTCGCTTCCATGCGATAGCCTTTAGAGCCAGTGACCAGATGACACTAAGTGTCATGGAGGATGGACAACAGTTGTCTCTGCATAGCCACCAGTGTTCACTTTTTCATGTTGGACTCTCTTTCTGATGATGCAGCTCCTTGTGGCCTTGGTGGCCACAGCAGCTGATTTTGGGAACAGTCCTCAAGGATTCCCTGGCTCCATTTCTGGATAGTAACTAAGCACTCAGGACTCCTTGGCCTGTGTCTATATTTAGATTATAATATGGATATTAGATATATCTAGATTATCTAATATAGATATCTAGATATCTAATATATTTAGATTATATTTTTCTGTCTCGGACCTTGTCTGGGTCTCATGGAAGTACATCTGCCAGTTTTCTGGCAGCTTTGGGGTCCTCGAGTCTCCTCTTTTAGATGATCCCTATGGCTTTGGGATTTCCCTGCTCAAAGGCATTCACTTTGGAGAGTTCCTTGGACTCTCCCTGTTGGATAACACAAATTCCAGTACATAAGTGACTGGGAGACCCCAATGTGATGCATCTTCATTTGGTCAATACCCCATTTTTTCTTATCCTTCATTTCTTATTTCTGTTCAACTTTCTAAATATAGGTTAACATCCCTTCATCTACCCCCCTCCAAAAAAATCCCCAATGCTGTACATGGTGAATCAATTTTTAAAAGTCCCTTAGTTGATGGAATTTATAAAAGATTTTTTAAAATCTTTTAAAAATCATATTTAAATATGTGGGTGGTTCAGTCGGCTGAGCATCTGACTCTTGATTTCGGCTCAGGTCATAATCTCACGATTTCTGAATTCAAGCCCTGTGTTGGGCTCTGTGCTGACAGTGCAGAGTCTACTTGGGATTCTCTGTCTCCCTCTCTCTCTGCCCCATGCCTCCCCAGTCATGCACTTTCTGTCTCTCTCTATCTCTCTCTGTCTCAAAAATAAATAAACATTTTTAAAAGAAATTTTAAAAATAATTTAAGCATATTAATCCACTGATGGACTTTTTTCACATGCATATTTCAACAAATAGTGAGTCTATGAGTCACTTAACAGAGACCACACTGGTGGATATGACCATAAGCTGCCCCCACCCCCAGTCTTTAGTTGTGAGGGTTCCAGTGGTCACTGAGGCAATAGTCAAAGTCAGAGAGCCACTTGTATTGGCACTGTTGGCTGTTTAATTTCACCTCTGCATCCCATCAAAATTCAGCCATTCTAGTGATCTATCCCTGATTTGTTTGTTCATGTGGTCTTAGTGAGAGGCCTGAGAAAATTGAAACTTAAAAGCTTAAGTTATGGGAAACTGAAACCTAACCAAGCTTAACCGGCTTGTTCCGCTTCTGTACAATTGCTTGGCGCGCCCATGTATTCCTGATCAATCATTATTGCCTGGCACATCCGTATATTCTTGATCAACCATTGTTACTTGGCACATCCGTGTACTCCTGATCAATCATTGTTGCTTGGCACATCCGTGTATTACTGATCAATCATTGTGATACCCGTACCCCCGGTTGTGGTCTGACCTAAAGGCAGGAACCAATCGAATACTGTTAAGTGTCCAACTTTAAACACCAACCAATCGCAGCTCTGTAACTGTGGAAAATTCCTGATTTCCCCATGAATTGTTTGTACCTGTCTATAAAAGGGGTGTAAAAACCTCTCTCAGGGCCTCTTGGCGTCACCGGCAACGGGGGTGCAGAGGTCCAGGTTCGAACCTGCAATAAATGACCCTTGCTGCTTAGCTTTGACTCTGGACTCTGGTGGTTTGTTTTTGGGGGTCTCTTAGACTCTGGGCGTTTCATTAGACCAGTAGCTTTCAAGCCTGGTTGCATTTCAAAATCACCCGAGGGACTTTCTAAAAATGACCAGTACTCTGGTTTCCCAACAGATCTCTTGAGGCAAAGCTGCCATGGGTGTGAACCTCTGAGGACAGCCAGGCTTAGACCCCCTGGCCAGGGACACCCTGTGCATTCCGAGCGTTGACCAACCTTTGATCCAGCACCTCGAGCTCCTTCCTTTTGAAAACCACAGGGTAGAAATCTTCCCAAGTCAAGGTCAAGGCAAATCATTCATTTCACTTTTGCTCATTTGTTTTGCTCTATTGTTTTTGACCTTTTGCTCCTTGGTAAACTTCTTTCATTACATCATTGATTCTGTAACTGAAATTCTCTCTTTGATGTGCTTAAGCAAATCTCTTTATTATTAGATCAGGAGTTTCTTGCCAAAACTCCCCTCAAATTCTCCTTAGAGAATCTTAATTTCTGATTTGTATCTGATCCACGATACCTGTGGCAATCTGCCCTCTTCACCTGAGATATCTTTCCATTTGGAGAAAGACATGTTTCCCCATATAGTGAATGTTGTAGGTGCCTACCCAGAACCAATTTCCCTTCCTCCTTCTCACAGAGCTCTTGTACTTTTTGGGTGCATCTGACTGTAATCCCATTCCTCATGCCAGTGATTGGTTTAGGAAGCCATGGCTAAGCCGATCAGCAGAGGGCACTCCCTTGGCCATAGGGATTGATCCATATGACTCAGGTGAAGGCAACTGAGATGGGGTTAGGGTGTTATGATGGGGGATTGCTGGAAAAGAAGGGTCCCTGCTTTTAGGAGCAAGCCACCAGAAGTGATGTCTTTTCTCCTTCTGGACATAGTGACAGTCAAAGGTAAAGCCTACAAGTACTATAGCCACTTTGTTGCAGCAAAGAAGCCAGTCTGGGGATGAAGCTGACCTACTTGGGAAGGCACAGCTGAGGAAAACATAAGGGAGTGGAGACAGAGCCACTAAACCACTCTGAAGCCTTCCTTACGTCTGGGTGTCCAATTACAGAACCCAGGAGTTCCCTCATTGAGTTGGCCAATTGAGTTGGATGTGCAATTGTTTCCAGCCTAAATCATTCTAACTGCTGTCTATCCCCTGTGACATCCCTTGTTACTCCAGGAGGCAAATGTGAAGATTTCTAACATCTGTGCTTGGCATACAGTTATCACTGGGCTCAAGGAAAGTCCTTAAAAGTATTTCTTCTCATTTTTCCTATAAGCATTAATTCCTCCCCCCCAAATCTTTATTATTAAAAACTTCAAACATTCACAAAATTTGGAGATCTCTAAACCTACCACCCAGGTTGACATTTGCCATATATTTGCTTTCTCTACATTGCCATGTATTTCTATGTCTGTATCTACCTAGTCACTTACATTTCGCTGAATCATATGAAAATGAGTTTCAGTATTTTGACATTTCATCTTTAAATACTTTAACTTTAGCATATGCCTCCTAAGAACCATTAATCTGAAACCATTAATATGAAAATTTACAATTCCTTAACATCACCTAATAATTTATCTGTCCCCCAAATTATCTTATGTAGTCCTTTTTTTCAAAGGATCCAATCAAGGTTTGCTCATTACATTTGTACATTTAGTTTTTACAATTTGTTTTCATAACTACTTCCCTCATTTTTTAAAAAAAATCAGACTTTCAATCTATCACACTAAAGGTCATTGTGGCAGATTTCTTTGCACTTCCCTTTCTGACACAGTATTCAGCTGGATTGGTTACATTCCCCATTGCACAGTGATTCCCTCATTTCTTTATTTTTTTAAGTTTATTTATTTATGTATTTAGTGAGAGAGAGAGCGGGGGGGGGGGGGAAACACGAGTGGGGGAGGGGCAGAGAAATGGAGAGACAGAATCCCAGCAGAATCGGAGCCATCAGTGCAGATCCTACATAGGGCTCAAACTCACAAACTGTGAGGTCATGACCTAAGTCGAGATCAACAATTGGATGCTTGGATGCCTAACCTACTGAGCCACCCAGGCACCCCTGATTCCCTCAGTTCTTTCCTATATCAATTCCTATTCATTATTCAGATATAATTCCCACAAGGCAACACTGTCATTTAAAATTTATAACCCTGGCATGAGTCAGAGGGGAGAAGGGACAGATCTTCCTTATAGTACATTTCAATTAATGAATGTAGACAGAGTGATGGAAACAGAAAATGACCATTTGGCAAACACCACAGTAATAACTGTTGTAATAACAGTAATTTTGCAGGCAAGAATCATTGATGGATGCTAAAATTCAGGAATGAAAGTATGATGAGAAACAGGATATTTGCAGTCTCAAAATATCTCCTACAACCTACTTGTTCATTGGAAAGGAAAAAATAGTAACAAAATTTTGTAGATGGTACTTTAACCAAGCGATCAAAGTTAACATCACTAGCAATAAGATATTGACATCATATGCCTCCTGACATGACCCGCTGAGACAGGCACAGCATTCACAACTTCAACTGAATCATGAGGAAATATCAGACAAATCCAGCCTGAGGTGGTATATTCTACAAAATAAATGTCTGTACTCTTCCAAAGTGTCATGGTCAGAAACACTGAGAAAAATGTCCTAGACTGGAGGCAATTAAGGAGGCATGGCAACTGAATGCAACATGCATTCCTGGACCCCAAAAAGGACATTAGTTGGACGGCTGGTCAATTATGAATAAGGTCTGTAAATTATTTAGTAGGATTATATTGATGTTAATTTTCTGGCTTGGCTCATTATATTATGGTTAAGATCAGAAGCAGCTGCATAAAGGGTACAAGGGTTCTCTGTCTACTATTTCTGCAACTTTTTTGTAAATCTAAAATTATTTTTTTTTTAAAAAGACTGCCTAGTTAATTTTTATGTTTCAGGTCTAGTGAGGTTGACATGGCCAAACCAAAGACCTAAGAAGCAGAGCTAGGAAAAAATTATATATACACATACTATGATGAATACTTATTTATAAAATAGACAACATATATTGATCTCTGTCCCTAGTTTAGGAGCACAGGGCTGCTAAAATCCTTGTAACTCCCTGGGTCATAGGAGTGTCTTTTGTTTTAATGAGGGCACTCTGGATGGGTTCCTGGATGGTTCCTGGATGAGGGCTGGTCACCAGAAAGACCAAGCCATGATTAGAAGCTTGGAACTTTCAGCCCTGCCCCTCATTCTCTTGAGAGGAGAGAAGGGCTGAAAATGGAATTAATGATCAAATATGCCTATGTGATGAAGCTTCCATAAATTCCCAATTATACGGGGTTCAGAGAGTCTCCAGATGGGCAAACACATCCACGCCAGTGGGGTGATGCACCCCAACTCTATGGAGGAGACAGACACTCCTGTGCTCAGGACTCTCCCAGACCTCACCTTATGTATCTCTTCAACTGGCTGTTCATCTGTATCCTTTATCATACCCTTTAATAAACTGGTCAATGTAATGAAGTGTTTCCCCGAGTTCTGCGAGCCACTCTAGCAAATGAATCAAATCAAGGAGGGGGTCTTTCGAACCTCCAATCTATAGCAGTAAGTCAGAAGCACAGCAGACAATCTAGGCTTGTAACTGGCACCTGAAGTGTGAGAATGTGCGGGGTGGGAGGCAGTCTTGTGGGACTGAGCCCTTAACCTGTGGGATCTTATGCTGTCTCTGGATAGACAGTGTCAGAATTGAGTTACAGTTGGTGTAGCAGAAAATTGTTTGTTGTGGGGAAAAACCTCCACACATTTGGTGACCAGAAGTGTCAGAAGTGAAGTGCTGTGTGGGTAGTGAGGAGACACACGGGAGGGTAACAGTAGGGTAGAACTGGGGTTTTCCCTATGCAGGAGATAAGACTCAACTGAGTTTTTCTAAGACAATATATATCTCATAAAACATAACTGCTATTGATTCTTACCTGAGAGCCTCTGCCCTCTCACAAATACACTCCCATTTCTACTCAGCTTTGATTTGGAGTCTGATCCAGAACGTCCCAGGTTAAATATTGATTTCCATTTCTTTGATTTACTGGAGAGCTTTCTTCTAAAAGAGCCAAGCCATAAAACAGCATTAGTTTGGTAACTGGTCATTTCAGTGGGACCTTTAAATTGAGAAGGAATAGCCCAGTCATGTTCTGACATTTCAGGAAATCCCTCTCTAAAATCCAGTCTGAGCCTGAGTCTGGCCCTGTCTGGGGATGCCCTGGATGACCAAGCTAGGCTTTCATGTTCCCCAGGGGAAGGGGCAAAGGTGTGCTATAAAGGCAGGGGGGAGGGCAGACAGAGGCAGGGATGCATCGGAGACTCAGAGGTCACAAGCAAGCACACAGTTCTGGGGATTCTGGTAAGCAGTGTAGTCCTGGGTTTTCAAAGACACCTATTTTTTTGTAGGAGTAAACATTAAAGACCACAGAGCTCAGTGCTGCACTTGGGCCATACTGCTAGGTCATCCACAGGTGAGGAAAGAGCTGGTGAAGACTTCTGCAGACTGTAAAGGGGGTGAAGGAGAAAGTGACTTGGAAAAGAGACTGGCGTGTGAGAGTTAGAGGCTGCCAGGTGTAGTCAAAAATCACTGCAGAGAAAGGCAGAGGGTAATTAGTGTGTCTCTGGCTTCACTCATTTCCCTGATGCCTCTCACCAGGCTGCCTCAAGAAGGCATGAAAAGGAGAGGTCTAGACTGGGTCTGGAGAGCCTGATGCCACCAGAGGTCACCACAGAGACTTTGCCCTGCTCTGGTTTGCCCAACTATCAGATTTCAAAAAGTTTCCTGATGAAACCCTACAACTTGTGGGTTCCACAAAGGACCCTTTCTCCATAAGGTTCTCATAGAACATCCAGATGTCAAGCGCAATATGTTTTTACAATCAATCAGAGATAGATCTGCAGCACTTGATGGTTTCTTTTGGATCTGGCCTAGTTTTTTTTTCAAGCACTTGGTCTAGGATGTATTTTATAGGGTCACATACCTTGGGGTATGGTGTGCCCCTTATGTAGTTAAGGCACAGAGGAAATGCACTTGAGGGTCCTTCTGAGGTACTCTTCTTCCTGATCCCTGGGTGGAAGTCTTATTTTCCAGGGATTTAGGGAGCAAATACTGGGGCTTGGTCCAGACAGAGCATGATCAATGCATTTTAGGAAATGGAAGGGTTTCTTGCCAGGTGAGTTCTAGGTGTACCATTCCCATAACATGCATTGTGAGAAGTGCCCCTACTGCTGTGTAATATGGTAGCACTTTCTCTCTCCCCAATGGGAAGCAGCCCCGCCATCTTGGGGATGACACTGACAAGAAGTCTGAGGTGTCTCTTTTCACGCCTCTTTCTACTGACCAAACATTGAGGATGACCATCTCCAGTGAAAGTTTGCCTTTCAGCCCCTCCACCTATTGTCTGCCTAAAGTTTAGAACTCCTGCTTCATTCACTGCCTCCTATTTATAGTGGGGTGTGAGGGGAGAGGGGAGGAGGGATGTGTGGAGACCAGGGTTACAACAGAGGAAGCAATGAAGAAAGAAAATATCCTATGAATAAAAATGATATTCAGTTTGGTTTGGGAGGGCAAGGAGGGTTCTGACAGGCATGGAAGAAGGAACAGAAGCCAGGAATATGTGTCCCCAGGTGCTGCATGCCCAGAGCTCTCAGTCTAGAGTGGCATTATTTGTTAGCTTATCCTCCATTCATCTCTATAGTTTTTATAATGTCACCTGGAGGTGAAGGATGGGGGCAGGGGGTCAAGTTTTTTATTTTAGCAAACTTCCTTCTGAAAATATGAAGACTGTTTTATCTAAATTAAAGAGTAAGGGATTTCAGCCATGATCCTTGACCCCTATGAGCCCCATCCCTGTCATGGTACTTAAGGATGTCTGGTGGGAGAGCAGGTCTTGATAACTTAGGGACAGTGAGTGAAGACATCAATCACTGGTGAAAAAGAGCTGTGGAGACAGCTCCCTTTTCTTCCTCTGGAATGTTCCATTACATCCCAACCCAGCCGGTACCCCCAACCCATGCTGCCACTGTAGCTCTGAGACTATATAACTTCTTCCTCTATCCCCCTCCACCCAGACGTTTCCCAGAATTTAAGAGAATGCTGCTTACTTGTTGTCTGGTAACTCAAGAACTGTGTGGAAGAGGGTGCCCATGGAAGGAGGGACAATTTCAGGCAAGCTATTCTCCCTCCTTTCTTTCCGAGCAGGATGGTTAGTAGCCAGGCTCCGAGCCTGAGCTTCCTCCAGGCTCACCAGCTTCATGGGCAAGGAGAGGGCTGGCAAGGTCAGACTCTTCATGATTGGTGGGTTTTCTATACAGAAAAGACAAGACCTCAGTTATGGAAGGAGTCCTGTGCATCAGGTCTAGCCAGATTTCCCATCCACAGCCCCTCCATTCCTGACTTCCTGGCAGGGGGCTTCTGGAGTTTTGGGGGATTTAGGGCAGAGGTTGTACATAAGGAAACTAACAACCTCATGGCCAGACAGCCAGCTGGCACACAGGGCTTCAGGAGGTAACCTATATTTCTTGCATTTTTCAGAGAGGGACCATTCATTCATTCATTCATGCGACAAACATTTATTGAACACTTCCTGCCTAGTACTCTGGCCAGGTGGGAATTTTATGTCCAACCATAGAGGTAGCCTTGCTCAGCTAGAACAAGGCAGGAGACTGTTCCTGCTCTCTGCAGCTGTACAACACACACTCCAAGGCAATTTAACGTGGGAGCCTATACTTTCCCTAGATCACTAAGGTTTATTTATATCTCTGCAGTAAAAAGGTATTTTATAGCCTATATTATTCCCTAAAAGATAGGTGGCTTTTTACTCACTACTCAGTGGTCTTAAGTGCATGCAAGCTAATCTTTTCTTTCTGTGTTTTGTTTGTTTTTGGTTTGGTGTTTTTTGGTTTTTTGTTTTTTGTTTTTTAAGAAACAGAAGTCATAATGAGAGATCGATGGTGTCCAGAGTCATCTCTTTTCCCCAAGTCATTGGTTCTCAACTTGGGGCAATTTTGCCATTCCCACCCCACTTCCCCAGGGACATTTGGCAATGTCTAAAAACATTTTTGGTTGCCATAAGCAACTAAAGTGTAAGAGTACTACACTACAAAGTGTAAGTGTAGGAGTACTACTGGCATCTAGTGGGTAGAGGCCAAGGATGGCATCCTACAGTGCACAGCACAGCCCCACAACAAGAACTCTCCAGCACCAGTGCATGGTGATGCATTGACGGCAGGCCCTTATCTGTGAGCCTCTCATAGTGTACACATGCCAGAGGAGTGTGCAACCCCAAACCATTGCCCAGCCTCCTCACTGGTGGCCTGGCCTGTGAGCACTGAAGGGTGCTGTCTAATGTGGGAACAAAAAAACAAAAAAAAAAAAGGAAAACAAACAAACATAAAACAAACAAAGAACTATCCAGCACCAATTATCAACAGTGCCAAGATTGAGAAATCTTGGTCTAAGTAAAAAAAGCAGAGATCTAAGTTGGCCTCTATTTAGCCTTTGGCAACCCTGCCAGTTTTCTATAACTTCAGAAGGTGTGAAGAGACTCAAAGATAACTTGCACCAACTGAAACTAAGCAATCTTTTTTGGTATAAGACTCACATAATTTTCAGAAAGCACCTTGACAGCACTCATTGCAGAACATGACCCTCTCTGAGTGGAGGGAAATAAAACCACTGATAAAGGGCCTTGTAGAAAACAGAGTGTGTGACACTGGGGTTTTCCCAGGCAGGAGAGCATGGCAGTCATTCAGCGGGGCTTCAAGTAAGTAAATCCATGAGCCCAAAAACTTTTCAGTAAAGTTTCCAACTTTAACCATTTTCCAACTTAATCCAAAGGAGGTTAAAATATTTGAATTTTATATGCTCTCAATATTTGCTTTCTAGATTATTTCTGATTTGTTAATTACTTATTTACTTAAAAAATGAAATCACTCCAGGAG
Organism: Acinonyx jubatus; assembly: GCF_027475565.1. NCBI lineage: Eukaryota > Metazoa > Chordata > Mammalia > Carnivora > Felidae > Acinonyx > Acinonyx jubatus. The sequence goes on along the minus strand of NC_069384.1, from coordinate 64,370,936 downwards.
CAACTGGATCAATGGGAAGAACCCACACTGCAGGGCCAGGAGACCTCAGTTGGTTTAGTAACCACTCTCTCCCTAGTTTCAGGCTGCAGTGTCCTAAGGCCTACTCATTGTCTCTGCTTAGATGTTTAACAGGCATCTCTAACCTCACATTTCATAACAAAGCTTGTAATTTCTGCTCTTCACCCCTAAACTGGTACCCCTACTATCATTGCCAAGTCAGTAAGTGGCACCATGGACCATCCAGCTGTGTAAGCTGAAACCTGGAGTAGTTATTTTTCATTCATTCCTTTCTTTGATGCACCACCTCCTCCTACATCGAGTCAACAAGCAAGTCTGAAAACTCTACCTTCAAAATGTACTTGGAATCCAGCCACCTGCCTTCTTTCCACTGCTAACGTGCTAGTCCAGGCCACCATGATTGCCCATCTGATTTCCGCCATTGCTCTTTAACTGGTCTCTCTGCTTCCAGACTTGCTGCTTTTCAGTCTCTCCTTCACACAGCAATCAGAATGCTCAGACCCTGCACTCCCTACTCAAAATCCTCAAATGCTTTCCCATGGCACTGAGAACAAACGAAACTCCTAGCTTGACCTACAAGGACCTTCCATCTGCTTTCCCTGTCCTCTTTGCCCACTGACCCAGTGGGCTACAAAAATATGCAGTAAAAATTTTTAAATGTATACTCCCATTATAAACTATACATTTATACTAGTGTATTAGTGTTGTATATAACAGAAAATATACAAAATCATAGAAATTACAAAGTATACAATATAAAGAAATGAGAAAGAAATTCTAATGGTTTCTTCCAACACCTGTAGTTCAGTATCTTGGTCTTTGGTGTCCCCTCGGGTGGGGCACCCCACTTTGGAGACCACATTGGCTCTAGTCACACTGACCTACTTTTCTGTACTACTATGAGCCCCTTTCCACTTCAGAGCTTTTAGACTCTCTGTCCTTTGTGTTTGGAACATTCACCCACAGATCCTCACATGACTGGTTCCTTTTGTCATAAGGTCTCAGGTCAAAGATCACCTCCTCAGAGATCATAAGTCCCCAATAATTTATTGGTTGATTCAAAAGGATGGATGAATGAATGAATGGATGAATGCATATTCTCACCTACCTTCAAAAAGGATTTATATAGCTTACAATAATGGGAGATTTAAAGTAAAGATGAAGGAAACATTAGCCACTCCTAAGAATATAACCAAGAGAATTGGAAACATGTGTTCGCACAAAAACTTGTACATAAATGTTCACAGCACCATTATTCATAATAACCAAAAAGTGGAAACAACCCAAGTGGCCTCAACTGATGAATGGATAAACAAAATGTATACGCATACAGTGGGTATATATTATTCATCCTTAAAAACGGATGAAATAGTGATACATGCAAAAATATGGAAGAACCTTAGAGAACATATGGTAAGTGAAAGAAGTCAGTTACAAAAGACCACATGTTGTATGACTCCATTTATGTAAAATGTCCAGAAGAGGCAAATCCCTAGAAATAGAAAGTAGATTCATGGTCGCCAGGGTCTCGGGGGAGAGCAAAATGTGCAGAGACTGCTTAATGTGTATGGGGTTTCTTTTTGGAGTGATGCAATGTTCTGAAATTAGATGGTGGTGACAGTTGCACAACTCTGTGAATACACTAAAAACCACTGAATTGTATACTTTAAAATGATTAAAATTGTGAATTTTATGCTATGTGAATTTTATCTCAATAAAAAAAATTTTTTTAAGAAAGGTTTATAAACCACATAGAGGACAGGGTGGGGATGGGAACAATTATACCAGGAATTAAAATTTGATGTTAACTGCCATTGATTATTCTGGTGGTTATACTTGTTTTCTCCAAATACATTAGCTGAACTAGAAAAGAATGCTTTAATCAGCTAACACAAATATTTTGCAGATAGGGTTCTCATATACCACGGATTCTCCAAGTGTGGCCCTGACCAGCAGCAGCACCATCACCTGAAAACTCACTAGAAGTACAAATTCTCAGCAGCATTCCAGACATACTGAATCAGAAATTCTGGGCATGAGGTCCAGTAAACTGTGCTTTAACAGCCTTCCCTCCAGGTGATTGTGATGTATGCTAATGTTGGAAAATTCACACAAGTGGTGGTCACAGGCTTCTTGATCTAGATTTTTTAGTTTTACAAATTTGGCTCACAGGAGTTCAAGCAACATAAACCAATTATCCCTAGGGTTCATTATGTCATTATGAGAGCTATAGGAAATCATATTCTTGCATCTTATCACACCCAGCCTAAAATAGCTGTCTTTTTCACCAACATAGCTACAGAGATCGATGCTAACTACTCTGCCTACGCATGCCCACAAGTACACACTCAGTTTTGTAAGCCTAGTGCCTGGTGCAGGGAAGACTAAAGTAAGCACTCAATAAATGTTTATGAAGGGAACACATTCTGAATATACACACGAGTATGAACATGCTGCCTCTTAACTCAAAAACTCCAAGATGAAGGCAGAAGTATCTTCCAAAATACCACATTGAAATTAAATTTGAAATATAATAGTTAAAAGGGAGGAATGTTGCCTGTAGATAATAACCCAAAGGGTTTAATAACTAACTAAAACCAATGGGAGATCCAGTGCTGCATGCTGCATTCATGGGATAGGCCAGGTATGCAGCTGACCAGAAACACGCTACAGCCACCCACAGACACATCTTGCTGCACGCAGACAAATGTACATGTATGCACGAACCCCAGACACTGACACACAGAGCAGTCACACACGTACACAGCCAACACTCGGAGCTAGAAGCCTAACTTATTATTGGGTCCCATGACTAAGGCAAGGAAGAAGGACGGCCTGGTGGCGAGTCTGCCAGATGGAGCCGTTACCATTGTTCTCCAAAGACCCAGGAGTGCCGTTGTTAAAGATTTGATCCACATGATTCAGTATGAACTCAATCACCACCTGCTGGACCCGAACCGCAAGGAAAGCAGCATCTCCATTGCAACCAGTGGCTTCGATCTCTTTGGACCTAAACAATGGACGAAAGACACTCAGTGAGTGAGTCTGCCCCATAACTGAAAGCAAGTTAAGAGGAGCCAGTGGGTCTTTTGTACAAACCCCGTCTCCTAAATGTATACGCTTCGTTCATCTCTAGATTATTTTAACTATGTAAGACCTATTAAAAGGACTCTACAAAGTCTGTAAGGCCTAACACAATGAACAAACTTATTTAAAAAAATTTTTTTTAATGTTTATTTATTTTTGAGAGAGAGAGAGAGAGAGAGAGAGAGAGCAGGGGAGGGGTAGAGAGAGAGAGGGAGTCACAGAATCTCAAGCAGGCTCCAGGCTCTGAGCTGTCAACACAGAGCCCGACACAGGGCTCCAACCCATGAACCATGAGATCATGACGTGAGCCGAAGTTGGGATGCTTTACTGACTGAGCCACCCAGGCACTCCATGAACAAATTTAAAAACAGTTACCATGTATACCATGTATCATACATTGCTAGACTATAAACACTGTATTACTGAATATGCAGGAATATATTTTTTTCTTCACAGGATCTCCTTCCACCCCCATCCAATTGTGCTATGGGGCAGGTCATTGTTTATGAAGCCACATGAAGCTGTGACCCCACCATAACCAACAAAAGCCAATAAGCCCCAAAGACAAGAAAGGCCTTTTCAAGAAATTATAATATACAGACCCTTAACTTTAGCCACATCCTGATTATAGCCATAAAACGCCTTTGGAACCCAGAGTTTCCAGGTTAGCAAGCAAAGAGCTCAGGCTGTGAAAATCACCTTTTTTTTTTTTTTTTTTAAGTGTATTTATTTATTTTGACAGAGACAGTGAGAGCAGGGGAGGGGCAGAGAGAGAGGGAGAGAGAGAGAATCCCAAGCAGGCCCTGCACTGTCAGTGCGGAGCCCTAGGAGGGGCTCGAGCCCACAAACTGTGAGATCATGGCCTGAGCCAAAAACCAAGAGTTATATGCTTAACTGACTGAGCCACCCAGGCACCCCTAAAAACATCTTTAATTTACATGTGTTACACATGACCACTTAGCTACAGGTTTGTCTTCTAGTAGCTTCAGTGTTGAAGAATACGGTCTTCGTTTCAGTTGTTGGGCTGCCTTGAGCCCACTGGGGTGATGAGAAGGTGAGGTTGTGGTGGCTACCTGAGCAGGTTTGGTGCCCACACCAGGGCCAGGTTCCTGGCATGCATGTTGGTCTTGCTGCTGAAGGAGGCAATGTGGGCCAGGTGTCGAATCAGGTATTCCAAGGTCCTGTAATGGGTCATTTAAAAATTTTTTTTAACAAAATAAGAAACTTCAGTGCCTGTGCAAAGCCTGACGACTGGGTTTGGATTTAAGAGAGTCTAAATATTTCTATCTCATGAATTTTGGAGGAATATCAGGAAGGTAACAAGATTGATGGAAATAATTTTCTTCATCCTAGGCATGCTGGCCGAAGGTGGAGAAGGGGAATGGTTTTGTCAGAAGTCAGCTCAGGCCCTTGGAGAGCCAGAGACAGACCCGGGAATCACAGCACCCAGAGCCCGAGAGATATCAGTGGCTCCCTTGGCTTCCTTTTACGCAGGTCGCCATTGCCGCCACATAATCTTGAAACCGGCTCTTATCTCTGCCCCTTCTGTAATTACTCCAGCTACAGGTAACTTGGTTCTTGTTAGAGAGCTGACCTCGTGGGTGAATAACATCTGTTATTATAGGAAGTTCTTTCTTATCCCACATCAAAATCTGTCCCCTTGTAAAAGAGGCTCAGAGAACATTGGGAAAGGTGGTTAGATGAGGGGCTAAACAGTGAAAACAAAATGGAAGGGTGAGCTGATGTGAGGGGTGGTACTGATGAGCAAATAGAGAGATCAGTCCGCCAAAAGTTCAAAAGGTACAGCCAAACCCTGTTTAAAAATCATCCTGGTTTCCATAGATTTGTGTATACTATGAATCTGGGTAAGAACCTAGGCTATCACAGCCAGTGAGGCTGGCTTGTATGGCCAGAACGACTTCCTGTGAGACTCTGAGGGCTGCCCCTTCCTGTCAGTGTCCCTGGTCAGGCACCAACTCACTCTGATAAAGCTGACCTGCTCATCCACCTCAAAATGCCGCAGGAAAGTCACTGTCCGCTGAACTTTTTCCCTTTTATGATGCCAGCCTGCTTCTTTGGTATTTCACCACTTTGAGAGGCTGTGGGCTTCTTTTCCCAAGGATTCTTACCTGTAATGGGATGGGGGAAGCTCCTGGATAACATTTTGGATTCGGGCCAGTTGGCCTTCTTCCGGGCAATGAGACACGGCCTCCTGTGAAGAAGAACGTGAAGTAGGCGAGTGAGTGCTTGAGAGGGTGGCCACCCACCTGCGTCTGCTGGCCTTCTTTAGGTTTCTGGCACTCCAGCCTCCCAACTAGGCCTAGAGATCGTCTTTCCAAGAAGCATGCTTTCCTAGTAAAAACAAACAACTAAAATCTGACAGTTCGTGATGCGAAGTATCTAACAGTGAGTGCGAGTGGGGACATGTGGATTGTTTAGGTCTCTCTGTGTCCTCAGAATGTTGTTGGGTATCTGGTAAAGATGCAGAATGCTGGGTGTGTGGTGTGGCAGAGAGAGTGACAGAGATTCACACTGGGAGAGGGAAAGAGAGACGTGGAGATGACAGGTGAGACTTGATGGTCTTGCCTGGACTTACTCTCTGGTTGTTTCCTGTGTGGGTATTTTGTTCTCCTGAGACAGGGAAACTGAAGGGACCTCATGAAAAAAGCTGAGTTTTTTTTTCTTTGTTCCTATTCCTGCTTCTGTTCTTGCTAGGACCTACACCCCCGCCTTACACATACCTTATAGAACAGGTAATGTATGTTCTCCTTGCAAAGGTCAAGGAGTTAATGATCTCTTTGGAGTCTTCCAGCATAAGAGATGACATCTAAAGAGTGACCAGGTGAGGTCATCACGACCATTTTCCAAGACCACTGACTCATCAAGGCCCCTGGCTCTAGGGCATAAGTGACTTACGGAGAACACCTAAACACCTATCTTTGTTCCTGGATTACTGAGAAGACACACGCACTAGACAACCATCCTCAACAAAAACCCAGGCCCCAAGCAAAGATGACATTCACTCTTCTTTCCTTTCTGAGTCTCTGTGATACTCTCTCCATATCTATACTCTCTATGTCTTCGATAAACTCTACTCTCACTTCCTTTCATTGTGAGTTTGATTTCCACCCTGTGAGAAGCCAAGGACTCTCTTGGCTGGTCCCATGAGACCCCCTCTGGGTCCTTGGACCCAGCCATCCTGCATCATTCCTCTCGGCCCAGGGCCCTCAAGGAGAGGCAAGGGTATCAGTTAAGGCAGTGTGATCACAGGCTTGTTCAGAACTCCTGCACAATGTAGGCATCCCTGAGCAGATGCCCCTGTGCCTTGTCCTGAGAAACTGTTCTGTCTGTGCCCAGCCCCTTCCAGTGCGGTGGCTGAGTGCTCAAGCATGGGAGCAGTAGCTAAGTGCAAGGTCAATGGTAATCACATCTTTCTTTTTTTACTGAGGTACACTTTACATACATTAAAAATGTACAAATCTTAAGCTAGAGCTCCATGAATTCATTCATATGCACATACCCATGTACCCCCACCTAGATCAAGATACACCTTAAAGGGGGCTCCTGAGCTCATGTCAATCTTATGACCCTGAATTCACAGGCATATGTAACTTACATAGTCTTGTGTTTCCTCCCAGTGCTAGAAACTTGCTTTACATTTGTATATAATAAAAAGTAAAATCAGGAAATGCATTCTTTAATTTGATAAATATTGCCCCCTGTAATACAACCAAAAATAAGTTCCTAAGTGTGGTGTGGTTTTCTTATATCCTTCACCTCGATTCAGATTTTAGGTGTTATTTTGTGCTTGTGAATAAAGGCTGAAGTTCAAATGCTCAGTAGTGAGAAGTTTTAAGCACAGAAAAGTAGAAGGAAATTAACTTTACTGGGCACTTTCTGTTATGCCACGCCCTATTTAAGGTCACACTTGCTGGGTCTGTTCTGTTCTAAATTAGAGAAGAAGTCCTAACCGGGGCCAGCCTGGACCTCCCAACTCCTTTATTTGTCTCCATTTTTTTCCCCACAGAATTCACCACCATTACTTATACAATATAATGTACTTACTTGTTAGGTTTATTGCTTACTGTCAGTCTCTCATGCTAGATATAAACTCTACAAGTGCAGGGATGTGATGAGCCCGTGTGCCTTGAGCAGGGCCTGGCACCCAGGAGGCACTCCCTCCATATTTGTTGAACATCATGCCAAGGCTTTGTCAACCCAGTGGTTTCTTCCCCCCTTTCTTTTCTCTGCTCTCCCCTCTTAATTTAATTGAAATAAAACATACACAGAAACCAACTGTTTTAAAAGGCAATCAAAATTCTCTACATAGGAAAACTTGAGATTTTGTTTCCTGAGCATTGGTGGGAGAAATGAGGGTCCAGGAGGGTCACAGTCACAGGTGTCCCAATCTTCTGGTGGGTGTGCAAGCCTGAGAAGAGAGCCAGCATAAACATGAACTCTGTTGTAAACCTCAATTTTTGAGATATGGAGGAGGTGGAGGGTGGGAACAAGAATGAGGCCTGGAGTAAGCACCTTGACATCTCTGCTCTTTCTGAGAAGTCATTTAGAAAACAGATTTGTGGAGAAGACCCAGACTCCAAAGGCAGGGAGAACCTCATAAGGGAAGCCAAGGGAGAGAAGCTCCAGAGGAAGGAGGGACTGTGGAATGTAGTACGGGTCCTCCCACATTCTATCCTGCAAAGGGGGAGGGAGGGGTGGTAGGTCTCTTTTCCCCCCAGCAAACTTTGTAAAGTGCCCCCACCCTCCTAAACCTGTGTCTGGGGAATAAAGGTGCAGGTCAATTTAACAGCCCTCATGGAAAGTTTCTTTGATATTTTAGGAAGCTGTTAGTCATCTTTGTTCTGAGAGGCTGGGCGGGCCCATCCCCTGATGCCTGTAGGTCCCATTTGGGGTTCTTGTTTATTTAATTGTTCACAGCCTCTCCCCATCCCATTCAGAAGCCCTCTAGATCCTATAGTTTCTCCTGGAGGGTCCAGTCCTTGAAAACTTGTTTTTAGCACTCTTTATGTTTCCCCATTAGGCTGGCAGAACCTACCACTGGGAAATTGGGGAAGGGGAGTTAAAACTCTGCCTATGCCAATTTTTTGCCTGAAAGAAAATTTCACTCAACTTTTGCCAAGCTAATCTGGCTAGCAATTAAATCTTAAAAGATTTAAGGATGAATCTGTGACTATTTGCTCTCTTCCAATCAGTATCAAGAAGACTGCTTCTCTGCCCTTTGTGGACTCCGTCCAAGACTAGACTCTCTCCCTTCTGGTGGGCCCCTTGCTCCTGTTTTATCTGTTTACCTGAACACCACCAGCACCCTTACTTACAGCTCACGTCCTGCTACCTCGCAGCCCTGTCACCATGGTGGACAAACAACCCGTGCCTATCCTTTCCAACTGTAATCCAACTGCAACTCAGTATTGCCCTTGATTTTCCATCAATTATTTTTTTTTCAACGTTTTTTATTTATTTTTGGGACAGAGAGAGACAGAGCATGAACGGGGGAGGGGCAGAGAGAGAGGGAGACACAGAATCGGAAACAGGCTCCAGGCTCCGAGCCATCAGGCCAGAGCCTGATGTGGGGCTTGAACTCACGGACCGCGAGATCGTGGCCTGGCTGAAGTCGGACGCTTAACCGACTGCGCCACCCAGGCGCCCCCATCAATTATTTAAAAATTATTAAAAAGCTGTTTTTATTATCTTAAAATATTTTAAGCTATTAGACTCAAAAGTAATTCATGCAATGATTTTATTTTTAAAAGTATTTTTAATGTTTATTCATTTTTGAGAGAGTGAGAGCGTGTGTGTGTGTGTGTGTGTGTGTGTGAGCAGGGGAGGGGCAGAGAGAGAAAGAGAGGGAGACACAGAATACTAAGCAGGCTGCAGGCTCTGAGCTGTCAGCACAGAGCCCAACTCGAGCTCAAGCTAAGGAATCTCGAGATCATGACCTGAGCAGAAGTCAGATGCTTACCTGACTGAGCCACCCAGGCGCCCGGATGCACATGATTTTAAAAATGAAAGCATTCAAACGAATATACAGAATAAAGTCTTCCTCTCAGGCACAGACCTTCAGAGGTTGTCTCCAGAGGCAACCAGTGTGTCCTTTCAGGCACTCGTTATACCTTTCCATCTTTGTCACACATGTGGAATAAGCATGATTATGAAAGAGAACTTCAACTACCTCCGTCTGGCCTCAGACTTTCAATTGATTTTCTTTTTTCCAGCTTATCTCTTAACTCAGGAAAAAGACCCTGCGGGCAAAGCATCCCCTGATGGGGACGAAACTGCCCCTCAAGCAATAAGGACTGCCCTGAGTCAGCAAGATGGGAGTGACTGACCCCAGGACAAGGATCGGTTTGACCTTTACTACCTACGTGCCTGTACCCACCCACCTTTGCCCCACATTTTCCTTCTATAAACCTTGAAAGTATTCTCAGCACTTTGGAGACAGTCTTTGAGCCACGAGCTGCTGTCTTCCCAGTGTCGGCCTCTCTGAAATAATTCCTCTCTTGTTTCACCACCACTTGTCTCTCTGCCTTTGGGTTTTGTCAGCAGTGGTGGTGGAACCTGGTCTGTGTGGGACCTCCAGAGGCAGGTGCTCTTGTACCCCTGGGCCCTGGCTACAATTACATGACCTGGCCCATCTCCAATTTCCCCATGATCCTGCTTTGTCTGGGATTGAGGGATTTCCTGGGACACAGGACTTCCAGTGTTAAAGCTGGGGGAGTTCTAGGCAAACCAAGGGCAGCTGGCCACTGTCCCCCTTTGTAGCTATCTTGAGCTCACGGTCAGTCGGCTTTTGCCACACACTCGTTCCCCACCTCAAGTGGCATTTCAAATATGTGTGGATCCGCAAACCTGTCAGCAAATATTTACCAAGTAAACAGTGACAACATTTTCCAGCAGCTGGAGAGCAGGGAAAGGAAACATAATAATGAACAAAATAAACACTGTTTCTGTCCTCAGGAAGCTTAGGATTGAATGAGGGAGACCGATACACAAAAGAGTTATTTCAATATAAATTCAGTATAAAATTAAACACCTCCCCAAACTGCCTTCTCTAAAAATCCCAAATCAGCAACTTTTCTTTTGGGCATGATAATTTTACCTGAATCAATCTGGTGAAGACTGAATTTTTCCTAAAATGAACTTTTTTTCCAATGCAAAGGAAATGTAATGTTGTAGGTTGAGCAATTGCTCCCAAAGATATCAGGTCCTAATATCTGGAACCCATAAATGTTACTTTATTTGGGAAAGGAATCTTTGCAGATGCGATTAAGTTAAAGGTTTTGAGATGAGATGATCCTGGATTATCTCAATGGCCCTAAATGCAATCACAGCTACTCTTATAAGAGGGAGGCAGAGGGAGATCTGACCCAGAGAGAGAAGAGGGCAGTGCAGTCACAGAGGCAGAGATGGGAGTGATGTGGCCACAAGCCAAGGAGTGCCAGAAGTGAACAGAAGATGGGAGAGGTGAGGAACAGTTTCCCCTAGGCTCCCTGGAAGGAGCACAGCCCTGCACACACCTTGATGTCAGCTCAGTGAAACTAATTTCAGACTTCTGGGCTCTAGAACTGGGAGAGAACAAATTTCTGTTGTTTAAGCCACTAAGTTTGTGGTCATTTGTTACAGCAGCTATAGGAAACTAATATGTGATTAAAAATTAAAATATGAACAATGAGGGAATTATCATCACTTGCTATCCTACCATACAGATGTTAACTGCTGTTAACCTACTCACATGTGAAACATAAAAGAATCAATCTGCCAGGACTTCCCAGCACCAAACATGAATACTGGCATCATTTCCTATTCACTTGCATATACTATTTTTTTTTTCTCCATTTAACTTTATATTGTGGCCAATAAATACGCTTAAGAAATGCAATCTTAAAAAAAAGAAAAAAAGAAATGAGACTTTTCATGGCTACCCAGGATTAAAAATAGTAGATTTATTATCATTTATTTTAATTCATCCCTTATTGTTACACAGATACTCCCCAAATTTTGGTATTATAATATTGCAATGAAATATTTACAAGTCAATCATTTATGTACACATCTGATTATTATCTTAGAATGTAGTTCTAGAAATAGAGTTACTATATTAAAAATATGAGCATTTTAGGATTCTTGACAGTAATTTCAAATGACTTTCTGAGATATCCAGCCAGTTCACACTTCCAATAAAAAACCATACAAGAGCCACTGTCACCACAGGATCACCAGCATGAAATACTAATGTTAAAAAATTGTTTCTTTAATATGCAAATATATTTTTCTAATACACTTAATAATTTTTTTTTAATTAAAAAAATTTCTTAGGGGCATCAGGTTGGCTCAGTTGGTTAAGCATCTGACTTTGGTTCAGGTCATGACCTCACGGTTTGTGGGTTCAAGCCCCACATCAGGCTCTGTGCTGTTAGCCCAGAACCTGCTTATGATCCTCTGTCCCCCACCCACCCTCTGGCCTTCTCCTTCTTTCTCTCTCTCCTCGCAAAAATAAATAAACTTAAATACATAAATACATAAATAATTTTTTTTTTACATTTCAAAACTGTCTACCTATATGACTTTTTAAAAAATGTTTATTTATTTTTGAGAAAGAGAAAGTGTGAGTAGGAGAGGGGCAGAGAGAGGGGGGGACAGAGGATCTGAAGCAGGCTCTGCACTGACAGCAGAGAGCTCACTGAGGAGCTTGAACTCAAGGACCAAAAGATCATTACCCGAGCCAAGGTGGGACACTTAACCGACTGAGCCATCCGGGTGCCCCATCTGACTTTTTTCTTTTAATTGAAGCACAGTTACACACAATGTTACATCAGTTTCGGGTCCATTTATAATTTTTTTTTAATTGTATTTCTTCTCTGCATTGTTTGTTGAGGTTCTTCACTCATTTGTTTAGCGGGTGGCTTTTTTGTTATGTGGTTATTTATGGGTTTTTTCCCCTTTATTAATAGGTAGGATTCCATATAATTAAAGAATATTAATCTCCCATCATCTTTACTGTAGATGGTTTTTATAGTTGGCCATTTGCCTTTTAATTTTGTTAAGGTGTTTTTTACATAGGAAAAATAATTTATATGTAGTTTAGTTTGTTACATTTGTCTCTGCTGATCTTTTTCCCTTTGCTTTTGTTGTTAGAAAGACTTTCTTTACCCTAAAATCTGCTAAATGGTAAGAATGTAACTGGACTTTCCTCCTTTCCTAATAGTCAATTTTCCTACCACCATTGATTGAATTGTTCCTTTGTTACTCTGGGACGCTTTCTTTACTTCATATTAAGTTATTGAATGCTTGGGCCTATATAGGAGTTGTTAACTTTATTTTAAAATAGTATGGTACTTTTGAGACAGAATATTAAACCTTTCCTTCTATTTATTAGTTGTACAAACCCAGACAAAAGAGTCTCTGAGGCTCATCTGTAATTCTCTCATCTGTAAGAGACTATAAAACCTACTTCATACAGTTATTATGAAGATTAAGTATAACATTTTAATAAGTTTATCAAGTTTATCATGTAGTAAGCACTCAATAAATAAGCCCATTAGTATAATTTCATTAATATTTTTCTAGTCCTATTATTCCATTGACATAGTATTCTACTTTAGCCGTGCAAGTGGGTTTAAATAAATCATTGTAAGAATTTGTGACACTGTTAACAGAGCTATTTCTATATTCCTGAAGAAGGTTTGCTTCTTTCATCATAATTTGTTATTGTGATCAAAGAAATTAGTTAAGTGATAAATTTTTCAACATAGTTAACTTCACTAAGGTCCTACCTATGTCGAAGTCAGTTGCACAGCAAAATACTTTTATTTTATTTTTTAGTGTTAGATTTCCCATGTTATATACCATGTTAGAACTAACAATACCATGTTAGATTTCCTGGAAATATGATGACAAGTTGACAATAATGTTGCTTTGGTATTACTGTGTTACTGTGGGAGAACAAAATGATTAGCAATGTTAGGGAATGAAAGTGAGAAGAGATAAATATAGATTTTGTTCTGAGCCTAAAAGCAAGATTTATGAAGAAACTGTATATCTAAAGTTTCCAGATAAGAATTTGGGGCACCTGTGCAGCTTAGTTGGTTAAGTGTCTGACTTCATCTCAAGTCATATCATGGTCTGTGGGTTTGAGCCCCACGTTGGGCTCTGTGCCTGGAGCCTGCTTTAGATTCTGTGTCTCCCTTGCTCTCTGCCCCTCCCCCACTCATTCTCTCTCTCCCTCTCTCTCTCTCTCTCTCTCTCTCTATCTCTCTCTCTCAAAAATAAATAAACATTAAAATAAATTAAAAAAAAGAATTCTTATCTATACCCCAACTATCATAAAATTAAACTTAGTTAAAATAAATTAGACTCATTCTGTTCTTTAACATGATGATATTCTATTCTATCATATTCTAAGATGCACTATTATACTGAAAAGAGGATTAAAACCATGTAGAAAACAAACAATAAAGTCTTATGCACAAGTTAAAACAAAAATTAAATATATTTTTGGTTGATTCAGATTGCAAATAATTTAACAAATTAAAAATATCCAGTGTTGGTTGGTGAGGCTGCAGGGAAAAGACCATTCTTATCTCTCTGGAGAACAATTTGGCAATACATCACAAAATTTTAAACTTTTTTTTTTTTTCACACCAGCAGCACATGGCACAATGGTCAAGGTAGAGTTCCGAGGACAGCTTCTGAGCTGAGACAATCCATGTTTCCATGGAAGATAAGGGGATTTAAAAAAATCGTTAATGTTTATTTTTGAGGGGGGGGGCAGTGGCAGAGAGAGAGGGAGAGGATCTGAGCGGGCTCCACACTAATAGCAGAGAGTCCAGTGTGGGGCTCGAACTCAGAAACCACAAGATCATGACCTGAGCTGAAGCAGGACGCTTAACCAACTGAGCCACCCAGGTATGCCTAGGGGATGTTTTTGACAGAATGAAAGGATACAATGAAAAAATGTTTCCTTGCCCCTGTGATGAAACAGGTTCAAATGTCACAGTTAAGCAAAGGGTCGAAGACTAGTTAGCATCCTAAAATAAGCAAACCTTATTAAACATCCAATAAGCTTAAGCAAACCAATAAGCATCCTTAAATAAGCAAACTGGATTTTTCTTTTGTTTATATATTCTCTTGTTTCATAGATATTTGGTGTATTATGCTAAATGAAAGTAAGTTTTCTCAAATCCTAATATATTCTAAATTTGCTCATTACTAAAATGTTATTCTCTTTGTTTAGTGTTTTCTGTTATGTTATTACATTATCCACCAGAGATCAGTGAAACCCTACTAGTTAGATCATAAAGTTTAAATAGCTTCTATTTACTGTAATCTTAATTTATAATAAATGATAACATTAAAATGTAATTTCTTCTATAAACTAGTCTCAAACTCAAGTTGTTGCCGAGAAGATATACATACATATATATATATATAAAAAATATTATATATGTTTAAGAAATATACATATATTTAAAGATACGAGTAGCTCCTAGACACTCATAGAATTGTTAATCTGAAGCCTGAATCACTTGCAGTTTTGGGCACAATTTTGTGTGAATATGCATTTTTCTGAGAATTGGATCCAGAACTTTCATCATTTCCCTCAAAGGATCTGTGATTCAAAAAAGATTATGAATTACTATATGAAATAAATAATGTAACTTTTATAGTTTAGGTATTGACAAATAGCATTTAAATACCTTGAGACCTACCAGATAACACTAACAGGAATTATCATAATTGAGAAAAATATGTTTTCCTGTTAATAAAATAAAAGCCTTTCTCCAAAGTCTGTGTTGCAGTAATAAACTTTTTTTTTTAATGTTTATTTATTTTTGAGAGAGAGAGAAAAACAGAGCATAAGTGGAGGAGAGGCAGACAGAAAGGGAGACACAGAATCCAAAGCAGGCTCCAGGCTCTGAGCTGTCAGCACAGAGCCCAATGCAGGGCTTAAACTCCCGGACCATGAGATTGAGATCATGACCTGAACTGAAGTCGGAGGCTTTATCGATTGAGCCATCCAGGCGCCCCAAGAAAATTTTATTTTATTTTATTTTATTTTATTTTATTTTTTTAATGTTTATTTATTTTTGACAGAGAGAGAGACAGAGCATGAGTTGGGGAGGGGCAGAGAGAGAGAAGGAGACACAGAATCCAAAGCAGGCTCTAGGCTCTGAGCTGTCAGCACAGAGCCTGATGCGGGGCTCGATCTCACAGACCCCGAGATCATGACCTGAGCCAAAGTCGGACGCTCAACCGACTGAGCCACGCAGGCACCCCCCAACAAAATTTTAAATAAAAGCTTTTTACTCAGTAAATCTAATTCTATGATTTTTCCCCTAAAGATATAAGCAGGCAAAAGGATAAAGATATATGTACAAAAATGTTTATTATATGTTGTTTTGTAAAAGCAAAGTGTTGATAAACAAAAAGTCTAAATGTCCATAGTAGGAAACTGGCTTTAGAAATTCACTGCGCATATGAGAGAATACTCTGTAAAAAGTGTCTATTTGTCAGCATGGAAAGATGGACACACTGTTGAGTTAACACTGCAAAGCAGTGATATATAGTATTGAGAAGGGAAAGTGGGGAGAGTGAAAGAGAGAGACAGATTGAGAGAGCTTGAGAAAGAGTCAGAGGGGAGGGAGAGGGAGCAATCTGTAATGATGTCTCCTAAAATGTTAGCTGCAGATATGCCTGGGGTGTGAGATTTCCAGGGATTTCTACTTTCTCCTTTATACGTTTCTACATTACTTTCATTTTTGCAATAAAATTCTATTTTCATCTGGGAAAACAAAAACACTGTGCAAGGAGTAAGAGTGAAAAAAAACCCCACATGTTAACCGTAGTTGTTTTTGGTCTTTACAAGAAGGGACGAAGGGTTCCTTTCCACTTTCCTCCATTTTTCAAACTGTCTTTTAGCAAATATGACTACTTTTATTTTTATTTTTGTTAAATTTTTTTAAAGCTAGAGAACACAAGCTGGGGAGAAACAGAGAGAGAGAGGAAGAGAGAGAGAATACCCAGTAGGCTCTGCACTGTCAGCACAGAGCCCGATGCGGGGCTCGAACTCACTCATCATGAGATCGTGACCTGAGCCAAAATCAAGAGTCGGACGCTTAACCAACTGGGCTACCCAGGTGCCCCCTGAATATGATACTTTTAAAACAAGGAAATAATTACATATGGTGATGGTATTATAATCTGGCAGACTCACATGAGACCCACAACTTTTCTTCCTGGTTCCTGGGAAAGACTCCTCTGTGATTTTGATGGTCAGAGACTGCCATTGTTTTTGACTTAGCCACTCCGAGTGGCTTTGGCCTTAGTTCTCAAGGTCCACTTAGCTCTCTTAGGGTCCACAAACTACTGACACTTCACATCAGCTGGTATATGTTGGCTTCCCCAGTAGTCAACAACTAAGCCCAAGTTTTTTGTGTTTTGGCCTCATTTTTTTTCATTAAAAAGTTAATGTCCTTTTAGTAGATGAGATTTTGAAAGTTAAAGTCTAAAGAGGCAGGGAAAACTATAACCTCATTATTGAAATAAATGGCTGTTAATCCTTTGAACATCTTTTTCTTTAATCACATTTTAATATACAATTATGTATCTGTTCTTTTCCAGGTATCATTATGAGTGTTTCTCTGTATCATTGAAAACTCTTAAATACATTTTAATGGTCCAAGTTCAACATTTAAAATGCATCCATTTAGTCCTATATCATTTTGAACTGAAGAACATTTTATATGCTCAAAGGAAGTTTATTACAGGAGCCATGAGAAAGATTGCTGCCCATGCTCTAAGCCTAGATCTGGTCCTTACCCATAATTGCAACTCCTACAAATCTTAATTCCAAGCATCACCTCTGACCACCTCATACTAACAGTCTGTTGACCTCAATAATCCATCAATACTATTTTCTCACTGTTACACACTGCCTTAAGGCCTCACTTCCCTTCTTATCCAGACAAAATTCCATGGTCAACTATTTCAGTCACTCTCTTGTATATACCCTCATCTTCCTCATCCCCTTTATTAGCTGAATACACCCTCAATCTTGGTTAAATCCAACTGTACCTACTCTGTACCTCCATCCCTGCAGCCAAATGCTCAAGCCCAGTTTTTAATGCTGTCTCTACAGACATCCTGTAAGCATTTATGCTTTCTACTTTTCCTATAGGTGCCCCTATCTGGTAACCATAGAGCTGCTGTTTAGGTGTTCTGTCCATCTATCTTTCACCAATCCAACTCACAGGCCTGCACTTCCTCTTGGCTGCATTTCCCAGATTATTTTCTTTTTCCAGCTTTCTGATCTCTCTCTTGACTTGGGTTTGTTCTCTCTCCCTTCTCTACCCACCCACCTCCTTCCCAAACCCCCGAAAGAAATACAGAAGAAGTCGCCTGATAAAAATGAACTAGCCGTGAGTGTACATCTGGAGTCTCAGGTTCCTGTCCTGCTGTGTGACCTTGGGCCAGTCATTTCACATCTCTCATTCTTAGTTTTCCCCCTATACTATGAGGTACATTCAGCTAAATAAACATAGAAGTAATTTTAATCCAGCTCTTGAAACAAATAGCCACGATTCTGAAAATTTAAGAAAGGAAAAATTTAGCCAATAGACCCACTACCTTACTTTCTTCCCTATACCATCCTATTTCCATTACCTGGCTAAGACAGTGCCAGCCATCTGGTGAGTATTATTATTATTATTTTAGTGCTGAAACTCTCCTTGGCCTATCCACGTGTCCCACTCAGTAACCATAATGGAAATCCAAACACTTACCGTGAATTTCTCATAGAGCTCATAAGTCAGAAGGGGGTTGGGCAGCTCCCTAAAGTACAGCTTGCAGAGTGAGCCCACACAGTGGATGTCCTGGAGGTACACTTCCCTTGTCAGATCTGGACATTGATCTGAGCCAAACTCTTGCCTGAAACAACACAGACAGAGACATAACAACCTCGGGAACATGTGTTCTATGTAAGCAGCCGCTTGACTGCTTAGGGGTAAAAAGACCCTAAACTGCTGATCTGACTACATTTTGACCTCGATTCAAAATGACCTTCTATTCCTGGCATAAGGAAGCTATGGGAAGACTTATCAAGTCAGGTCTGGCTCTTCCCTGTAAAAGCTGCTGTCATTAGGAAAACATAATGCCCATTTACAAATGGATTTCTCAGCGCATTATGTCTGCAGTTTCAGTTATGAACAGTGGGGAAATATGAAAACAATCCGCCAAAAAAGCCTGTTGAGATTTCAATTCTGCAACATTTTGTTCCAAATGAACTTTTCTTTCTTGGAGGAGAGACCAAAACCAGAGTGAGTCAGATTGTTATCATTCATCTCCATATACCTACGTCAACAAACTTGTTTTATCTGGAGACTCAAACCCAAGGTTTAAGCAACTATCTCCTTGCTGCTAAATGGAAACTTCTAAGCTGCCTGACAGGGACTCCCACAGGATAGACCAGCTTCTAAACATCTTCTTTTTTTTTTTTTTAATTTTTTAAATGTTTACTTATTTTTGAGACAATGTGAGGGACAGAGTGCAGGCAGCCGAGGGGCAGACAGAGGGAGACACAGAATCTGAAGCAGGCTCCAGGCTCCGAGCTGTCAGACCACAGCCTGACGCGGGGCTCGAACTCACAAACTGTGAGATCATGACCTGAGCCAAAGTCAGACACTTAACTGACTGAGCCAATCAGGCGTCCCATAAATATCTTCTTATAAGCAATGTATAGTGAGGTGTTTGGGAACATCATCAGATTCCAGGCCTTGTTTCTGATTATAAAACATTTCCTTACCAAGCTTATGTGAATACACTGCCTCAAATAGTATACACTTATAAGTTAAAAATCTGTTTAAGAAATGACAATTTTCAGCTTTAACATAGAGGAGGAATTAGGTTTCTTGACAGTATTCATTTGGTCAGCCAAGTAGTGGCAAAGTCAACAGGACTCTCGGGACCAGCATTTCAAAACAGCTCGCTGCCCATTTTCCTGTCACCTGGTTCTGGATCTTCAACAAAGGGTGGGGAAATCCCTGATGGTGGCCAAACCTGAAAGGAGCTGAGTGGGGCCCTGAAAAGAAAACCATGCAACGGACTTATAAATTCACAAGTGTGTGTGTGTGTGTGTGTGTGTGTGTTTCTGTAAGAGGCCAGAACAAGAATAATTTGGAGCTTATTCATTTATTTAGCCAAAATTTCCCTGTCGAGGCTAATAGGGTTGGTCCTTAAATGAAAAAGAATTGGCCATTGCTCAAATGTTCTCCTACGGTACTAACTACCATATAGTTGGTATATTTCAGAGCTAAGAGTGAAACATTAAAAAGTATTTGTTGAAACTCTAAAAAATGTCAGTAAATTAGTGAAATTATAAAAGCACATAGATCTGTTAAAATCTATGGTTACAATAAGCTGATTAGTTTTGAACAGTCACCACTTCTCCAGGAATAAAAAAGATGTTTTATTCCTTTGGTATAATTTCATTATAATTGCGATTTGAGGGGGAGGGACAGAAAACCAAGTCAGAGGAAGAAGACAAAATACATTAACTTTACAATCTATTAAATTTAACAGACTACTCTGGTGACACAAATGCTTTTATTGTTTCAAAAGTCTACATTTATTTATAACTAAACATATAATAAATATATAAAAATACCACCTGATAAAACACTGTATATATACTGTATATCTCTTCCCTTTATTTGATATATGTAATACATATAAAACATACACATATCTGTGTTTTGTGTGAAGGTTATTATACTCTTAATTCAATGTGACAGAAATTTCTTCCAAAAAACTCTAGGATAAATTCTAGAATTGTTTAGGAAAAAGCAATACATTTGGAAATAACCCATCTATCCATAGTCTTTTAAATATCAGCCTCGGGGTGCCTGGATGGCTCAGTCAGTTGAGCGTCTGACTCTTGATTTTCACTCAGATCATGATCCCAGGGTCATGGGATCAAGCTCCACTAATGGTGGAGCCTGCTCAAGATTCTCTCTCTCTCTCTCTCTCTCTCTCTCTCTCTCTGCCACTACCTCTGCCTTTCTCCCCTACTTGTGCTCTCTCTATATAAAAATTAAAATTAAATAAAATAGCAGCCTCAATGAAAGAAATGCACAATCGTGAAGATTTGTGATTTCCTGACCAAGTGAAATATCCAATGTTGAATGTGTGCCAACAGAAAAACTCCTATCATCTCCAAGTTCTGAACACTATGTAATTGGGATCTAACTGAACTCTGGGTAGACAAGTGAATGATAATAAATCATGTTTTCCTGACTTGTATTTTAAATCATTTGAGTTCAGCTGAATCCACCTAAGAAGGCTAAACCTGGTGCAAGACAAAGAAACAGATTAAAAACTCTCAGGAGCTTTTGTTGGAAAGAATTACATCAGACTAGAGGATTTCCTGATTAGATTAAGAACAGTTAGGCATCTGAAAACATCACACTTGATCTTCTGCCCTGCCACCCTTCTCTCAACTGCTTCAGGTTTTTAATACTCCCAATTCTGGCGAACAGAGGTATGGACAGAGGAAGGCTCATGGGAGAATTCTTTGGGGGCTCTTCTTTTAGCTCACCTTAGCCTTTGTATATTTGAGGTGACTCCCGAAAGCCGATAAATTCCATCCACAATGCCGTGAGTCTCTATAAATTCTGCACAGGTCTTCAATACATATGGAACTATGAAAAGAGAAACAATAAAGTATTAGATATAAGTCTAACTGTTCTTTAAAGATATCCTTTTAAAACTCCAGGTAACTTCAAAGAGAAGCAAGTATGGAATGCATGTGAGTTACAAGTGGAAACAATTACTTTTAAATGGTAGATGATATTCTTTTGTATTTAAAAAATCATGAGGTTTTGTTAAACTTTAGAAAAGTCATGTGTTTTAAGAGTTGGTTGGGTTTTTTTAAAAAATTTGAAAAATATGCAAACACTTAGATTTTGAAACCAGCAGTGACCTTGGAAATCCCACAACTCAATCTCCTCATTTCACTGGTTCTCCTAGTGTGGTCTCCTGACCCGCAGCATCAGCATCTCCTGGGAACTTGTTGGACATGCAAATTCTCAGGCCCTACTCCAGACCCACTGAATCAGAAATTCTGGAGGTGGTGCCCAACAATCTGTGTTTTAAAAGCTTTTAATGTGAATGCTAGCACGATACAATTGCCTACACTACACATGAAGAAACCAAGGTGCAGATAGATTTACTTACCTCATTCAAGATTATTTGTTGCTTATGAAAAGTAATTAACGTGGGAAAACCCTTATGATATAAGTAGGCAAAAGAAAAATAAGGCACAAAATCAAATATACATTGTGAATTTAGCTATGTTAAAAAAAATGCAAAGGAGAAAAGACTAAAGATGTCCACCAGAACGTTAAAAGTGATTAAAAGGTCAAAGTGTTAAAGTATTTTTTTTAATGTTTATTTAATTATTTTTGAGAGAGAGACAGAGACAGAGAATCCCAAGCAGGCTCCACGCTGTCAGCACAGAGCCCAATGTGGGGCTTGAATTCATGAACCAAGAGATCATGACCTGAGCTGAAATCAAGAGTCGGACACTTAAACAACTGAGCCACTCAGGCACGCCTGAAGTATTTTTTTAAAGGTGAGAACCGCCCTCCACCAAGACCACTGAATGGGTCAAACCAGTCATTGATTGAATGGACCACATAAAAGGGACCACCATGGCCTTTGGAATTCCTGCCACTTCAGAAGTTCATTGCCTGGGTAGAAAAGCCTGACTATGCCAACCTCTCCTCAAAGCTGACCCTGATTGGCCCAGCCAGTTCAGTGACAGAATGGCAGTTGTAGGCCTTCTGGATGGCATGGAGAGAACAAGTTTCTTGCCACCCTGGTCCCTGAAGAGATCCACCTGAGGTCCCTCCATGACAGTGCTGTGAATGGTGGTTTGGTGTGGAGCACCAAAGCCTTGGGTGCTGAAGTCTTCAGTCATGGAGGTGGTATGGAACGTCATGAACTAGTGCTTGGGTTAGCACTGTGCTCCCTCCCCCAAAATATACCTAATCCACTAATGCCTTAGATCAGAGTAATGCCAATCCATTAAAGCTTAATGTTCATGATCATGCCTGCACACAATTCCAAGTTGGGCTGGACATTACATAAGTAGACACCAGGTGTTCAGACTTAACATTCTTCCTGGAGTCTATATTACAATATTTTTTAAACAATTCCCACCATTTCTTTCAACTACCAACTATAATTTTGGATGTTCAGTAAAATTCATCATCCTTAAAGTATTTCACCCACCTCTCAAAGGCCGTGCACACCCAGGACCATTCCCCTCCAGGACACATCCATGTTTTGCCCTGCTCTTTCATGACTGGAACTGGGGAAAAACTTCTTAGTTATCTCAGGTAGGAAGAGGGCAGGGAATGGGCTCGGGATTGGAAATATTGAGACCAGAAACCAGCAAGGTGGAACCACTCACAATTAGTGAATACGAGGTGGGAGCAGAGTGTGGTGGGGGAGGGGCTGTGAGAATGGGGAGGGGTCCAGGACCTCTTCCTGGCTCCACCCAAAAGAGCTATACTCTGATCTGTTTTATGAAATAGTTTTCTATGAGATTTTTGTCTCCCACCCCCATGTTGCTAAATAATAAACAAATAAATAAGCAAGCAGAGTTCAATGTTTTTAAAAAAAAATGTTTTGCATTTTTGTTTTAATCCCTATTGTGCACAATAATGGCCAACTCTTTCCCTACAGCACCAAGCTGTTGTTTTGTGACTGCCACATTTGGTCTATGGTTGAGAACACAGGTTTGAATGTCAAACTGCCTTTGTAACCTTAGGCAAGATACATATGTAATAATTCTGTTTCTCAGTGTCCACATCTGTAAAATGAGGATAACAGTGATTTTAACCTCATAGTTAGGATTGAAGTAATACCTGTAAACATTTAGCACAGACCCTGACATATAATAAGCATTCTACAACGACAGTTATTATTTCTATTTGAAGCTTCTCTGTGATGTAAATTCGTAATTTGTGAAATGCAATCTTGGTGAAAATAATTTACCTCCTCCTATCCAATGGATGATTGGGGTAGAGGGGACCAACCACTTACCAGTCGACACTCATATCTACTATTTGGAATGGCTTCTGTGTCCTTCTTGGATTAAATATTTCTATTTGAAGGTAATTTTGCTTGTCTGAAGTCTCTTTTCTATGCATTTAGGTGTGTTTCTATAACACAAAGGCAGCAGGATCCAACAGTGCACAGATTTTGAGTTAGAGTCCCGGGGCTATGCTTGGCCTTGGTGTGGTCCATAGCACATCTCTGTACCGAGGTATATGGCTATTGTGCCATGCAGGGCACAAGTGGACTTAAGAGCTCTGAGCATTCCCAAGAAGGACTCAAGACAAAGCCCTGGATTTGAAGGGCCTTTATGAAACACTCTACAGAAGGTGTAGTGTGGGGTCACCAACCTGTCCTATCCCATTCTCAGGTAAGGCCCTTCCAGTACCATAGCTCTTAGGTGCAGTACCTCAGGTCTGTTTGATTTAAAGGTGGAGAAAACACATTCCCGGATGGAGCCTCCACCACAAATTTACTCTGGCTTTGATACAGAGGCCCTAGAACCTCTCGTCCACAGCTCTGTTTAGACAAGAGGCAAGAGTGAAACAACTCAGGGGAGGAGGCTGTGTTCCGGGTCCCTGAGGAGTGTTCGCTTTCCTGGATTCTTGTCTCGGGCTGAGTTGGAAGATGAAGGAATTCCCCATCATACTCAGTAAATGGGAAAGGATCCACTGAATCTCCATAATCATCTAGCTTGAGAGCCAGAGCACTGGTTCTCAGACTGTAGTCCCTGGACCAGGTGCACCAGCAGCAGCTGCCTCCAGGAGATTCTGATATGCGCTAAGGCTGAAGAACCACTAGTCTAGACACGAGTTTCTCATAATTTAATGTGACCCAGGTTACTGGGATCTTGTTAACATGTGGGTTTCAATGGGGGAAGAGTGTCAAGAATTTGCATTTTTAAGAAATTCCCAGGTGATAGGAATACTGCCTCTCTACAGCCCACCCTTAGGGTAGCAAGGGTCTAAAGGTAATACTGGTGAGTGGTGCTGCACAGGGTACTAAGAGTTTATAGAATTCTGTAGACTATTGTCTCCGGGGTCCAGCCAAATTGAGGACACCCTAGAATTGTGGATACGATAGAAGCTTGACACAAAATAGCTGAGTAGTCATAGATGGAAAGAAAGCTTTCACTGTCAATTTAGGCATGGGCAGGAGTAATGTTAGAAGTCAGAATCACAGAGCTAGTTTAATTCTGAGGGTTTATCATGGACCCAAAGAACTTCAAGTCTCCTCCTACAGAGGTACACACAGTTCAGTTGCTGATTGTGATAGAATGTTGTAACTTGTTTGAACTGTTTCACGGATGGTTCTCGAAGACCCTTTTATGTTTTGTTTTTCCTGGATCAGCAATCCTAAATGTTAAATTTTAATCCGAGCACAAAATAAATCTTGAGGTGGTTTCTGATAGAGAAGATAATTTTGCCTTTGATTTATGCTTTACAGTTTACACAACATTTTAAAGCCTTTGTCTGATTTGATCCAACCTGGTACAACTAACAGACATTTTATACTTATAAGTAATGTGGGGCACTTCTTTCCTCAACTCCTAACTCTTCAAGGATTTGGTGCAGAAAAGTCCAGCAGTTAAATAATTTCTGAGTCCCCCCAGAAGAAATGTCTGGTAAGATGCCCCAGTTCCCTGTGTGGCCAGGACCTGATCAGATCTGGAGACAGAGATTGGAACAAGCACAGTTTTATTTGGTTACTTATGTGGTCATGGCAACCATATGATTTCATAGTGCAAACTGCATTTGGGTTTTAGGGAAACATGGCCGTCCTTCCCCCCCGCCCCGTTCTGGATTCTTGTTAAGGTCTTGTACTGGTCAGATTTCATCCCCTCTCTGGGTCCTGCATTCCTAATCTTTAAAGTGAAGTCTAATGGTATATACACACAATGGAATCCTACTCAGCCATCAAAAGCATATGATAAATGATAAATGATAAAGCATATGGGCAACAGAAGCCAGACTATAAAGGAGTACATACTAGGGGCACCTGGGTAGCTGAGTCGGTTAAGCGTCTGACTCTTGGTTTCTGCTCAGGTCCGACTCTGTGTTTCGGCTCAGGTCATGATCTCATGGTTGGTGAGTTCAAGCTCCACATCAGGCTCTGCATTGACCGTGCGGAGCCTGCTTAGGATTCTCTCTCTCTCTGCCCCTCCCACTCTGTCTCTCAAAATAAATAAGTAAAATTTTAATTTTTTTTTCAACGTTTATTTATTTTTGGGACAGAGAGAGACAGAGCATGAACGGGGGAGGGGCAGAGAGAGAGGGAGACACAGAATCGGAAACAGGCTCCAGGCTCTGAGCCATCAGCCCAGAGCCCGACGCGGGGCTCGAACTCACGGACCGCGAGATCGTGACCTGGCTGAAGTCGGACGCTTAACCGACTGCGCCACCCAGGCGCCCCAATAAGTAAAATTTAAAAAAAAAGAGTACCTACTGTACTATTCCATTTATATTAGAAATGCAAACTATAGTGGAAGAAAGCAGGGAAGAGGCAGGAGGTAGGAATTGGGAAGCAGTCGGGGAAAACTTTCAGGAATGAAGGATATATTCATTGTGACTGAGGTGCTAGAAGGGACCAAGGGCCAAGGGTGGGTGAAGAGGGTGGGTGAAGAAGATTTGATTGTTGCAGGAGGAGGGTAAAAGAGCAAGGGAAACAAATCGCTGCACAGGGGAGAAATCTTTTGAACATCTACTGCCGTGCATAGGGCAGAGTGAGGACTTCAAGCAGCATTGCTATGCTGTGAATGGGGCAGCACAATGGCATTTTTTTCAAGAGATGGAGTAAAGATTTCAATTACTTTTCCATTACTCTTGGCCGTCAGCAGAGAACTTCCTAGCTCCCCTCCTGACCCCGGGAATCTAAGAGCTGTCACAGTGGCTCCCCGAAACTTCTCTCTCTGCTAGCTCCTGCATTTTATTTCTGTCCTACCCTTTCTGTCCTGCATTTTATTTCTGTCCTACCCTTTCTGTCCTGCAACTCCTTCTCCCTAGCATTTGGGAGTCTCCGCTTGCCTAAAGGTCGCTGTCCCCCGCAATTTCCCCTCTGATTCTTCCTCCGCCTTGTAATTTCTTTCTACTCTCTTCCTCCTGGCCTAGTGCCGAATTAAAGAGAAATTTGAAAATGTGTGGTATTTATTTTAAAAAGTGTTATGCTCTCTGTTCTTTAAAAAAGCAAAGTAATTGCTTTCTAATTTTCTAAATTTTTAAATATATTTTGACTTTGGCATGTTTTCCTTAAAGAAAAGTTTTTTGTTTTTTGTTTTTTTATTTTAATCTTAAAAAAATTCAGATATAGGGGCGCCTGGGTGGCTCAGGTTATGATCTCATGGTTTGTGGGTTCGAGTGCCGTGTTGGGCTCTGTGCTGACAGCTCAGAGCCTGGAGCCTGCCTTGGATCCTGTGTCTTCCTCTCTCTCTGCCCCTCCCCCACTTTCTCTCTCTCTCTTTCTCTCTCTGTCTCTCTCTCTCTCAAAAATAAATAAACATCATGGGGCACCTGGGTGGTTCAGTTGGTTAAGCCTCCGACTTTGGCTCAGGTCATGATCTCACAGTTCATGGGTTCGAGCCCCGCGGCAGGCTCTGTGCTGACAGCTCAGAGCCTGGAGCCTGCTTCAGATTCTGTGTCTCCCTCTCTCTCCGCCCCTCCCCTGCTCACGCTCTGTCTCTCTCTGTCTTTCAAAAATAAATGTAAAAAAAAAAAATCAAAAATAAATAAACATTAAAAAAATTCAGGTATAATTCAAATGCTGTAAAATTCACCCTTTAAAGCATATAATTAAGTGGTTTTTGGTATATTTCCAGAGGTAAGCAACCATCACGTTTCAGAACATTTTCATTGTCTCAATTCCAGGATATTTCCATATATGCAAGCTTATTTCATTGCAGCAATTTTTGTAATGGCACAAGATTGCCCATCCGTAGGAAGCTCCTCTTATAAATACTAGAGCATCCATATAGTGAAATACTATACAGTTATTAAAAAGAATGAGAAAACTTTCATGTACAGATACAGAGTGGTCTCCAAGGCATATTGTCAAGCAAAGAGAACAAGGTGCAGACAGGCATAATGGTATCCTAGCATCTGTTTCTTAAAAAGAGAGACTAGAACAGATATGCAATTCATTTATCTATGCATTAAATATTTATGGAAGGACACATAAGGAAGTCATAAATTTAGCTGCCTATAGGAGATGGAACTGGGGGTGGACTAGGGCTATAAGAGGGAGACTTCTCATTATATATTCTTTTATACTTTTGAATGTTGAACTATAAGAAAAAATTTTTCATAAAAAATGAGATTTAACAACAAAAATGAAATCTAACAAATTTTTTTGCAAGCCTACTCCTACCCAACACTAAGTTGTGAGCTCCTTGGAGACACTGAGGACAATACTCTGTCTCATTAGTCTAGAATAGCATTGAAAACATGAATGCTCAAAATGTTTTGCTGGACAGAAGATTGGTCATTTTTCTCCAGATGGGTTTTCTGTGCTTCATGGATACCTGAATCCCTCAAGGAGAAACACTTATTATGTGTCAGGCACTGCATTAGATGCTTTAAAAAACAAAAAACAAAAAACAAAAAAAACCTGGCATTCCCCATTCTATAATCATAGCCAATCCATGAAATAGGTGAAGTTCTCCATTTTGAAAATGTGAAAGCTGATTCTGATAGGTTAAGTAAGCTGCCCCAAATCACACAGTTGGTAAATGGCAGAGTTGGGCTCCCAAACCAAGTGTGACTGACTCCAAAGTTCCTATTTTTTTCATAGTACTATAATTGGGGAGGAATAGAAAAAGCCTCCTTGTCATGAGTTGGTGGCCAAGTGTTGTGACACCATTGAGGAAGAGCTGATTGGTTCTGTGCCCTTAACTATTCAAACGCCTGAAATTCTCCCACTGCAGCCCTTACCTTATGGTAGTGATGGCTTTTAGGCATTCAACACCTAGTGGTTAATATTTATTTTAAAATTCCTCTTGAAGGGGCACCTGGATGGCTCAGTTGGTTAAGTGACCGACTTTGGCTCAGGTCATGATTTCACAGTTCATGAATTTGAGCCCCACATCAGACTCTGTACTGATGGCTCAGAGCCTGGAGCCTGCTTCAGATTCTGTGTCTCCCTCTCTTTCTGCCCCTCCCCGACTTGTGCTCTGTCTTTCTCTCTCTCAAAAATGAATAAATGTTAAAAAAAAAACTAGGGGCACCTGGGTGGCTCAGTCGGTTGAGTGTCCGACTTCAGCTTGTGTCATGATCTCACAGTTTGTGGGTTCGAGCCCCGCGTCAGGCTCTGTGCTGACAGCTTGGAGCCTGGAGCCTGCTTTGGATTCTGTGTCTCCCTCTCTCTCTCTCTCTCTCTCTCTCACTGCCCCTTCCCTGCTCATGCTCTGTCTCTCAAAAATGAATAAACATTAAAAAATTTAAAAAAAAAAACCAAAATTCTTCTTGAGAAAGTTACAAAAGCAATATATGTTGATAAAAAAATGAAAAACACTTCATGATTCTAAGCTATACTATCAAGCTATAGTAATCAAAACAGTATGGTACTGGCATAAAAATAGACAAATAGATCAATGAAACAGCATCAAGAACCTAGAATAAACCCAAGCATATACAGTCAACTAATATTTTACAAGGGAGCCAAGAATACTTGATAGAGAAAAGATAGTTTCTTTAATAAATGGTGCTGGTAAAATTTGATACCAACATGTAAAAGAATGGAAGTAGACCCCTATCTTACGCTATTTACAAAAATTAACTTGAAATGAATTAGATTTAAATGTAATACCTGAAACTCTTGGAAGAAAACATATGGAAAAACTCCTTGACATGCGTCTTGGCGATGATTTTTTGAAGATGATACATTAAGTGCAAACAACAGAAATTAAAAATAATCAAGTAGGACTACATCAAATTAAAAACCTTCTTCACAGGAAAAGAAATAATCAACAAGTGAAAAGACAACCTACAGAATAGGAAAAAATATTTGCAAACCTGCAAATCTGATCAAGGGTTAATAGCCAAAATATGCAAAGAACTTATATAACTCAAAAGCAAAAAATAAAACAAAAACAAAAATCAACTAAAAGACAAAAAAACACCAAAAAATTCAATTTAAAAATGGACAAAAGTAGACATTTCTCCAAAGAAGATATATGAAAGGCCAACAGACACATGAAAAGATGCTCAACATCACTCATCATCAGGGAAATGCAAATCAACACCAACAACCATGAGATAACACCTCCTGCTTGTTAGAATGGCCATTGTGAAAAAGATACGAGATAACAAATGCTGGTGTGGATATAGAGACAAAAGAAACTGTGCACTGTTGGTGGGATTGTAAATTGGTAAAGCCACTATGGAAAACAGTATAGAGGGTTCTAAAAAAAAACAAAAAACAAAAAAAACCAGAACTACCATATGATCCTGCAATTTTACTTCTGGGAATATAACCAAAGGAAATGAAAATACTAACTCAAAAAGATATCTGCACCCCCCCCACCCCCCATTCATAGCAGCATTATATTTACAATAGCCAAGACAGGGAAACACCTTAAGTGTCCATCAATGGATTAAACACACACATACACACAATGGAACATCACTCAACCATAAGAAGAAGGAAATCCTGCCATTTGCAACAACATAGTAGACCCGGAGAGCATGATGCTAAGTGAATTAAGTCAGACAAATGCTGTATGATCCCACTACCTGTGGAATCTTAAAACAAACAAACAAACAAACAACTCATAGAGAAAGAGGTCAGACTTGAAGTTACCAGAGACAGGAAGCAGGGGAAGAGGAAATTGGAGAAAGGTGGTCAAAAGGTACAGACTTCCAGTTACAAGATAAGTGGGTACTAGGAATGTCTGTTCAGTGTGATGACTCTAGTTAACACTACTATATGACATATAGGCAAGTTGGTAAGAAAGTATTTCCTAAGACTTCTCATCACAGAGAAAAGTTTTTTTTTCTTTTTCTGTTTTCTCTTTTTATCCTAACTATATAAGATGATGGATGCTAACTAAATTATTGCTGTTATCATTTCACAATATATGTAAGTCAAACCATTATTCTGTATACTTTAAACTCATATAGTAATGTCAATTATATGTCAATAAAACTAGAAACATTTTTAAAGAATAAAAAAAAGCTGGAAGGCAAGAAACAAAGGTAAAGACTATAGACTGACAGTGTCTCTTTTATACCACCCTTTCCCAAATCTTAAATGATAAAAAATAAAACACATTGATATGTTATTAATAGTAATTACTTCTAGGTGGTAGAAAATAAATGATTTTTGCTTTTCTGTATTTTTAATTTTGCTTTTCTGAATTTCCTATAATAATTTTTTTAAAGAAAGACATGGGTTTTTGAAAAACAAGTTTCATTAAAGAAGTCAGAGAGCCTTCTGAAGTCAGTGAGGCAATTTCTAGATGTTGAAATCTAGATGTTGAAACCCCATTGAGATAATTACTCCTTGTTTAATAGAAGTATTTGCCTGACCTGTTGGCCTGGTGTGGCCAAGGACTAGCTGTGTTCCACAACCGAGCTCCTGATGGTGGATTGCATTCTGGAGACCCCTGCCCTTCCCACTTTTAGAGTCTCAGATGCTAAATCAAGTCAGCTCTTCCTTGTAGAAGTGTCCAGACCGGATCCTCCCTCTGGTGCATATCCTTGACTCACCCCAGCCACTATCAATGCACCTACTCTCTCCCAGTGACAATGATCCCCCTTGAAATGTGTACAGAAGCCATCTAGCCGAAGGGTCAAGAAGGTAAGACCTTTGTCCTCAGGAAGACAAGAAAGGAATGGGCATAACTGTGCACCTACTTTGTGCTGATCCCTGAGCTCTATCCATTATTTATACCCAACGCACAACCACCTTATGAGGGAGGAATTATTCCTACTTTATAAGTGAGGAAACTGAAGCTCACAGGTATAAATAACATGGCCAGTATGAAAATATCAAGCAAACTATGTTAAGGGCTCTAGAGAGGCACAAAAAATGTGATAGAAGTCCTTCTAAAGAGATTACATATGGTAGGCGAGGTCAAGCAGGGTTTTTATGTGCTGAACAAAAAGAGGAGACTGTGTGCATTTATTTATAGGGTGCCGACGGTACAGGGAGACCACACTAGAGGGTGCCGAGACAGGACCCTCACCCTGAAGGGCTCACATGTTGTGACATAAGTGGATAAAGAAGGGCAAATCCAGGCTATGCAGTAAGAACTCTAACACTGGTTCGAGGGGGTGATTTGAGATGCTATGCTGCGATATGATACAACGTGATGTAATATATACAATACATGCAGAACACTTGGTTAAGCACCTGGCATATAATAAGCACTTAGTAAATGCCACCCACTTTCTGGTATAGGGAATGGTATAAACAAGGTGGGAAAGCAAGAAACAATGTAGTGAATTCCAAGAATGCTGACTAGACCAGTCTGGTGGAGAAGAGTTCAGGTAAATTAGGGGAGTTCTTAATGACAGCCCAGGAAGATTTTGTTCTATCTTGAGCTCAACTGCCAGACAAATCTTTCTAAAAAAAACTGAACTTGATGATAAAACTCCCCTACTCTGGAACATTCAGTGGCTCCCTGTTGCCTGTAGGATGATGTCCAATCCCGGCAGCTCTAGGACCAGACTCAGCTGTCCCATCAGGGCTGACCCTTGAATTCTTCCGGTCAAGGGAATAATAGTCCTTTGAGAAAGCTGAGTGGGGAGAGGAGATCCTATGAGGGAAAAGACCACAAACCTATTGCTCCAAAAGGAAAAAAATGAAGGTTAGTGGAAAGGACCTCTTTATGCTTTATTGAGAATGAAAGAGAAGGTGATTCTAGCTGATTCCTGAAATTTCTTTGAGTTAATGGGCAAGTGGAAACAGCCTCAGTGAAGGTGGGTGTTGGGGAACGGAGGTGGCTGTGGCCCCAAGGAAGGACAGTGCCAGGTAGAGAAAAAGGGTGGGGCATGATGACAAGAAGACTGAGGAGCTCCTACATGGCCCGGGGCTTAGCTGGCCCAGCTCACCTTGTACACAAGAATAGTACAGAAGGATCTCATTCCGTTGCTGAAAATGAAGACCTCTGGACTTTGTGTCATTTGCAGACTTTTTTTTGGCTCATCCTTCCTACTTTCTGACTTTGTCCCCAGGGTATTTGTGGGGCAGACATCACTCAGTTCATGGGGCTGACCTTTCAGTCACCCCTAGCATACTCCCAGGCCTAGCTTGTGAGCATCAGTTTCCTTTTCATTGCCAACAAATCATTTAAATACTCAATTTAACTGCATGAGGACCACAGTCAGCTTCAATGACACGATCAAGATTTTGTTTCCTGGACCAACAGCCCCTCTCTTTCTTGCCACCTGCTCCTTGGGATGCCACGGATAGAGGCTCTACCTCGGTAATAAATAAAGCAGATGATCACATGTGCCTCGAGAGAGAGTCCCAGGGGAAGAAGGGATAGGAGTCCAGCAGGGTAACAAGAGATAAACAGGGAAAATACACCCAGTTCTTGAATTGTATGCTTCACTAACACCAATCATCTTAAGAATGAGGACAATGTAACTTCTTCTCTCATCTATGTCTTGGCCACATTTTTTTGTTGTTGTTTTTTGTTTTTACATGCCTAGTGGGTGGTCATGGGATGCACTCATCAAATGCTGTGTGGGGTATCATGCTTAACAATCATTATTTCATTTAATTCTCAAATTGTCACAACTCTGAGGTATAGGCATTCCTATTCCTATTTTATAGATGGGCAATTAAGATTCAGTGTAGTTGGATGACTAGTCCATGGTCAAATAGCTAGTGGCAAACCTAGCATACAATTACAAGCCTCGTTGAATCCAAAGTTCACACACTTTCCAGTACATTTTGTAACCTCCAAGATAGGGAAACTGAGGCACATCCCAGGCATGGGGAAGACCAGAAAGCAGCAGGAAGCAGAGATGACTTCCTGTCCAAGAGCAACCCAATGATGGAGAAGGATATAAAACAATGAGTTAAGAAGCTAGGTTTTTGCTCTGACCCCCAGGTACTAGATTTCAGACCTCTGAAGAGAAAGTAACGGTTCCTTTTATGAATTCCCCCACAGGTACTAGGTGCTGGGTACTTATCAGTTAAAGCCACATGAATCAGCACTTCCAGGGGAAAAAAAAAAAAAAAAACCCTGCCACTCCCAGCCCCAGACTTTCATCTGTACCAGGAACAAGTTCTGGATCTAGATGATTGCTAATGTTCCTTTCAGGTCTTACACCCCATGACCTGTGAATTTCCTGGATGAAGTTAGGCTAGAAATTTAGAAGGCAGACTTCACTTCTACCTGCAGTGTTCGAGTCCGCACTTCTGCTGGTTTATATCTAGGTCTTCAAGGCAAAACATGAGCATGAGTGTTAGTTTTGTTTCTGTTTCTTACTTGTATTATTGACTCCCCAACTTGCCCTTCCCTTATGAATAGAAATTTGTGTTAAATAAATATAAACTTCTCTCTCAGAAGGTCTACACATATCTCCTTTTGGTATGACTGGGCTCCTATTAGCCCAATGTGATTTTTATTATCATGGATACTGGAGTCTTCCAGGAACTTAGCTTTAAATGGTGCTGAGTTCATCTGAAGGCTCCTTCCCCACCCCCAACCACAACTGATGTGACCATGCCCTGAGGGTGAGAAATACCTTCTTTTGCTTATTGTACCTTCTGGTTTCCCAGGAGGCTCAGCTTCCTAATGGTTTCCAGACCCATGGCACCATGGGTTCTTTTCATTTCTGTGTTATTCTAAAAATCAATTATGCTGATGAAAGATGAGGAGCATTTGGAAAAAAACAACTTCATCACTGGCCCTCTAGGTCTATGCGAAGAAGAGCCAGGTAGTGCTTATCAGCTCCTCGCTGTACCCCCTGTCCCAGCATCCTTTCATTTCCTGCCCAATATTCCCGAGCCACAGGCAGCCATTGTTTCCAGAATAGCTCTGCTTGGAAGCCTGGGTACCTTGGCCTCCCAGTGCTTCCTGTTGTTACAAGGCCTCTCTTTCCTGCTGAAAACAGCCGCACTTCCCTGCAGTATGTAACCCTTTTGCGGCAACTCATTTCTTACATGAGCTTGTTCTGTGCTTGCAAATACCAGGCGCACATTCAACTTATTTAATTTAACTTTCTTTCTAAAAGTTATGCTTAGGCAAGTACTGCAAATGTAAAAAATATAAAAATATAGAGAAGCATAGGAAAAAAAAATCACCAAATCACACCCATACTATTAGCACTTAAAATCTTTTTGGTGTTCATACTCTAAAACTCTGCATCATGCATCTACATACACAGAATTTACCCAGAGACTTAGGGCTTGAAGAGATGCTCATTCCCAATGGTTGAAACAGAGGCAAGGAGGCCTGCCTGGAAACCAGCCTCCCTGAGGGTCTCATACATGAACAAGCAAAAGGCCTTGGCAGCTTGAGGAAAGTACAGACTCCAGGAAATTCCTCCTCAAATTCTCAGGACTACTTTTAGAGAAACTCAGGGAAAGATTCTCTTTAAGAAGTTTGTTAACAGAATTTGGGAGGTGGGATTGGGGAGGTGGCAGAGGGGTGACACTGTTGGGGTGTTCAGGGATCAGAATCCCCTCAATCCATCTCACTGCCAGCTGCCAGAATGAGATTTCAAAAACAAAGATCTGATGGTGTGTCTCCCTTGTGAAGACCAAGGTCCATAGCAAGGCCAGCTGGGTCTTTGTAGTCCCACCCCCAACACCACTTTCTCTAGTTCTGTCCAAGTTCCATGAAGACCATGGCTCATCCCTTTACATTCTCCTTCCTCCTTTGGAAATGCACCATCCCACAACTTTCCTGTAACCTCCAATAGAATAAGTTGCCAAAAACAGGACACAAAGCTCTGCTGTATTTTCTAGAATTCTGGATGTTATTTTAAGATGCAAATCAAGGGGCGCCTGGGTGGCTCAGTCGGTTGAACGTCCGACTTCAGCTCAGGTCACGATCTTGCGGTCCGTGAGTTCGAGCCCCGCGTCAGGCTCTGGGCTGATGGCCCAGAGCCTGGAGCCTGCTTCCGATTCTGTGTCTCCCTCTCTCTCTGCCCCTCCCCCGTTCATGCTGTCTCTCTCTGTCTCAAAAATAAAATTAAAAAATGTTCAAAAAAAATTTTTTTTAAAAAAGATGCAAATCAAGATATCCTAATTTCTAGGAGTTTCTATTTTGTGGTCCCAGGGAATACGGTTGAGGCATATGATGTAGAGTATTTTGGAGACTAACATTCACCCTTTCCCCAACTTTTTCTATGAATCAGACACATCCCAACAAAAAGATACGCTGCTGCAGAGGGACTGCATGTTTACCTCTGCAGGTAATGTACTACTCTTCACATAAAATCAGGCAAAAATTACTAGCAATCTGTGTTTTGCTAAAACAGCAAAGGATGATGACATTCAAGTTTTTATCTTGAGGCTTTGCAAGTCAAAAATGACCTCCTATTCTCTGAATGTCTTCTATAAGGAATCAGTATTCATTCAGAGACTGTATATTGCAATTCCCAGAACCTGTTCACTCCTCTCCTTACTTACCACTGTTATACCTCTGTCTTTACAAGAAAATTTCACCAGGTGTATCTAGAATTAAGGCCCTGTAATGAAGATGACACAGAAGACTGCTGTCAAATTTCTGGACACTTCTTAGAGGAGGAGGCAGTCATAAATAGTATATAACAGGTGTAAAAAACTACTAAAGAAGATACTAGTTTACCACTCAGATACCCTCAGTTCTAGAGTTAGAGGAACTAGATATCAAACAGACCTCTTTAGCTTTAAATTTCTAAAACTTCTATTCTCACTTTTTCCCATAACAGCTGGAGAAAATGTCAGCTGTCAGATCTGATCCAAGGGTAGCCCAGGGAAGGGCAGCTTTTAAATGCTAAGGTTCAATCCTGATCCCCTTTTGGGCACGTGGAAGGGGTCTGGGAGGGGTCCGGGATGCCTCCAGGGCATTCTGGACACCAGCAGGCAGCGGGCCCTCCTGGGTACAACAGACTAGGAGTTCCAAATGGAGATTAAGTCTCCATTCAAACTTGCATACAGGGAGGCCCCTGTAAAGCTTCCATCAAGGAAATAATGGCAAGAAAGTGATGTTTTAAAAGATCAATCAGGATCAATTATGGTGAGGAGAACCAAGAGGTGGAGAGACTGTCTGGAAAAAAAATCCAGGCACTGAGGGACTCACCTCCAGGTCACTTCTTCTGGCAAGCCATCTCAGATCCCCAAAAGGAGGGAGCACTTGTTATATAGTTTTAAAGCAACTGATATACAGTTAATACTTAACTGAGTGGCTTTTGTTTTTGTGTTTTTAAACATCTGCTTTTTATCTATTCTGTAAACTCTGTGAGGAGCTATTCCATCTTACCCAACTTACCCTGCTCATGACCTCAGCTTACAGTCTAGTAATTGGCCTGTTCCCAAGGACCACCTGCAACAAGGCAGCATATGCACGTGGAGGAATGAATGAAAGGAAAGTTTGGCCCACACGTGCAGACATCAACTGGACCTCACGTGGGACGTGGCAAGATGTCATCATTTTCATGAAGATCAAAACAGAGGCGAAATGCACCTTTGTCTCCTGTGCGTTTTTCCTTCCCAACCCCTTATTTATTTTCTCCTTCCCAGCCACCCCATCCCCACCCCCAAGCCCTTACTCCATCCTCTATTCCTGCTCTCCATTGCCTGGTCGACCAGAATCCTTGAATTTTGGAAGGCAGCTATGCTCACCACTATACCATCAATGCCAGAATCCTTGAATTTTGGAATGTCAGAGCTGGAAGAGACCTTAAGATTATCTTGTTGAACCTGCTTGATTCAGTCCCAGGTAAACAAGTCTCCGGGAGGTTTGGGGACCTATTCAAGGTCACCCAGCTCTACAGTGGTAAAGTCCTAAAATTGGAGACAGCCTGAGAAAAGAGGGCAGGAGTACTGAAAAGTGAGCAGGATTTCCTCTCTTTTCAATTCTGAGGATTAGGGCTTAAATATCTTATAGGCCTCCTTCTGTCCTAGACTAACTAACACTTTGGTGTCAGAAGTAATTTAGGGCATTTACATTTAGGCACACCCTAGCGTCAAACAAATTAAGTGTGTTCATTGGATCCCTATGTGTAAAACACTATGCCAAACTTTTGGGATCCAAAGAAATATCTTATAAGGCGCTGCTTATGACCTCAGCTTACAGTCTAGTTAGTTCAATTACATGCAGTTAAATTGTGGGTAGAACAAAAATGTCAAGAAGAGCCCTTTCTTGTTCATTCTACAACTGTCAGGCAGGAGTCAGTTGGGTTTAATGATATCTTTCTGGAGACAGAGGAAAGGGAGTCAGCTGCCAGAGACTATCTCTCCTCTTCTACAAATTTGCTTTCTCTTCCTAAAAAGTGAGTAGCTGATCCTCAGCAAGAAGGAGGGCTTTGTTTATTGTTTTAAAGACCTCCTGATTCCTGTTTAATAGGATGTAGACTTGCAATGAATTGTTCCAGGCTCAAGTTCCCTGAAGAGATGTGGAAGTAGCAGGCTGTGAAGACACTCTCAGAGCAGCCTGTGGCCAGCCCGTGGGTGTGGGAGGGTTGCCTCAGGCTAGGGACTCTGAGCGGAACACAGAGGAAAGCAGACCTGAGCTGGTTCGGGAGGTTCTGGGGGACTTACTGAGAAGATCAGCTCTATATGGAGGGCAGAGCAGCCCTGGGGTCACAGGACCCAGGCAATGTGACTAGTTCTCAATCCATGGGATCTAAGAGAAACCGGAGAGGGCAAGCAATGGGGCACATGGGTGACCACAAAAAAGAGGTGACCAAAGGCTGAAAGAACCTTTCATGACTTAGTCTCAAGCACAGACTTCACGTTGGTCATGTCCCAACATTTTGGTTTGACATCACTTGCTAGCTCACTTAGTGGCCATCTCTCACTTACCTTCCCTCAAACATCTGGGAACAGGGACAGATCAAGGAAGAGAAAGGAGTCCCTGCCCTAGTCCTCTTCATTATTTAAGCTATGCTTGTGTTCCACTCTCTCCAAGACGGCTTCCCAGATGCATTTGTCAGTCAAGTATTTTTTGGTTCCCACTCTATGGGTCAGCGGTGGGTGCTAGGGTCAAGAACACAATGGAAAGCGAAACAAGAGGCCTTATCTTCAGGGATTTGAATCTAGTGGGAAGGAATTCATTGAAATTAATCTCCTCTTCTACTGTTCCTCGTTAAGGGAACACGTTCTGAAGCCATTCTGCTTAGGTTCAAATCCTCCCACTACCCCTTTCTACCGGTGAGACCTGGGCATCTCTCCTATAAGCTGATGCCGTAATCCTGGTGCCCTTGGTTGGCTCCCATTTATGCCCCATTTCTGTGTAACTACAAATAGTAATCCCTGTCACTTAAAAGTGTTTCCCAATTTGTGTAAAAAAATGATACGGTTACCTCCCTTTTAATGTTCAGTTTCCTTATTTATAAACTGGAGTTAATAATAAATCTCATAGCTGTGAGATTTAAATAAAATAATCTGCAAAGTGCTTGGAACAATATCTCGGTAAAGCCCCCAGAAAATATTAACAATTGCCATTATTTTTTTTTAATGTTTATTTATTTTTGAGAGAGAGAGAGAGAGAAACAGAGAGAGGGAACACGAGTGGGGAAGGGGCAGAGAGAGAGGGGGACAGAGGATCCAAAGCAGTCTCTGTGCTGATAGCAGAAAGCCCAATGCAGGGCTTGAACTCACAAACCGTGGGATCATAACCTGAGCCCAAATCAAGAGTAGGAAGATTAACTGACTGAGCCACCCAGGCGTCCCGCCATTGTTGTTTTTATTGAGATTATTGTACCTTTGGACTTTGGTACTCTAGAGTGAGTGGGTCCTTATATCAGGGACTATTTTACTCCTCTTTGAATTCCTTGGACCCAGCAACATGCCCTGCACAATGGAGATTATGAATCAAAGTCTACTTAAAGGCACCAGGCCAGGAGCGCCTGCATGGCTCAGATGGTTAAGCATCTAACTCTAGATTTCAACTCAGGTCATGATCTCACACGGTGAGATCTAGCCCTGGTCAGGCTCTGCTCTGGGTGTGGAGCTTGCTTGAGATTCTCTCTCTCCCTCTCTCTCTCCTCCCCTCAGCCCCTCCCCCACTCTTAAACATTTTTTTTCTCTTTAACGACAACAACAAAAAAGGCACCAGACCACAGACTTTAGCCATAGTAGGGTAAACTCACAGAATAGTAGATTGGTGGTCTGTCCAGAGATGCTACTTCCTATCTGGTTTCAGACAGAAGCACAGGAAAATGGAGAATATTGTCCTAATTCCCTTTCTAAGTAGGGTTGCCAGATAAAATACAGAATACCGAGTTAAATTTAAATTTCAGATAAACAACAAATAATTTTTGGTATAAGTATGCCACCAATATTGCATGGGATATATATATATATATATATATATATATATATATATATATATATACACATACATATATATATATATATATATATATTTGTTTATTTTTGAGAGAGAGAGAGACAGACAGACAGAATGCAAGCAGGGGAGGGGCAGAGAGAGAAGGGGACACAGAATACAAAGCAGGCTCCAGGCTCTGAGCTGTCAGCACAGAGCCTAACCAGGGGCTCAAACCCACGGAACTGTGATATCATGACCTGAGCCAAAGTCAGATGCTTAACCAACTGAGCCACCCAGGTGCCCCAACATGGGACATATATTAAAGCATGATTTGGGGCACCTGGGTGACTCAGTCAGTTAAGCATCTGACTCTTGATTTCAGCTCAGGTCATATCTCTAATCCATGAGATTGAGCCCCTAAGTCAGACTCTGTGCTGAGAGCAGAGACTGCTTGGGATTCTTTCTCTCTCCCTCTCCCCACCTCTCTCTCTCAAAATAAATAAACACACTTTAAAAAACAGAAACAAACAAAACATGATTTTTTTGTTTACCTGAAAATCAAATTTAGTTGAGTATCTTGTATTTTTATTTGCTAAATATGGTAACCTTATTTCTGAGTCAATTTCCCACTCTTGGCTGTTGCCTGGCCCACAGCAGTGTTCCCTTTCAAACTCATATTCACAAAGCCACTGCCACAAATCTTCCCTCTTTGCCTTGTTGGCCAACCCTAGACCTATCCATGAGGCACCACTCATGAGTGAGCTCACCCCAACATGAGGGGGAACTGAGAAAGGGGAGGAGCAGCAGGTATGGGTGTCAGGGAGCCAGAATTCTCACTGGTCAGAGGAACTTGGATGTCCAGAAGGGTCCATGAGCTCTCCTCCCTGTTGAGATAAGGGAAAGCTATTTCCCCACTTGGTCTCTGGGAGAAAAGGGATAGCAGAGATAAAGCCAGTCTTGGCATCTAATCAGAATTTCTCTTCCCATACGTTTGTCTACTAAGCCTGTCTCTGCATGTTCCCACCTCCTGGTGGCCCTTTTCCTTGGTTACCAAGTATATTTTTGATGATATGAGTCTACGGGTGGCTGGGGGTATCTTGGCAGCATTCTTCAGAAAAGGAGGGAGCAAGAAACCAGGGTATCTCTGAGTTTAGGAAGTATAAATTTGTGGAGTACCATCTTCCCTTGCTCCTCCTTTCCTTCCAATCTTTACTTAGGCACTGGGCTAAATAGCTCATTTGTATTATTCATTCAATCCATACCTGCAAGGCAAGTATAAGTCTCCTCATTTTACAGATGAGAAATCAGGACCAGGAGTTTTACTCCCTTGCTGAACATCATTCAGTTTGCAAATGGTGGAGGCAGTGATTAATCTAAGTCTCGCTGACTCCAAAGCCCACTCTTTAACCAGCCTCCTACTCTGCTCCTCTTTCAGAATTCACCCTCATACCTACTAGGTTCTCAATAACTATTTCCTAAACGAGTGACAACTGAATGAGCCACACATACCTTTATAGACCCCCTAGACAATGTTCAGCAGGAAGATGACTTGTCGTGATGTGTTTAATAAATTTTTAAAAAATTTTTAATGTATATTTATTTTTGAGAGAGAGAGAGAGAGAGAGCGAGCAGGGGAGGAGCAAAGAGAGGGAGACACAGAATCTGAAACAGGCTCCAGGCTCTGAGCTGTCAGCACAGAGCCCGATACGGGGCTCGAACTCACGGACTGCAAGATCATGACCTGAGCCGAAGTGGGACGCTTAACCGACTGAGTCACCCAGGTGCCCCTAAAACATTTTTTATTTTAAAAAGTCACCAGGGTATAATTTGTGATTAAATATTTCATGGCTGCTAATATCATTACAATCCTCTGTATATTTGTTTTTAAATTAAGATATTGTGGTTATAGGTCCTGAGTTCCACAGACTTTGATGCTCCTAGTTATGTTTTACAATTATTATAGTGTTTCGGGGGAATGTATTCCCTGTGTAATTCAGGATTCAGCTGGCTTTTTGGGAAATCATCCTTGTGGGATATTCAAATCATAGCCTCTGGCTGGTCCATGCCTTTTAAAAAACTTTACTAAAACATGCTCTGACCTTCAATTTTATGTGAACCAGCAGTAACCAATGGTCTCTGATAGGTCTGCGTATTCCATTGAGAAATTTATTTTTTCTTTTGATGTTGATGTACATTTGGTATTAATTTTTTTCTCAGTGTGTTTCCATTTACACACGAATGACCTCAGTCTGGTTTTAGTAGAGCACTGCTAGAGTTGTATGAAGATGCAGGGCTTATTAACAGAAAAGTCCTTGAAGCTGCTGGCCTAGGATAGAAGTGCTTTCTCAAAGCACATACATTTATACCACACATTCTGTTAGACGCACACACACACACACACACACACACACACACACACACACTGAGTCATAGGACATCAGGCTGTGAAACACAGAGGGACGCTACTTTAAGGAATGTGACAATGAATATGAAAAAGTAAAACAATCACCATCTTCAGAAAAAAGTGGCAGGGACCTGGTTGGGTACAAGCTGTGATATCCAGCCTGGAATGGTTTCGATCAACATTCCAGGAGTGCCCACAACTCCTAAGTCTGTGTCAGAAAGTGAGAAGACATCTGGAAGACCCCTGAGAGGTAGCAGGAATGTCTTGCACACAGATTTCTGGTGGTTATATAATAATATCAGCGATGGGTTTTTCAATTGAGGTATGTATGTGCTTGGATAAACATTAGAATACTCAAGAGAAGAACAAGGCAGAATAGCAAACATGGAATTGACTCCGATATTCTTGGCCATATGGTCAACAAAATTAAGCTGCTCCAGAAAGTCACTTAAATCCTCCTGGAGACCGCGGCCTTGGCTGCATGTGGAGACAATATCCACACCCACGCTGAGAACTAGGCCGAGTACTTCAAATACATGGGTTTTAACCTGAGCTTCACAACACCCTGTAAGGTAAGAATTATCATTCTCATTTCCAGAGGAGGCAACCGAGTCTCAAAGAGAGAGGTCCCTTTTCATATCACACAGCTGGGAAGTAGCCCAGACACTGTCCACCTCACATAGCCACTGCTAGTCAACTGGTGATAGGGTCAAATGGTGCTGATTTTTGTAGACACTAGAGCTACTCCTATATCTACTTAGTCACTGAATCCTACTAGAAATATATATGGCATTTGGGAGAGATACATCTGGAGACCTTTGTAGATCCCCAAATTTGGGGATACCACCAGAGCACTTAATTTGTATGATACAATGAAGAGAACAAATTACCTTAGGAGATGGCTACTGGGGTCAGCGA
This sequence comes from Acinonyx jubatus, assembly GCF_027475565.1. NCBI lineage: Eukaryota > Metazoa > Chordata > Mammalia > Carnivora > Felidae > Acinonyx > Acinonyx jubatus. Next base: position 64,327,950 of record NC_069384.1, on the reverse strand, counting down.
AGCTCTTTTGCTGGCTAAGTTATTAGTCTCCATACGCCAGACCCTCAACGTGTGCCATAAATGTGTGGCTCAGCAAAATAAGAAATAACTACATGACATGCATCTCATTGCGGTTTTAGCTTGCATTTCTCCGACGACTAGTGATAATGAAGATCTTTTCATGTGTGTATCCATCTGTATACCCTCTTCAGTGAAATACCTGCTTGTGTCTTTGGCCCATTTTCTAATTGGATTGTCTGGGGGGTTTTTTGTTTGGTTTGGTTTTTCCCCACTGCTAAGGTTTGAAAGTTCTTTATACATTCTATGTACTAGTCCTTTGTCAAATGTGGTTTGCAAATTTTTTCCCCTCCTCTGTAGCCAGCCTCCGTTGCCTTGTAACCAGGGTCATTTGCAAAGCAAAAGTTTTTCATTCTGATGAGGTCCAGTTAATCAATTTTTCCTTTTATGGATCCTGCTTTTGGTGTCAGGTCTAAGAACTCTTTGCCTAGTGCCAGATCTCAAAGATGTTATTTTTTTTCTAAAAGTTTCATAGTTTTGCATTTTACATTTAAGTCCATGATCCATTTTGAGTTAAATTTGTATAAGGTTTAGGTCCAGGTTCATTTTTTGGCCTGTGGATATCCAATTGCTCCAGTACCATTTTTCAAAAAGGCTATCCTTCCTACATCACATTGCTTTTGCACCTTTGTCAAAAATAAATTAGGTGTACTTGTGTGGGGCTATTACTGGGTTCTCTATTCTGTTCCATTGCTCTATGTGTCTATCCCTCTGTCAATACCACACTTCCTTCATATGGTAGCTATGCATTAGGTTTTAATATTGGGTAGAGTGATTCTTCCCATCTTCTTCTTCTTTTTCAAGATTTCTCTAGCTATTTTAAGGCCTGTGCCTTTCCATATAAATTTTAGAATAAGCTTGTCAATGTCTACAAGAAAACCGTGCAGGGATTTTGGTAAGAATTACATTAAACCTTTAGGACATTTTAGGGGGAAATTCACATCTTTCCTATGCTGAGTTCATAAGATTTTTTTGATTTGTTCCTTCTCCATTCCTGTAACTACACCCAAAGGAGAATGTCATTAGCTCAGTCTGAATTACTTGACCAACCTTATAAGTTGCCTTTAGATTGTAGTCTTCTGTTGTTCCCATTCTTCTTATGTATTGCTGCCAAAATAATGAACCTCAAATCCTCTTCCACAAAGTTTTGACCTGGGAGCCTCAAATGGCTTTCTACTCCAGACCCAAATGCAGATTTATTCGTTTCTGCAAACTCCTCCAAACTTCTACTTTTCATTCATTCTTGATATGCCCAGGTAATTCATGACTCTGGACCTTTCCCTATTCCTAGAACACAGCCAGGAATTGCTTCCACTCTGCCAGGCTAATCTGTTTCCATTTTTCCCCACCAATTCAAGCTTGCTCTATGCAAGAAACACTCTCTAAGTAACCTGGTCACCTTGCACATGTTCATGCACAGTGCCACGCCTAGTGTGAGATCAATAAAAATAATCTGACATTCAGAGCAGATCTTTTTTTTTTTTTTAAACATTTACTTATTTTTGAGAGGCAGAGACAGAGTGTAAGCAGGTAAGAAACAGAGACAGAGGGAGACACAGAATCTGAAGCAGGCTCTGAGCTGTCAGCACCGTTCCAATTGCAGGGCCCAAACTCACGAACCATGAGATCATGACCCAAGCCCAAGTTGTACGCTTAACTGATTCAGCCATCCAGGTGCCCCAGAGCAGATCATTTTTAATACCATCTTCCTTTATATAATGACCTTATTTTCAGTAATTAGCATATAATATAATAGCAATATAGCAGTAGTTGTTATTTTCTTATTTTGTTCTTTAGTTTTAAATCAATCTACTTAAAAAGGAAAAATTAAAACTTTATTTTAAAGATAATCAAATTCTGTAAAAAATTTCATTTATGAACTAAAATTTGCATTTATAAAGCAAAAATATACCTTGCAGTTTATACTGTTTCACTGTTTTAAGTTTTAACCACCAAAAAAAAAATCTCAAGTGGTCATACAAAGACTTACATCTGTTTCTCCTGGCTTGTAATCATTGTGCTATCATTATTTATTTTACATCCACTGTTTAAATGCAAGAATCTATAGTACCAAAGGGGTTGGAGACACAAACTGCACCTGAAATGAGCTCAAACTATTCAAACCAGTATGAATAATTGTTAAAAATGAATACCTACAACAGTTGAGTCCACATAGGTTGGGGATGGCTTATAAGTGGGAGGTCCTCCAACTCAACATCCATGTAGAATACAATGTAAGTAATAAAAGTAATAAAAGTAATACAATGTAAGTAATAAAAGTAATTAAGTAATAAAAGCGTACTTGGGGCACCTGGGTGGCTCAGTCGGTTAAGCGTCTGACTTCGCTCAGGTCATGATCTTACAGCTCATGAGTTCGAGTCCCATGTCGGGCTCTGTGCTGACAGCTTAAAGCCTGGAGCCTGCTCTGGATTCTGTGTCTCCCTCTCTCTGCCCCTTCCCCAACAGTCTCTCTCTCTCTCAAAAATAAATAAACCTTAAAAAAATTGTTTTAAAAGTATATTCATATACTAAATATAGTTGCATATATATTATGAAAACCCATAGTCCCTCAAAATGTTAAAATGAGTTACCATATGATCTAGCAATTCTACTTCTAGGTATACCCAAAATAAATAAAATAATACATCTGCGCAAAAGCTTATACATGAATATTCATAGTAGCATTATTCATAATAGCCAAAAAGTGGAAACAACCCAAATGTCATTAACTGTTGAATAAATAAATAAATCCTCTTGTATCCATACAATGCAATGTTATTAGGCAATGAAAAGGAAAAAAGTCCTGATACGTGCTACAACATGGATTTGCCTTGAAAACATTTTGTCGAGTGCAAGAAGCCAGACACAAGAAGCCATGTATTGTATAATTTCATTCATATTAAATGTCAGAATAGGCTAATCCATAAAGACAGAAAGCAAATTAATGGTTGCCTAGCACAGGAGGAGTAAGTAGAGAGGTGGGGGAATGGGGAGTGACTGCTAATGGGCACAGAGTTTCTTTTTAGGGTGATGAGAATGTTCTAAAATTGATTACAGTGATAGTTGCACAACTCTGAATACACTATAGACCATCAGTTTGTCATTAATGGGTGAATTGAATGATGTGTCAATTATATCACAAAACTTTTTCTTAAAAAACAATAATACACATAGCAATTGTGGGGACCAATAAAAGACTATTATGGGGAAGGATATGGGGAAGGTCCACACAGGAGGGACCTCTCCCACCACTGCATCTTGTTGATATGTTCAATGTATAGTTACACCACGGCCCACCTGGTAACTGGCTGGTATAAATTGTTTATGTAAAGAAAAAAAGTATAATTTGGGACTTAAAATTTTAAATAAAAAACCTGAGGTGACACTCTTGTTTGGGGGGAGTTGAGAAATAAAAACTTTTATATAGTTAAGTGAGTCTTCTGTAGACTTGTTACTCAGAAATCACTGTTTTTAAACTCAACCCAAGGATCTAAATTCCCTACGCACTTGACCAACACAGAGCACCCTATACTGATGAACTATGACTGATCCATAGATGTGTCTGTTGCTCTTTCTAACTGCCCCCCCCAAAGTAGTAACATCCCCTATTCTCACAGCTGTGGAGACACTGTTCCTGAGGTTACCTCACCCTTCAGCCAGGGCCCAAAGTCCCTGCTCCTCAGAGTCCAGATCTCCACTTCAGCATGGCTGCCATGTACCTCCTTTCTCCTGACTGAGCCCCAAGTCCCTGTAGGAACCTATGTGTTCTCCTCCCTCCACACACTCCTCCTAAGTCCCTCTCTGCCCCACACACAGCACCACCAGCTCCACCTGAGGAGGACACACTTCCCCAGAGGTTCCGAGGCCTTCCCTGGCCTTGTCACCTATCTTCCCGCCACCCCACCCAGCTTATGGGAGTTTTTGTCTCCACTTTGAGGGTCACGGTTAGGCTTCTTGGAAACCTAACTTTCCTCCTGGCCATGTCATAAGTGGTGGTCCATTCCTATAGTACTACAAGTGATATTTTTAAAGGAATTTTATGCACATTCTCTCCTGTGATTCTTGTAATTTTTAGAAGTTGAACATTTTCTAGACATTTTCTCAGTTTTGATGATAAAACTAAAGCTCAGAGAGGTTAAAAAACGTGCCTGAAGTCACACAGCCAATAAGTGAAAGAGCTATGATAGAAGCCTATGGTTTCTGCTTCCTATTCCAGTTCAGTATTACATAGAGGAGTAAACCGCAATGAAATTACAGTTTGCATAGACTTTTGTTGGTTGGTCTTGGAGCCTACCCACCATTTTAGACTTTTTTTTTCCATGGGAAAATGCATTTCAAATTCCAAGTGATCAACATACAAGTGTTTCTCTGGGGCAAAACTCAATTTTAATTTGGGGGCTGTCTCTATCATCCCTCCAAGGAAAGTTTTATTTTTATTGATTCCATTATTATACTGATCAAGACCCAAAGGATTAAAAACAAAAGCTCTACACTCAGGCTTGGGCTTACCACTTACTAGATGTGACCTCAAGCAAAATATCTAACCTTTTTGAGCTTCAATTCCCTCCCCCATAAAAGAAGGGCAACATTATACACATATAGGTATACTGTAAGAACTAAATTAATGAGGCAGGCATGTAAAGTGCTCAGTGCGATGGTTGGTACAAAGTCCATCTGTAGTAGACGTGCAATGTTGTTTTAATAGGGGAGTGAGGCTGATTACAACCCAGATAATGTCCCCATTGGCCAGGGATGGCCTTTGTGTAATCTCTTATGCAGATGAAATTATTAATAGCACCCCCTTCCACTCTTACGGTGTCCCAATACAGATGATAACAGATAAATCACCCTCCCTGCAGAAGGCTGGCTGGCAGGGCCCAAGAATTGTGACCCCAGGGGACTGCCAGCCTTAAGGCTAGAGCTCCCTAATCACAGGAAAATCTAGCCTTTGTCAAGAGTGTACCACCAGGGAGCTCAGAGCTACCATTTGGGTGATTCCAGAAATCTGGGTTCTGCTGAAGGTCTGAAACCAGGAAGAGAGCTTGCAGGGATTAGGGATTCCAGCCAAAGGAACCAACAATCACACAAGTGTCTAGTCAGCCAGGAGCCCTGCCAAGGAGCCACAGGCGCAGGGTGGGGGCTGGAGAGGGGGCCAATACGGCAAGCCAAATGGGAGGTGAGGGTGAGCCAGGAGATGAGGGACACCAGGAAGGGAGGTCAGGAAAGTGCCGGAAGGGCGATGGGACTCACTGTGTGAGGGAAGGGGTCCTGGATGTCAGTCCCCCCACAGTCTTTAAAGGGGCTCAGGCGCTGTCCAAGGCATATGTGATTGCACCCTCTGCAATGCCACATACGCTTCAGGGTTAACCAGTGACTCTGAGGAGACTGCTGGTGACAACAAGGACCAAACATAATGTGGGCAGGGCCACTCAGCCCTCCGGAGGCAAATGTTTCTGGCACCCGCCCCTGTCAATTTTCTCCGTTGAAGAAACAGAACTGGCAGCTTACTGCAATTTTACCTGAGTACTTCTCACAAAGCGACTGTCGAAAAAAACTCATAAATGAAGTGGAATGACTGAAAGCCCTACTAATCAAAAGGTTAGTTGGCAACAAGAAATAATGGGGTAGGAGTCAGAACAAGGTTCTGTCTCAACTGTCAATGATGATAACTATTGGGAGGACAGTGAGTCTGGGTGTGCAAGCATTACAAAGACAATGGAGTGTTAATGAATATACAAGCACATATAAGCTGGACAATTACAGCTAGATAAACTATATAGCTCCAACAAGATAATAAAGTAGCAGCATTTTATAAAAAAAATTTATCATTTGTATTAAGAAAAAAGCTCAGAAAAAATGACATTACATTTAAAAAATACTGAAGCTGGGGTGAATGTAATAAATAAATTTCATTGTATTAGAATCATGATAACTTCAAACACTAAAGAAATGCTCCTTTGCACGCTCTTTGAATACGTCAGTGGGAGTTGCTAACCTCACCTCCCTCTGAAAACATACAACAGTTAGAAAATACAAGTATCTTCCCAAAAGGTTGGGATAGATACAGGGATGATGGACCCATAATGGAATATAAATAGTAATGGAAATTCAGAGTCCCCTTTTGAAGAAGGAAGGACAGGCTTTTCTTTCTAATGAACACTCCTGGTTTGAACCAGAATGCTGAGCTGGACTGTTTTAGTCCAGTCTTTCCAACAGATGGAACAAATGGCACCTTTGATCAAGGCAGCGTAGTGTTACAGAAAAAAGTGTAGGCTCTGGAATCTGACAAGCCTGGGCTCCTTTCCAAGCCAGCCCTTCCTGCTTCTCTGTGACTTTATCCAAGTTATTTATTCTCTCTGAGCCTCAGTGATCTCACCTGGAGAATGAAGATGGTAGTTGCTGGGGAGGACCAAATTTAACATCTGCTTCATTGTCACTATGAAAGCACCTTGACCTCCACCTTGCACTGCCAAGAAGTTGGGGACCAAGAACAAGGCAATAGCTGTGACTAGTCATCATGAGTGAGCAGTGAGACAAGGCTGCCAAGAAAGCTAACCCAGCCCAGGCCTCATGAACGGGAGCAGAGGGTCTGGAACTTGGGTGCGTGTTTCATCCCTGTGCATTCTCCTCTGGTTAGACCACATCTGGAGCTCCGGGGGCAGCATGTGGAGATTCATCTTAAAATACAGGGAATCCGGAAGGGTGCAGAGGAGGCCAGAAGGCCTGAACATTACCTCATTTGGTTGAAGAAACTGGGACGTTTAACCTGGTAAAGAGAAGTCTTAGGGCAAAGTAAAAACCGTTCTCAAATACTTGAAGGATTTTATGTGGAAATAGGTGAAGACATATTCTTTGTGGCTGTAGAAACTAGCAATTCAGGACCCAGAGATAGCTCCATCAAGCGAGCTCTTGCCCTAAGAGAATGTCACGGATGGCAACTCCCTGGGTCCAGGATTCCTGCACTGGGCTGGACTGAGATTAGCTGCCTTATGAGGTCTCTTCTGAGTCAACAGCAGCCCTGTTTTAACAAAGCCATTTTAAAAATTCTGTTATAATTTTTTGTTCACATTTTATACAATTAAATCATATTTTATAAATCTTAAGTTCTTCAAAATGGTTCATGAAGGTGATTATCCTGAGACATATTAAAAGTTAGAGGAAATAGTGACTATGTTTTATCATTAGATTCAGAATTCTTTTGATGATTTTCATTCCAGTCTAGAATTAATGAATAACTAAAGTTTCCAGGCACTATATACATACCTTCCCTAACTCCTCCTCCAGCCTTCAAATCCAGACTGGAATCAATGAGTCCTATTTATTAGTGCTCTGCCCAAAAGTTAAAGTATTTTTTGCTTTTATTATTTTTTAAATATTTATTCATTTATTGAGAGAACACAAGCAGGGGAGGGGCAGAGAGAGGAGGACAGGATCTGAAGCGGGCTCTGTGCTGACAGGCTGGCAGCAGTGGGCCGGATGTGGGGCTCGAACTCATGAATCACGAGATCATGACCTGAGCCGAAGTCGGGCGTTCAACCGATGGAGCCACCCAGGTGTCCCAAAGTATTTTTTAATTTAAAGTCTAAAAATGTCAACATCGCTTTCCTTAACCACTTCCATTGTCTTCTTTTCTCTGAAATTGTTCTAAAGTTCAGAAGGAAAGCACACATAGAAAGAAACGATTAAAGGGCTGATTTTGATCCTCTCTTTTCTCTAAAAAGAGCCATGTATATCACATCATTTATCTTGTCCCAAGCATGGAGCACTCTAGAAATGTGATTCAGTTTTGAAACAATGAACAATTATTCAGCATGGGGACCCTGGGGCTTAAAGGAGATTTGGGGACCCTAAGGTCTTAGCCAAGCACCCCTTAAACTCATTAGACCAAGGGTGAGACCATGAGCAGTGGACATTTGAAACATGTCAGCACTTTCAGAGGAGCACCCAATGACATTTTAATCTGAAAAATTATAAACAACCTCACTCCCACCAGCAGCCCGGCCACCTCCTGAGGAATGTGCAGCATGGCAGATCTGAAGGAGCTATTGATAAGCACAGCAGCTTTAAAGTGCCCTGGTGAGGAGAGAGTTTGACAGCGAAGATTATTTCTGATGCTTTCAAAGGCACACACTTTATAAATATATTGCACATATAGAGCACAGGTCTGTTTCTACATATGGCATGTATACACCACAGCCCATTTAAAAGCATTTCAAAGCCCATTTAGTGATGGTTTTCCCCAGTGCTGCGGGGTGAAGGATAAAGAGATAAAGGCAAAACCTCTCTCCACAGAACTGTAGGGGAATGCCCCATCTCACAGATACTTCCAGCCCGTCACAGTCTTCCTTGTTTGACGGATGGAGAAACCGCAGTTCCAAGAGGGGAGGTGATTTACTTTAGGGTTGTCAGAGAGGTAGGCCTAGAACCCAGATTTCTTGACTCTAAAACTAGAGTTTACTGTGTGATGGCAGAAAGAAAGTATCTATACTATAAATCACAAAACAACTTTAAAAAACGGGTGAAGCCACCAGGGGCGGGGAGGCCTGGTTTTTATCCCTCAAAGGCAGGCACATCGTGTCCCACTGTAACAAAAACCAGGGGTGCTCACACTGGGTCACAGCACAGTCCTGCCACTGGCGTGGAAGGCAAGGTGGCTGGTCGTTCCTATGAAGCCAGCAGGCCGAGCTGCTGTCACCAGCCTGCTTGCAAACAGTGGAGCTAGGCCCACCATGCTCCATCTCCTGTGAGCCCTGGGTTCTCTATCATTGCTGTTTTGATCTATTAAGTACATGAAGAGTCAAGCAGGAAGACACACAAAGCCACCTCCTACATGTCCCCGGTAGCCCTTGCCTTTCAGCCTGGTTTGCTCCTTTCCTGAAAGCTTGGACCACAATACTAACTGGGGTGATTAGAGCAGTTCAAACAATCAGTCAATTGAATGGAAATATCTACCACACCAGTAGGTTTTATGAAGTAAATGGCTGAGTCGCTGATGACAGTGGAAGAGCCTCACTTAGACACAGCCTCATTCTCTTCTCCATGCGACTTCCTCAGTGTCTCTGTTTGTTTACCCAGACAGGGTCGTCATTTACCCGCTCCTCAGCACCAGCGAAGACCCACACAATGAGGCTTGGCTAACACTGCGGTGGGGACGCTGCGGATGCGGTCTCTCAATGCGCTCATGGTTCAGTCACAGAACAGTCTGTCCTTTCACTGGCCACTGTGGAATGAGCGCAAGCTCTGTGACCGGGCACGCAGGGCATCCTCTGTCGGAGGGCCAAATCCCTGTTTCCAAGTTCCCTACTGTAACCTTGGAGACGCTGCAGGGGGTGGGAAGGCCCTGTGAGGGGCCTTTGTTTGTCCCTGGAGACTTTCTAGAAGGAGGGTGTGGACAGCTGGGTTCTGGGCCTCGCAAAGAAGGAGGGAAAAGAACTGGAAAGAGGGACCAGAACGGCAGGCCCACAAAAGACCAGGCCAGGATTAATCCACTGCAATAGGCTCTCCAAGTTTTCTAGCACCCTTCAACACCTCTTGAATGTTTCCTTTTAGCTGCTCCCACTCACACGGGCTGCAAGGGTTTTGCACAGGAGGACCTGGTGCCCATGTCGTTGATGTGGCTTGTGTGTGTGCATGAGCATCACCAGGCAACCCGAGGTGAGTGAGAGAAGCAGTAAAGAAAGAAAGATGAGTTTTATGACCATAGGCCACCATGATCTAAAAGGCAGTGAAATGACAGGATCTTCTAAAGTCTCTAATTCAGGGTAAACTCTGCATGCCAGACCCACTTAGATTCTTAGGAAGACTTCCTTGCCATTCCAAGGAATGTCAGGTGGCTATATAAGCATGTCATGAAGTCCCATCATGGGTGATTTAACTGTCCAGTAGATATTTCTTATTTTTATTTCTTATTTTTTTTCTATATTTATTTCTTATTTTTCTAGTAGCTATCATTTAAGGCATCTATGATATACCAAACATCTACTTACATGATTTTGTTTCTTCTCCCTACCAATCTTGGAAAGTGGGTATTAGTATCTCTTCTAATAAATGAGAACACAGAGGTTCAGAGGTGAAGTCTGCACAACTAGGAAGGGCAGAAATGGCTTTCAACTCTCGGTTTGTCTGACTCCAAAGCTTGTATCTTTATAATTATAAATACAGATGAGAAGGTAGTAAGCAAACACTACATTCAATTCTCAAATATTTTATAATTTCTTAATTGCCATATAATGTACATTCAATTTTGAGTGTCACTTTTCATCTCCAAGGGCACAAGTCATGTCCTGTTGATTATACCTGACAGGAAGCACACTATGGCCAAAGTATGATGTGGCTGAAAGGACACTGACCTATCGCAGGCTGCATTGCCAGAAGTATAGCATCTAGAAAGAGGAAGGAGAACACCACTCTGCACTCCTTGGTTGACACCTGGGACAATATGTTCCATTCTTGGAAACACAGTTTAAAAGGGGCACAGGCAAGCTGAGCCACATTCAGAAGAGTCTGACCTTGAAAGCAAGTGGACCTAAACAATGTCCTATGCAGAAAAACTGAGAAACTGAGGTTATTTGGCATGGAGAAAAGTTAGAGTTTCTGGTGACATGTAGGAGTTGGGGTGTGGGGGGAGGAGAAGGGATATCTTAGGTATCTTCGAAGTTTGAAATGTTGTCTAAGGGAAGAATACAGTTCTCCAATGTATGTAATGAATAGTTCCATACACTTGTAAAGCTAGTATAAGAATGTTGCTAACTGTTTAACACAAAGAAAAGCTTTCCAATATTTGGAGAGCTATTCACAGATGGAATAGTGTGCTTTGTGAGATAGTAAGTTTCTCATCACTGGGAGATACCCAACTAGAGACAGGACTTGGTGTTCATGTGCTGGAGGAGAGTCAAGCATCAGGACTCCATGATCTTTAAAGTCATGCTTGGAATTCTCTCTCTCCCTCTCTGCCCCTCCCCTGCTTTCTCTCTCTCTCTCTCTCAAAATAAATAAGCTTTAAAAAAATGCTTAAAATCTCATAAAAAAAAGTCCCTTCCAATCCCTAAATCCCACAATTTATCAGTTAATTTACCATCATAAATGTCCTCTCAGATTCTGTATTTCTTTCTCTTAATATATCATTTGCATTGAATCTATTTTTTTTAAGTTTTAATTTATTTATTCATTTAAGTAATCTCTACACCCACCATGAGGCTCAAACTCATGACCCTGAGATCAGAGTCGTACATTCTTCCAACTGAGCCAGCCATGCGCCCCTGCATTTAATCTATAATACTTGGTAGGCTTTACTTTTTCCTTTTACTTGAATCAATTCTATCTTAAAATATTTCAATATGAAGTTAATCAATGGTGGTTTTATGAGATTTCCTTAAAGAAAAATTTAAAGATGCTTGATCTTTCTAATCAGCCAAACATTTATCCTAGATTTCTTTTTTTAATTTAATTTAATTTAATTTAATTTAATTTAATTTAATTTAATTTCTGAGAGTGAGAGAGAGAGATGTGTGTGTAGACACACACGTGCACAAGTGGGGGAGGGGCAGAGAGAGAGGGAGAAAGAGAGTCCCTAGCAGGCTCCACTCTGTCAGCACAGAGCCTGATGTGGAAATCAATCTCCTGACCATGAGATCATGACCTGAACCAAAACAGACGCTTAACTGGCTGAGCCACCTAGGCACCCCTACCCTAGATTTCTAATATGGGATATTTAAGCAAATCTCTTGTCCATTGGCAAGGAACATTAATTTTTATGAACACATTATTCCAGATTTTCCTATTTAGTGACCAAATACTGTCATTAATTCCTCTTCCAAATGGAATAGTAGCAAGATGAATTCCTTTAGTTTCTCCTACACCTGAATAATGAATTTACTTGCATTGGCAATAGTATCATACATGCATTCAATTCAGTTCATTAATTCATTCATTCAATAAATATTTGTGGAGTGTCCAATATTGTTTGAGGCACTGGGAAAACAGCAGTAAATTACATAAACGAAATTCCCTGCTCCTGTGGAGATGTCTTTTAGTGGAGGAGACAGTCAGCAAGACATAAAAGTAAATATACAAGATAAACAAAATATATACTAGATAGCAGCACTTACTAAGGAGAAGAATAAAGCAGGGTGAAGTGTGTGGGAGGATAGGGGAAAGAAAGAGGATGTTTCAATTTAAACGGGGTGGTCAAGTCCCTTTACATTTTATTTAAATGGTAGGAGCCCCACTAAGGTGACAGTTAAAATGTAAAGTGTCAAAGGAAGTGAGTGAGCAAGATAAGTATCTATTGGAAGAACATTCCAGGAAGGGGGAATATCAAGTGCAAATGCAAAACCTCAGTCAAAGATACACCACCAGCTGAGTGCTTAGTATCACGTACAACAAAAGAAGTGAAACACAGGTCTGTATACGCAGGATCTTGAAAAGGAAAGAACACATCTGTACTCAAAACAATAGGCAGTCAACTGTCATGTGTGAAATAAGCGTAGATCAGATCATTGAAAAACTTCTACTCTTTAGTTATACTGGACCAGCCATTGTCTCCCCAAATACACCTTGCCTGTTCACACCTCCAGGCCTGTGACTGGCCACAGAGCCAGAATCCTCTACCCATACATCTGCAAGATCATCGAATGATGTTCTGCCACCTTCCAAACCCAGCCCAAACTTTTCCTCCTTTATGGGGGCTCTTCCTGACCACTCAGCACTCAGTGGTTCCTTTGTCTGAATCCAAACACTAGCAGGATCCCTCTCTACCTACTGAATCAGAACTCACATCTTAACAAGATCCATAGATGATTCAAGGGCACACTAAAGTTTAAGGAGCTCTGAACCACTTCTTCAAATGTGGCTGCACGCTGTGAAACCCCAGGGAGCTTTTAAAAATACCAATGCCTCCTTTCACCTTCAGAGAATCTGATTTAATCAGTATGGGGTGGATACTGGGTATTGAGATTTTTGAAAACTTCCCAGATGATTCTAATATAAAGTCTGAAAATCAATGCTAGCTCCTCTTTCATTCCCCCTCTAATTCCTCTCCCCACTGTTCTTTCCCTAACTGGCAAACAGCCTGATCTCAGGCCTGGTCATTTTTTTTCTGGAGGTGGATTCTTAGGCAAGAACCAGCAGAAGTGGCTTTCCTCCACCCTTTGTCCACTGACTCAAGGGCCCTGGGCTTGGCCTCACGGATGCGTTCACGGGTGTGGAGACTCAAAGTAGAAAGGAGTCAGCAGGGTAGTGGGAGAAAGAAAGCAGACTGCCCCCCTTCATCGTGGCCTTACGGTAAGCGCCCTGCACAAGACTATTAAATACCTTGTCTGAAATGGAAGAGAAAAAATATCTCTCCAGTGTGCCTCATGGAGTTACAGGGTTTGGGGGAAGATCGACAGAGGCTATCTGGGAAAGTGCTTTTAAAATAGTAGAGTATTAATGTACATGAAAGCTGGCACAGCTTCCTGTCCAGGAGTCCTAGGATACCCATTTCAAACTTAGGAAAATCTGCCCTTCCCCTATTTCTCAAATGTAAGCAAGAATTTTAGGTGAAATTTTATCTAAGTCCCCAAAAGAGAGCAATATGCCTCTGCAGTACCTGAACTGACACGGGTGGGTGATTCACATTATACCTCCCTGCACCATCAGTTACCAGAAGGAAGTTATCCTGTGGCTTGAGGATATGTCGATTAGCACCAAACACCTTGTGAGTGTTCAATAAATATTAGCCAGTGAGGCCTAAGTTAAGATTACTGAAGTGAGGAGTCCTACTTACTGCTTACCCACATGACCTACATTTCACCTTTTAAGGAAAAGTACAGCATCTTCATTTAGCCATTCTGCTGATCTGCAAACTGAAAGACCAAGAGAACCTGGCTTACTCCACATAGGTTCTCTGTTTTACTAAAAAGAATGGTACCTTAAAAGTCACAGTAAATGCCAGAACTTAAAACTAGATTCTACTGTACTACCTTGATGTAGAGCAAGTGCGAGATGCTGAGTACAGAAAGGCCCCTTTGTCCAAATATATTTTCCCCACATCTCTCTTTAGAAATTCTTTGTGGTTCTCATTCTGGCAGTTTCTTTGAATGGATACAAATGCTCTTGAGAGGGGCAATAAGAAGGCCCTAGCACTTTGGTGTGAACCAGGTGCTGAATAGAGCAATGGTACCCAGGATTTCTGGATTTTGTAAATCGATTTTTTTTTTTTACAATTAAAAAAATTTTTTTTCCTTTAAGTAATCTCCACACGCAACATAGGGATTAAACCCACAACCCCAAGATCAAGAGTTGCATGGTCTACTCACTGAGCCAGTCGGGCACCCCTATAAATCAGTTTTACAAGATTTGGGGGGACTCATGGGATTACTAATTTTTGTATTTTTCTGAGAGAGGACATCAACTAACAACAACTATCACCATTTCATAATAGAATAGACAGTTCACAATAAATGAAGTCATAGGAGCATAATCTCAGAATAAAGGAGTGTTCTTTTTAAGAAGGGACAGTTGCAATCGTAAAACTGTGATGACAGGTACAGATAAATGTATTAGATGATCCCTCCCACTTCTCCCATGGCTCTCCATTTGTGAGCCACCATCCCAGACAGCTGGGAGGATGTGAAGCGAATTGAGAATGTTTAGAGTCCTGGAGATGGGCGGGGTGGGGGTGGGGGTGGGGGGCTAAAGAAGATGGTATATTCCAAAAAGGGAAAGAGAAGAGAGGAACACTCTGTAGCCATAATTCTGACTAGGATTATGTACAGATATAGACAACAGAGCCCTACTGTGTTGGATCTGAAGGGAACTTCATCCCTTGGATACAAAACAGGGATGGCAGGAGCCCCCTATATTACACCTGAAGAAAGCCAAGTGCACTGGGGCTTTTCTTTTTCATTCATGAGTGTACCCTGCCTAACTCCCTGGGGATGCAGCCCCCCCCCCCCCATTCCCTGGAGGAAAGGGCAAGGATGAAGGAGAGGAAATGTGAAAACAGTGTTAACAACCCAACACATAAACTAGAATGTAATTAAGATGCAAGGAAGGAAGAACAAAAGGAACTCTCTCACTGTAGTTGAAACTTTCACAATAAAAAGAATCCCTCCCTTTGAAAGTAAGGATATGAGCCACAAAAGCGATATAAATATTTTCTGTTAAAGATGAGCTCATTTTGCCTGAGAACCTGAAGCTCAGAGGACCTGCCCGAGGCCATTCATACCAGATGGCAAGGCCAAGCTTGCACGAGCCCCCACTGGTGTTTCCACGGCTTCCCGCTCACAACGGATAGTATGTCACGTGAGGCAATTAAAACAATCTCCTAAAGTTTTAACGTATTCTCTCTCTCTCTTCTTTTCCTGTTATCAGTCAGGTTTCCCTTCTTCCCGGATGTGGTTAAAAGACCAACGAAACCCCCGTTTGCTGGCCAGAGCACCCCTCCTCCCTGTGTTCTCCTTTGCCGCACCTCGGCCCGGGGTGTGAGGATGGCACCCTCCCCCGGGTGCCTCGCTACCCGAGCTGCGGCTGGAGTCAGAGCCTCGGGGGCCCCTGGGGGTTCCCCCAGCCGTGGGGCAGCTGCGGGAGCGGCGCGGGCACGGTGGGGGCGCCGCCGGGCTCCCGGTGACTCAGACGGGCCGAGGCGTTCCGGGAAGCGGCGGGAGTCGCGCGGGGGCGCAGGGCTTTCCCCGCAGCCGCAGGGTG
The DNA here is from genome assembly GCF_027475565.1 of Acinonyx jubatus. NCBI lineage: Eukaryota > Metazoa > Chordata > Mammalia > Carnivora > Felidae > Acinonyx > Acinonyx jubatus. Next base: position 64,312,206 of record NC_069384.1, on the reverse strand, counting down.
TCGCGTTCCCGACGCCAAAATGGGGATCAGAAACCCGTGGGCGGAGTGGCCCGGGAGGAAGCCGAACCGCGCGGAGCAGAAGCAAGCGTAACTGTTCCCTTTTTGAGAGGGATCGGACGGAATGTGGCCTTGACTTAACGAAAGCCAAAGACTTGGCCTTGAGGGGACTGCGCGCCGGCAGTGCGCACGCGGGGCCCCAGGGCCTGTTCCGGAGGCTCCCCGGCCGCCCCTGCTGGGAGGTGGGGGGCAGGGAGGGGCAAGGGAAGGGTGGGTGGACGACTTGAATGGGGCAGGGTGTCGCGGGACCCCGCCGCCTGGGCCCCCCTCTCCTCCCGTGACTCTCCCCGCCCCCGCTGGGAGCCAGGCGCAGGGTCTGACCTAGCCTCAGGTCAGCAAACAAATGACCGAGGAGCAGGCTGAGGAGTGCCGGGCCCCTGAGCCAAGAGGGCTTTGAGGGAAGTGGAGTACTGTGAGGGCTCCTCCGAAGAACCCCCGCCCACCTCTCCTTCCCAGCCTTCCCTTCCCAGACTAGCCGGTTCTGTATCAGAGATTCCTTTGTTTTCAACGTTGGCCTCTAAGCCCTATGGTGGGAGGCTGGAGAGGAAGATGGTTGGGCAGAGCTGGGCAGTGGAAACAAAGATTGGGGTGTGAGGCGGGGGAGCTTGTGGGTAGCTGCATGAGGGCACAAGGGAGACATCCAAGACAAACCCATCTGGAACACAAGCTGGCCAAAAGGAGAAAAGGCGGCAAGAGGGGGAATGGGGTGAAAAAAGCTCAACCTCCAGGCAAGACAAGTTCAGAAACAAAATGTTGGCTCTAAAAAAGGACTTAAGGTGGTGCAAGGTTGTTTCTGTGAGTTAGGCAGTTTAAATGCATTATCTTTGTTTTCATTTATCTCTGTAAAATCAATACTATTATCCCATTCCAGAGACAAGGGAAAAATCAGAAAGTTAAAATTTCAGTCTCTGGTCCCAGCTCCCTAAAGCAAATCCCCCTCAGTACCCCTTTGCCAAGGTCTGCTTATATTATGAATCAATCACCACCACCCCCTTTTATTCTCCTGCAGTTCGAGTTCCTTCACTTCCAAACAAAAAGGTCCTAATAATACACCTTTTAATGCAGTCATTTTACTTCTGGAAATCTATTCTAAAGAAATGTTATGACATAGGAGGCATATGCCTCAAAATATTCACTGTGGCCTTCTTTATAATATTAAAAACACTCTGATCTAAATGACCAATAATGAGGAGGAGTAAATTATTTATATGATAAAATACTACAAGGCCTTAAAACAATGCTAAATGTAGGGTTTGATAACTAGAATAAAGATTTAAGTTATAATATTAAGTAAGAGCAAGATACATTGTATATATTATATGTATATAATATATAATATTTATATACACACAATGTAATCACAACCCTTATGGAAAGTATACATAGAAAAAAACCTGGAAATAAATTATACCTTTGTGTGGTAGAATTGACAACAAGCACCTATTTATATATTTTCCAATTTCTCCACAATGAGCATAAATATGTCTTATTAATTAAAATATTAAAATATTTATTTCAAAAACTTTGCATATCATACACACATACACACACACACACACACACACACACACACACATATGTATAAAATATGAAATCACTGATCCAGTCACTAGGCCTGGATGAAAGAAGATAAGGTGTTCTTGAGTGGTTTTTCCATCAGTTTAAAGATTATCCATAATTTTTTTTTTAATTTTTTTTTTTAACGTTTATTTATTTTTGAGACAGAGACAGAGCATGAACAGGGGAGGAGCAGAGAGAGAGGGAGACACAGAATCTGAAACAGGCTCCAGGATCTGAGCTGTCAGCACAGAGCCCGACGTGGGGCTCGAACTCACGGACCGCGAGATCATGACCTGAGCCAAAGTCAGACGCTTAACCGACCAAGCCACCCAGGCGCCCCAAGATTGTCCATAATTTAAAAGATATGTAGAGGGTTGCCTGGGTGGCTCAGTTGGTAAAGCCACCCACTCTTGATTTTGGCGCAGGTCATGGTCTCACGGTGGTGGGATTGAGCCCCTTGTTGGGCTCCCTGCTGGGCATGGAGCCTGCTTGGGATTCTCTCTCAAGAAACAAACAAACAAACAAACAAACAAACATATATAGAAGTCAAAGGGGATGGGGCAATTTTTATACATCCAAGACATTAACAAAAGGGAAGACCATGCCCTGTTGGGCCAAAGGAGGGTCAAATATCTGAGCTTTAGAATACATAAAAAGGAAATGGTGAGTTCGCAGCTGATTCCTGATTGGCAAGGACATGCTGATTCATGGGCAGAAGGGGCCAAGATGGAATTGAACTCTTAATGGCAAAGGAAAGAATACATTAATAAACATGATTACTTAGGAAAGGAGGTGAAGGAGTAAAAGGTAAGGTAATGACATCATGAAAAGTTTATTTTACAATAAATATATTGTAAATTCAGGACACTATTTTCTAATCATGAAGATTAGATATGCAAAATGGACTTAACATGTTCATGTTTGGCCCAAGATTGTTGATACTGGTATAGTATTTTGTATCTCAACCCAAGCAGATGATAATAGGTTCATTTGGGGGTAGAAAATGCCTAAGAATAAAATAACCCCCTATTTGTGGCCCATAACTTTTCTATAAGGAGGGAAGGGGAGAAAATCAAGAAAATTGTATGTCTACTTCGTGTTCCTGGAGATCCTTCTGTAGCAGCAAGAAAATATGTGCTAATTGATAAAAGCAGGTTTCCTTGGTTTGACAACTGTCCAATCCTGTGTAAGGACCTGGTAGAATGAAGAATATAGCAGTATCCTATAGATACTAATCTATAGTAATCTAATAATAGATATGGTATGAAAATAACAGATGGAACATAAACTATGTTAAGAACCTATGTTATGGTAGGAGGCAAAAGTCTTGTTCTGGGATTGAAATCTAGGATTTTCTGGGTGGTGGACGTGAAATTAACAAACCGTATACAAAAATCTCTCTTTCTGGGCTTAATGATGTCTCAGGTATTTCTAATTCCCCTTCCTTGGTTCTTCCCCTGACAAGGGGGATACCTGGCTGATATCACCTCTGTTGCTGATCTCACTTTTTCTCCCCCATCTATTGAAAGCTGTGCACCCTATACTGGGAATGAGGTGTGAGGGACTATTCGGTTGAGGGCCTTGTAGATTCACTTCCTTTCCTTAACAACACCCTTGTCTCCCCAACACCATCACCCTCTAGTCTTCCCAACTTCATCACTCTGTTTTCCAATCACTGAAATACATTAGAGGGGGGCAGGAGGAACCACTCGTGCTTCTCTTAAGACTTTTAAAATTAAGGGCTATGGGGCGCCTTGGTGACTCAGTTGATTGACTCCTGATTTCGGCTTAGGTCATGATTCCAGGGTCATGGGATGGAGCCCCTGTTGGGCTTTGCGCTGAGTGTGGAGCCTTTCTGAGAATCTCTCTCTTCCTCTCTCTGCCCCTCCCCAACTCATGCACACATGCTCTCTCTCAAATAAAAATTTAATTAAATGAAAGGCTCCTAGAGCCAGGAGACAGGATGTTTCAGCACTAAAACAATGTTAGGATTTCTACAAACACTTGTTGGTTAAATGAAGAAATAAAGAGCACAATGTTTTGGTTGGATGTTAACTTTGTGTTAGTGCCTAGATGGAAGGTGGGAACCCATCTTGCTTGATATCCTGCAACTCATGGAATGCAGTGAAATGTTATCTTCTTAAAATGCCTTATGCTACAATATGAAGTGAATTCTTAATGCCTTGCATCAAAATCAAAGAATGTGGCAGAGAAATCGTGTTACTTAAAAATTATAATAGAGAAACAGAAACCATTTTGATTTACTTTGACCAAAACACTGAATATAAGCATTTCTATGACACTTAGGTCAGAAAATATAAGAACTTTCTGACTCTATCCTTAAAACAAAAAAACAAAACAAAAAAAAAACAACAACAACAACAAACCCACATAACCCTCTAGAGACTGTTTCATAAAAATATGTGATGAAATCCAGAAGGTGCTTTTATCTCATAACACCCATACCAGAAGATTAATCTCTGTGGTCAGTGTCTTGTTCTGGTTGTGGATACGTTTGAGCCCAGCTTTGGAATCTTCTCCAGTGAGAACATCTGTTCCACAGTTGTTAATGTTTGTTTGGTATTGCCCAAAAGAAGACAGCAGAAGAGAAGAATTTTTAACAATGAGTCCCAAGATAGACTAGATCAGCAGCATTGCTTATTTTGAAACAGCTTTTTTTTTCCCCAGTAATGTGACCTGTATGTAAAAAAAAAAAAAAAAGAGGGGGTAGGTCACTGGACCAAGAGATGGATGTCCATCCAATATTGGAATGTAGTTTAGCTTGTTTTCACCACTTCTCAAATTTTCGTCCCAGAAAGATTTGTTCATTGAATTATTGCTACATTCCACACTAAGCTTAGTTTTTGAATTTTTGGATAGAATTTTGAGTGTTTAACTGAAAATAACCATAAGTGACAGACTAATTCTACAGTTTCTACAGTATTCAATTAGGAGTATGCAAGAATTAAAAAAAAAAAATCTCGTTGTCTTAGGAAGTCTAAGTAAAATATGTAAATAATCTATATCATTTGGAAGTGTACTACCTTAGCCAAGAACTACCTTAACTTAGTTCTTGAGTTCTGTGAAACCCAATTAAATTAGCTGATCATTAAGTAAAATATCTTTTCATTTTTATAAATAATGTGAGGTTCAAGCATATTTCCTGCAAGAAAAATCAAGCAGGCCTTCATTTGCAGAGTGGAAACATTACATTTAAGGCAAAATTCAAATTATTAGATGACATTTTTTAAAAAATTAGACTGTTACTTCTCTGCCATTAGTACTATCTTTAAAATATTCTTTTTTAAGAGTAATTATTTGAGACTTCCAATGGATATCATTTATAAAGATTCTGAGTTTTACCCAGTAAAAAACTATTGAGACCTAGCATTTGAAAACTTTGTAGAAACAGCTGGGTTTAGTTTCAGAGCTCCAAAATTAAATTGAGAGAGGGAAAGATCCTAATCCCTCAAACCATCTGTTCAAAGAACAGTAAAAAAAAAAGAAAAGAAAAAAATGACAGTCTTCAGCTGAGGGAACAACAATGACCTCTTAACTGAAATCTGAAAGTTCCTTTCCTATTCACTATTTCAGCTGATCCTCACCACATTCCTGTGAGGACTATAAGGTAAATATTTTTTATCCTCTTATTATAGCTAAGGAAATGGAGCCTCCTTATTCCCCATCACACAAAACAACATTAGCAAAGGCTATTCTTGCACCTTGGTTGGCCGCTTCAAAAATTCTAAAGCTACTTTTCTGTACCACCTTCTAATTCCATTCTTCCTTTGTGTCCCCTTTCCTTTCCTTCCTTTTTCCCTCTCTTTTCTTTTGTCTTCCCCTTCCTCCCACATTAATAGAGATGCCTCTATAGTGCCAGAAATTATTCTACGTTGCTAATGTTCACAAAAGAAACTATGTCCACAATGGCAAGACAGCTAAGAATCATTCGTAGAAATCTAGAGAAGAGCCGCTTCTCTCTGCCTTATTTCTATACTGTTTCCATTGAAAATGGAAACTTCTCTATCCTATAAAACATAAAACAGCACACTACATATGGGTGCTGACCACTTTTTTCCATAGAACTAGATTTGAATGGGTGTTCTATAGGCCCTTTGTGAAACCAAGTCAAGCCAAACAAAATACACATGACACCTGGACTGTCCAGAGGAAATATTCCAGGGCAAACCTAAGGGCAACAGATCTCAGAAAGGAGGCATTAGTGAGGTCAGGAGGGGGCACAAGAGATAAATGATTGGCTGGGTGGTTGACCCTCAGACAAAAAAAAAAAAAAAAAAAAAAAAAAAAAAAGTTTCGACTTGCAGATTTAAGGAGCAGTGATTTTCAAACTTTTTTTTAAAGCATGAACTGTTTTGTTCAGATGAATTTTACCCCAAAGCATAAAAGAAGTAGAACTGAAGAAAGCAAGAGTGCTCTGCTTAAGCAGGGTAGGGGACCCCAGCGTCCTCACTTCAGGCCTTGGAGTGGTCCCTCGTATGGGAAAAGAATAGCACAAATTTAGGTTTATTTGTACTTAAATATCTCTCTAAATAAGTAAGCTAGCCCAATTTCTTAGGATTCAAGTATGGGTTCCCAAACAACTATTTCAGCAAAAGCCCCTAACTCAAGCCCACTCCAACTCCAGGGTGTTTCAGAGAAAAGAGGCAGCTGGTTGGGTTGCCTCTCTTCAACCTGATTCCTTATCTTCAAAGCCGAGATTCTACCTGAAGCAGGATAGGAGGCATGAGAATAGATGGTTTGGGTTCCCAGAGGACTCCTTGGGGGTTGTTGGATTTGGGGGGAGCTGTATTAATTTTATCCAGTTCTAAAATAATAGTTTCATTTAGAGAAAGTTCTCTTGAACACATATCCCTTAGTCTCGCACTGGAAAGTTATACTTTTTTATTCCTTTAGCAATTCACTATGTTCAAAGCACACTATTTTTGTGTCCATTATCTTGTCAGATTCCCACCCCACAAAGTAAGCTAGACAGGTATTATTATCCCCATTCTATAGATGAGGAAGCTAAGGTGCAGAAAGATGAAGGGACTCCCATAAGGTCATATGACAAATGCATAGGTCTTCTGATTCCTAATGTAGAGCTTTAGACATACAGGTTATATACACAAATCTTGCATCCTAGTGAGTAGCAAGTAAAGACTACAGATTTGGGGTTATCAGTTCTGTGTCCTTGGGGACCATCTATGAAATAATTATTTGTTTCATCTCACACACAGGATTATTCAGGACAAATGAGAGGATTTGGTAACAGCACTTTGTAAGGCGCCACCTAAGGGTTAGTTACTTCTCCCCCGCCCCCTCCCCACCCCCCGCACCCCTGATTTTAACAGGTTCTCTGTCCTTCCATTAACTTGGACTTCACTTTTACAAACCAAAAGATATTTGGCTCACACTGTCTGTTGATATTGTGCAAGTCTCCTGTGAAATTCAGCAGGTAGCCAGAGCAGCCAGCTGCCATACTTTTGCACAACCTCAAACTGAAGTTCTTTCTCCCTTTGTTGGAGATTCAAGAATGTGCTGCGAAAGGCTTCCAAGAGTACTTTACTCTGAACCCCAAGCAGTGGCCATAAGGACTGTAAGTCCAGCTGATGTGTTAAGGAGGACCTCAAGGGATGCGGGCATGGGGGAAGCTGGGCCTCTCTGGAGTCATCACAGGCAAGGGTCTTTGTCTTCTCCTTGGCAGAATCAGAACCTGAATTTGGCTAGTTCACCTGAGAGTGATCCATTCTCTGCAATCAAGTTCCGTGGGGATAACTTTATGACATCTAATGGCAATTTCATCTTATTTATTTATTTATTTATTTATTTATTTATTTATTTATACAGCGAGCTTGGGAGGGGCAGAGAGAGGGAGAGAGAGAGAAGAGCAAGCAGGCTCCCCACTGCCAACACAGAGCCCAATGCGGAGCTCGAACCCAGGAACCGTGAGATCATAAGCTGAGCCGAAATCAAGAGTCAGATGCTTAACCAACTGAGGCCACCCAGGTGCCCCAATTCCATCTTTTTAAAATAGGAATTCACAGTTGGGTGTAGCCTCTGTATAGATGGAGGCTTCCCTCAGGAGGGCAAGATGCAGATGATAAAAGTTGTTGATAAAAACAAAATCAGAGTAAAGAAAGTTGGGATAATTTAGAGAATATGTACGCTTTTACAAAATGAACATATCTTAATGTTTTCTCAGAGTATAAACATTATACATTATTCATCATTAAAAAAAAAACCAAATCACTCAAAAAACACAGCAACACAGTGAAGTATGCAGAAGAAAGAGAAAAGCATCCATCCAGAAAAAAGCTATTGTTAATGTTTTGCATATATCCCCCCAGACTTTTTTTAATATATATAGTTACCAAAATAGAATTAATTATACTGTATATCTGTTTTGTAAGCTTTTTCACTTAGATGTTGGACATCTTTCTATGCCAGTAAATATATGTCATCTTTTTAACCAGCTGTATAATAAAGGATATTTTTCTCAAGTTTTGAGGTAGTCTTACGAATTCTCCTTCTCTCCTACAGGCAGCATTATCTGAGCCCCTTCTCCTCTTTCGGGGGTTCCTGATGCTGGGCGCTTCTGAGGAACACACTGACCTGTTATTTCTGGCTAACACACCCTGGCAGCCAGCAAACTCCACCGGCCAGGTGTATCTTCTCAGGCAAATGACTGTATTCTCCAGAGCTTCAGGTTTCTCTGTATAGTAAATGAGAAGTTTGGATAACAATTTTCTAAGATTCTCTCAGCTCTGAAATGACACAGTAGCTTCTAGTTCATTTATCTCTGTGTTTGCCTTGGCCCGGGATGATGCTGGCACTGAATGGCGGGGAGGCCCCAGCGCTGCACCCGCATGATGTTCTTAACCACCCGGCCTGAAGAAGAAGCCCTGCTGGTAGCCGATGGTTGAGGCCGGCAGGGAACGGGTGGGTGGGAAGGCTGTGTTAGGGAAACAGCTCTCCTAGTTTCCTTCCAAGATGGCAGTAGGTGATGTTTACTAGGAGGATTCACATTCACAGCACATCAGGAAACAGGGCCTTTGGGGCCATTCAGTCCCCTGAGCACAACTGTCTCAACAGCAGGATAACTATGGTATCCAGTATTCATAAATACTGGAATTCCTCTCCTGTTTTAAAAGCTCTTTGGCCTAACTTTTCTCATCTAAGTCTCATTCCTGTCTTTCAGATGAGAAAACTGAGATTCAAAAAGTGTGATGATTTGCCTAAGACCAGTGGGCAATTATTTGCAGAATGAAGATTCCACCCCACACTCCATCAGTGGGTTCTTCCTCCACCCCCACAGTCTTCACACTGGATGCACAGTCACATGACAGATGCACACATATGTGCAAAATATTCACACAGACACACGCCTCAATCCTCACCCACCACTGCAAGGACCCAAGAGAGCAAGCACTGCCCTTCCCTGGCTCCCTCGACCCATTTAACACATATTGATGAGCATTATGGTAGGCACCAGTGATTAAAGTGATGAACCAGGAGACATGGCTCCTGATCTCACAGAGTTGACCCAGGGTCATCCAGAATGAGGCAGGGACAGGGTGGATGTGAGGATGGCCCATTCAGTGTGACAAGAGCAGCACTGGGGCAGTATGGGGTAGAATGGGAGCACATAGGAGAGACACCTGACCTTTCCTCAGAAGGATCAGGGAAGGCATCTTGGAGGATGAGACATCCACGTTGAGACCCAAATGGTGGGTTGGAGTTGGCAAGAGCCCTGGTAGAGCTAAAAAGGGAGATAGGGTGAGTATTCTACACAGAGAGAGGAGCATGTACAAATCCTTGAGGGCAGGAGGAACACGTACTTTTGAGGAACTATGAAAACTACAGTGTGGCCGAGGGTCATGCTCAGATGGGGCGGTGGTATCCATGGAAGCTACAGAGAAGGCAGTTCTCTGAGAATGATGGCTGGTAAACCAATAAACACCATCTTAGTGTTTATGGAGCAGATGTTTGTCTTGAGGGCATTGGGAAGCCATTCAAGGATGTAGGGAGTGATATTAGTGACAGGCTCTTATCAGACATTCTCTTTTCCAATTCTGCTATAAGATATACTCTGGCTATAGTTTCCACAAAAATATGGATGTTCAACTTCAGGACACATTTCCTGTTTAAGCTGCCACCTATTTCACTGTTGTTGCTGCTTCCTAGGTCTCTACGGCCTGTGCCAGGACGGCTCAGAGGACCAGAGCACTGTGATCTAGATGCCATGGGTATGCCAGCATGCAGGCCAAATAGCTTCTAACTTCTACACCCGGCCTCAGCTTTAACCCAGGGCCCGGACTCCAGCAGACAGAACATGGATTGGCCAGATGACATCTCTAAGGAATATTGGAACACAAGTTTGAAGTATAACTAGAAGTATGTGGACTAGTCAATTCTACCCTCATTATAAACAAAGGGAAGCAGTATGAATATTTAATAAGTTATAGATAATAACAATTATCAATGAAAATGATGCATGGCTCATACAACATATTCAATAAATGCTAAGTCAATTAATCAGCATTTAATGTTTATTTTTGAGGGGCACCTGGGTGGCTCAGTCGGTTAAGCGTCCGACTTCGGCTCAGGTCATGATCTTGCAGTCCGTGAGTTCGAGCCCTGTGTCGGGCTCTGTGCAGACAGCTCAGAGCCTGGAGCCTGTTTCAGATTCTGTGTCTCCCTCTCTCTCTGCCCCTCCCCTGCTCATGCTCTGTCTCTCTCTCTGTCTCAGAAATAAATAAACGTTAAAAAAAATTTTTTTTAATGTTTATTTTTGAGAGAGAGAGAGAGAGAGAGAGAGAGAGAGCAAGCATGAGCGGGGGAGGGGCAGACAGAGAGGGAAACACAGAATCCAAAGTAGGTTCCAGGCTCTGAGCTGTCAGCCCAGAGCCTGACATGGGGCTCGAACCCACAGACTGGGAGATCATGACCTGGGCAGAGGTCAGATGCTTAACCGACTAAGCCACCCAGGTGTCCCCAATTAATCAGTATTTAGACAAGAAGAGAAGCCTTATAGGAACTTGTAAAAAGGGAAAGAAATGGTTAAATTAATTATGATATTTTATTAAAAGCATATATATTTGCTTGTGTATGCACAGAATTTCTACAGAAAGATTTCCAAGAAAATTAACACTAGTTACTTCCGGGGTGAGGAACAGGGAAGCTGAGGGCAGGGATGGGGGGACAGTTTTTACTATGTCCTTTAGAGTCTTTTAGATTCAGAAACACAAGAATGTGATACCTGACTTAAAAAATAAAATTAAAATTAAAAACCCACCCATTAAGCAGGATCCCATGTGGTCATGAAAAAGAGTGAGATTGAGCTATACTTACAAAAATGGATAGTTCTCCAAAACCTGCTGTTATTTAAAACAGCATGTTTCAGAACATATTTATGTTGTAACTTTATCTTTGTGGGGAAAAAACAAACTCACTCGATGTGTATATTTTTTAGCATATACACAGAGAAAGGTCTCTGTGCCGTCCAATACAATAGCCATTGGTCACATAAGGCTATGTAAATTTTTGGGTATTTTTTTTGGTTTGTATTTATTTATTTTGAGAGAGAGACAGAGAGAGAAAGAGTGGGAGGGGCAGAAAGGGAGAGAGACAGAATCCCACACAGTTTCCCCACTATCAGCTCAGAGCCTGATGTGGGGCTTGAACTCAAAAACCATCAGATCATGACCTGAGCAGAAACCAAGAGTTGGCTGCTTAACCATCTGAGCCACCCACGTACCCCTATGTAAATTTAAATTAACTAAAATGTACAGTTCAGTTCCTCAGTGGCACTAGCCACATTCAAGTGGTAACAGCCCATATGTGGTTAGTGGCTGCCAAACTGGACAGTGCAGAGAGAACACATGTCCCTCAGAAAGTTCCGCTGGACAGAACTAGTCTGATTGAATCCAGCCCAGACTGACACATGGGATTGCAAGGATGTAGGAAGGGACTTTGTACTGTATAAGTCTCCATGTCGTTTGAATTCTTTTTTTTTTTTTACAATTACTTCGGAAATGTTACAAAAGAAGGGGACCTATGGCACCTCCGGCAGGTGTTTATTCCTCATTAAAATCACATCCTGTATTTTTTCATGATTCCTGCCAATTCTAGTCAGGAGTCAAGTGCTGGCAGAGTTGCCAGAGGAACTATTCTGGTGAGGGAGTGATGGAGACAACCACTGTCCAGAGTCAGAGCGCATACACCTCTGGGAGGAGCCCCTCAGAAAGCAGCTGACCATCCAGCTAGTCTCGCTTCCTTCTGGTCCTCGGTGCTTTTCAGTCACAAGGGACAAAATCAGTTTGAGCTCCTGCCAGAGGGAGAAGCAGAGGCTGAAGTATTTTTAGTCCTTGGAGTTGTGGAATCTGGCTGAGGCGAGGTGGACACTGGACAGGGAGGCCCACATCCAAAGGACCCCGAGGTCTCCTCAGAGATGGGGACCTAGCGGGGTGGGAGGATACTGCTCTGAGGTGGGGACGGCCATCCCACAGTGGAGGAGGAGCATACAGGGCCAGGCACCTGTAAAACTGACAGGAACAATGGATCTGATAGAGCTTTCTTTCTTTCTTTCTTTCTTTCTTTCTTTCTTTCTTTCTTCCTTTCTTTCTAAGTTTATTTATTTATTTTGAGTGAGAGAGAGAGAGAGCACCTGAGCAGGGGAGGGACAGAGAGAGAGGGGGAGAGAGAGAGAGAATCCCATGCAGACTCCATACTGTCAACACAAAGCCTGACTCGGGACTCAATCCCGTGAACTGTCAGATCAGGGCCTGAGACAAAATCAGGAGTCAGACACTCAATGGACTGAGCCACCAAGGTGCCCCTGCTCCACAGTTTCTAATACTGGAGGAATGACAAAGATGAAGAGAAACTTGGAAGAAAAAGAGATGGGATGGAGTCAAAGTATAGCCAGGAGGTAAGTGGGAAGGAACATTACAATATTTTTCAACTCAAATAAAACTTGGACTTGAAATATTAAACATCGCTCTGGTTATCATCCACAAGACAGAGAGAAGTGAAATTTCCTAAGATTATAAATAGATGGAATAAACTGAAACTCTGGGTTATAACTGCTTGGGGCACTTCATTTTTCCCCTACCTGGAGGAAGTTTATTCTAGACTGGGGTCCAAGTTTTTTCTTACCAGCAACAACAGAAATAGCAAAAAGGACACAGAAGCTTGACATGTGGCTCAAGATTCTTTATCGAACTGGAATTTAAACTGGCCCATTTGTGCTCATTGTTCTTTCTTTCTTTGGTAGATTTATAATGGTCATTTAATAAGCCATTTGTCCCTATAAACCTAGTCCAGGCAGGTAGGTGGCTCATGCTTCACCCTTGTTCTCTTTGTTCTTCTTTTGAGAATGTTGATCCTGCCATATTGTTTTACACCCAATGCCTTTGCTTAGATTCTTCCCTCTGTCTGGAATATCTTCCCTTCAGGCAGAGAGACCTCTCAAATTCCACTCATTTTAGAAGACTCAGCTCCTCTGAGTCAGACTTAATGTCATCCACCTCCCATTGTGGTTTGGTGAGAATCTGTTGAGGATGTGTCCATCCCCTGCATGAGGCTGTGAGCTCCCACAAGGACAGACAATGCATGTTCATCCTTGTGTCCCCCTTAACCCAGAGCCTGGTTCATGATGAGTGCTTAGTAAATGCTGATTTTCATCTCTTCCTCCCCTCGCATAATCACCACCCTATTCCTTTCATTCACATTATTAATATCTTTTGAGCCAACGTGCTGTGGGGAAAACAGATTGTGGTAGGCTGAGTAATGGCACCCCAAAGTAGTCCATGTCCTTATTCTTGCTGCCTCATATATCTAGAAGGATTTTTGCAGATGTGATCAAGCTAAGGATCTTGAGATGAGATTATCCAATTATCTGATGTCATCACAGGGTCTTTATAAGAAAAAGGCAGGAAATCAAAGAGATGTGATGAGGGGCCATGAACCAAGGAATGAGGACAGCCTCTAGAAACTGGAAAAGGCAAGAAAACGGATTCTCTCTGAGAGCCTCCAGAAAGGAACCAGTCCTGCAGACATCTAACACACAGATAAACAGAAAACGGTCCCAGTCTCCAAGGAGAAAATTTTCTTTCTACTCAGGGGAGGAGACAATTTAGGAAACTATGATGGGTGGAAGTTGGAGGTGAGAAGTAATAAAGGTCTACACTTCACCACCTTGATCATCTTCCTAACTATACTTCTGTGTACAAGCTTCTATCTTCAAATAAAGCACTGAGAAATGAGCACAGAGTCAACCCACAAAGAGTGCCGTGTGGATCCATATGCTCTACAGCCTAAGATTCTGTTCATACATCCTAAGATTGAGTCAGATCAGTAAACTGTCAAAATGACGTTGTGGAGCAAACAAATAGACAGATATATCATATGGGCCAACTAGAACCCAGGCCATACATTGTTCCCTCAGTGATGAAAATGGGCTCATTTTCCAGATTTATAGCCCTCCTGAAATACAAATGGAAACCAGAAGATTGGATGGCTGTCACTATGGCCTTTTACCGTAACCCTCATTTTCTTTTTCTTTTTCATTTCGTTTTTAGATTATTTTTTCTGATTACTAAAGACATGTAAGATTTAGTAAGTTTGCCACAGTCCCACCCCAGAAATATTTATCAACAAATAAAGGTCTTAAAACCAGCATTTTTATGCCACCAGCCAAAGAAAATAAATAATTGGGTGCACATGAAATAATTTTTTTTTTTAAAGAGGAAGACCCTAGGGATATATGGGAGCCTTGGAATAGTGTTTGTTCTCAGCTCTCTCAACTTCCACATCTGTAGCATTACTCAGGAACCACACTCTGAGTAATGCTGAAACAGGGTAAGATTTCCAATCACCAAGGAAGTAATAACCAGAGCCAACACTTACAGAAGATTTACAAAAATTCCAGGCAGTGCACGAGTTCATTTAATCCTCATAATAACCCTACACAATGGGTACTATTACTATCATAATCCCCACTTTACAGATGAGGATACTGAAGCACAGAGAGATTTCTTAGCTGGTCCAGGGTCACAAAGCCAGCATGTGAGAGAGCTGACATTTGAACCAAGGCAGACTATCAGCAAAAAAGCCACATGCTAACCACCTGGCTACACGGCTTCTCAGAGGAGAAGTTAATTGATATCACTAAACTGTACCTATCAAGGCAGGAAAGGGAACGAACAGACTTTATGAAGATTTTTTTATAAGGATTAAAACGAAAAGGCTTTATGAAAAATTGAATGAGTCAAGACATCCCATCCCCATAATAATTTTAAAAGATTATTTTCCCAACTTAAATCGTAAACATACATGTCCACTATTGAAAAACTGGGCAATATATAAAATATAATGAAGAAAATAAAAGTCATGTGGTCTTACTTAGCTGCTTCTTTCTGTGGGCTAAGTCCATGTTTCTGAAAGTGAGATCAGTAGACCAAAGATACCAGAATCACCTGGAGCTCGTCTTTAAAAATGGGGATTCAGACCCCATCTCAGGCCTACAAAAGCAGAATCTCTGAGGCCTGACCTCAGGATATTACTATGCAGCATCTCTCTACCGCTCGGAGCCCTGTAAACCGTAGCACTCATTCTGTGAAACCTCTTGCCGTCCACAGACCCAGATACTATAGGACCTAGGCAGATGCCTAGAGGAAACTTTTATTAGATGTCTATTTTGTTTCAAGGAGACTGAAATGAAACTTAAGGAGCATTTCTAATGCTCCTTATAGTGTACTAATAGTGTACTAAATGTAACCGATATTTCTTTTTAATTTTGAAGTTCGATTTTAAATTAAATTTTAAAAGTAAAAACTGCATGTTTTGTCATTCTTATGCCCAGTAAAGTTTTGAGTATCACTGCCCGAGGCTTAAAAAGAGAGGGCCAGAATTTTTAGATCCAGAATTCAAAGCTTATACTCCCCACCCCCTATCCCCAAGGCCTACCCACTCCCCTTTCCTTTCTGAAACCAGATTGTCATTAGGGGCAGTAAAGAAAGGGGAACTGAGGAAACCATGTCCCATTTGAAAGTCAGGCTTGGGGTGAGAAAACACAGATTACTCCATGAGTAGATTTCCTTGACTTTCACCTATAGGCTTTGTACCCAGGGTCCAAACAGCTTTAATGCAGCCCCTAAGGGCCCCCAAGCAGGGTTTGTGTCCTCAATTCTGAGCTGATTCAGAGCCCTGCATCTAGCTTTGCTTTCCCATAAAGCAAAATGGCTCCTCTCCATTAACATCAGGCCCATGTTCTAGCTATTAGCCAAACAAAAGATTTTCCAAATATGGACCCAAAAAAAGCATGTGCACTTTGAAGGCCACAAAAAGCTTAAATAGCTAAAACATATTAAAAAAGAAAGCCAACAATTGACGCCAAAAGCGTGAGTCCTTAAGGAACAGAACGGCAAGACAAAAGCCAGAAAGAGGAACAAAAATATGCATTGTAGGGGAGGGGCAAGCAGGGAGGTGTAGATTTATATGGAAGAGCTGACATCATTGTTTCCCAATAATACTCTGCATGCAGGAAACAGATGGGAAAGAAGTGGTGGAAGGGACCACTTATGGTAACAGGGCACGCTCTCTGTGTAGAAGCCTGCCATTTGGAACCTAAATGTTTTACTTTGAAAAACTGGGCATGAGAACTCCATTGCCAGAAGTTTTATTAAAGTCTAGCTAAATACTGCTGAACTTATCACCTTGGCAATGCATGGTAAAATGGAGCTTTGCATATCAGATTTACTGCCAGCTGACCTGTCTGTGGCTAAGAGGACACAAAGCTGTGGAATGGGAATTTAATGCCTTCAGTTCCCCTACTTCGTGGCTGGATGATGGTTAGGCAAGTTACTTAACCTCTCTGAGTTGGTCTTCGTATAAAAAATGGGGGACGGGGCGTCTGGGTGGCTCGGTTGGTTGGGCGTCCGACTTCAGCTCAGATCATGATCTCACAGTTCATGGGTTCAAGCCCCGCGTCAGGCTCTGTGCTGACAGCTCAGAGCCTGAAGCCTGCTTCGGACTCTGTGTCTCTCTCGCTCTGCCCCTCCCCTGCTCATGGTGTCTCTGTCTCTCTTCAAAAATAAATAAACATTTAAAAAAACATTTTTTTTTTAAATGGGGGACAAAACAGAATTTCCACACAACAGGGACAGGTCAAGGTTGCACATTGATGCCATAATGCTAGATTTAATTGACCCATAATTAGGATGGTCAGTTAACGTTACAAAAAGCTTTCTCTTTGGGGGCACCTGAGTGGCTCAGTTGGTTAAGCTTCCGACTTCGGCTCAGGTCATGATTTCATGGTTCCTGGGTTCAAGCCCTATGTCAGGCTCTGTGCTGTCAGCTCAGAGCCTGGAGCCTGCTCTGCATTCTGTGTCTCCCTCTCTCTGTTCCTCCCCTGTTTGTGCTCTGTCTCTCTCTCTCTCAAAAATAAATAAACATTAAAAAAAATTTTCCAAAAAAAGTTTTCCCTTTTAACAGACTCCCTCTTTTAACAGACTACAGCTAACCCAATGGCTACTCTTGTTATGATCAGCTACTCTGCCTCCTCTAGCTTGACTCTTCTGCCACTGAAGACAGTTTCTGTCACCCCAACAGGGCCCCTCACCCCCAAGCCTGGCCACTCAACTACCTTTCCCAGAATAAAGTATCTTCCCCTTCAGGGTGCAAGAAGGCGTGACCAATTACAAGTATCAGGCAAAAACATGTGGTTTCCTGTCTGTAGACACCAAGCATCCCATCTCCCCCCATCCTTGTTGTTCCTCATGGTCAGATGATGTCTATCATTTTATTGAATTTCCCCCTTACAAGAGATCCACTCTGTCGGATGGCTCTCTCACTCAGCTGCCTTACACGTGGGTATCCCCTGCTTGCACATCAGCAGGAGCCCTCATTTCATTTTTCTTTGTACTTCTTTTAGCCGTCTTCCCCTCTCACGACCCCACTAGGCTGAGAACTTGAGAGCATCTTCGTAAATCCAAGAGTGTCTTGCACATTAGAGTCCCATTAAATACTTGTTGCGTTGAATTGAAAACCCCACGCAAGATGGTTTCTGAATAAAAATGTGAACAAAGCCAGGGAGAGAAATATGCATAATTGCACAAATTAGCTCAGTTGCCTGTCACGAAAGCTATAGATTTATTTATAGTTTGCCAGAATCCTACTTTATATGTCAAACTGTTTTCTGGTGTCTGTCACAGTAAGAGCTGGTATATGTTGCTTTGGGGTGACATTCATCCCTGTCTCTGGGAGGGGAGGGGGTGGAGGGGGTCCCAAAGGCATTCTGGGGCAGCATCAGGCCATGGGCGTGGTACCAGGGCCTGGTATGCATCAGCCAAGCTTGAACTAGAACAAAGAGTGCCTGAGACTCCATCCCAGAAACTCAGTTGGTTCTGGGGCCCCGCCAAGAATGTGGTTCATACCAAGGAGTGACTGGTGAGGCACTAGGAAAAGGCAGTGTTTCTGGGGCGTCCTGTGCAAAGTCTGGGTCAGTTTCTATCTTAGAGTAGCTGTAAGTCCCTATGGGGAAGCTTCAATTATCTTGGATTCCTGATATTTCAGCACATTAGCAGTGTCACTGGTCCTGAGCTTCCTAGAAGGGCTCTAACACTGGCTTCCTGAGGAGGAAATAGGGTCAATCAATCAAGTGCTGTGTGCTGGCCATAGGACTCACCCTGAGAGGCACAGTGTACTACCAAATCTGTGTGAGCTGCTGAATGCCACCTGCCTTCAGCAGAGCTCATCACTGGCTTATCAGTTAGAAAATAGAGTAATAAGGAGAATGAAGATCATATTGCGTGTCTCTGACTCTAAGGCAAAGGGTGTTCCAAAAGGGAAGGAGGATTGGGGCTGCAGCCGGCAGGAACGGGCCAGGAGGAAAAGGTGGAGTCTTGTTGGTCTTGAAAGCTAGTAGGTTTAGAATAGATGTGTGTGAAAAGTGCCTTGCACAGGGTAAAGTGCCATGCAAATGTCCGCTGTCATCATCATCATCATCATCATCATTATTATTATTATTAATGATCTAGGCTAGGGCAAAAACAGAGAAAAAGCTACTCTTTACAGATTTTTTCTTGTTTTTTTGTTTTTTTTACAAAATTGTAGTGTAAATGCCAAATTACAAAATATGCTAGTTTGAGAAATTGTGTTTGTGCTTAGGGTTCTGGCCTTGGGAGTCAGGCAGATCTGGATTTAAATCCTCCCTTTTCTATCTTCATAATTTTGGCAAGATCTTTAACCTCTTTCATCTAGTTTTCTCCTCTATAAAAAGGGGATAAAAATGCCCCATTCTTACAGATGTCAAAAATATTACTTGGTAGGTATAAAGTGACTGGCACACAGTAAGCAATAAATGCAGACAGTAACTCTACTAATAAAAATAACAAGCAGGTCTGATGTGGGACTCAGCCTGCATTTCTGCGTCCCTTCTCTCTTTCCAAGAGACCTCCTTTTCCTCCTCCTTCCTTTAGCCATCCAGCAGCTTAATGATATATCTCCTCTTCCTCCATTAAAAGTTGCTCTTAAAAAAAAGTCCAGTACCAGTATCTATTCTCCTCTGAATTGTAGTCAGCATATTTCTTCTGGGTGCTCTTATTTTAAGCTGTACCTAAAACTGCATGCTGGGGACAGGGTTAGAGGGACAGGGTGACTATCTAGACTCCTGAAGCTTTATGAGGCTATGGCCCCA
This sequence comes from Acinonyx jubatus, assembly GCF_027475565.1. Lineage (NCBI taxonomy): Eukaryota > Metazoa > Chordata > Mammalia > Carnivora > Felidae > Acinonyx > Acinonyx jubatus. The sequence goes on along the minus strand of NC_069384.1, from coordinate 64,292,891 downwards.
CCTCAGTAAAGCCTAAAGGCCTGCCCTTTGAGGGAGGAGCACCAAGACCAATTAAACTCAAGCATGGCATTTGTACTGGGGCATAGAAATAGCTCAGACAATTGAATGGGACATGCATCCATATGCAAAAAGAAAAGTAATTTGAAGGGTGGGATAAGTGGGGAAAAAGCTACTTCAAGGCTTAAATTCAAGGCAAGTGATGAGTGAGAAACAAAACAAAACAATAAAAAAGCAAGTAGCTCCAGGCACGAGGGTGGCTCAGTCGGTTGAGCATCTGACTCTTGACTTTGGCTTAGGTCATGATCTCAGTTTGTGGGTTCGAGCCCCGCATTGGGCTTGAAAAGCAAGTAGCTCCATGTTCCTGGGCCTCAAGACTGGCATGAAGGAACCACGGAAAGGACAGCTGAGTTCTGAAACCCAGAGGCCAGCGGCGGGGCGGGGGGGGGGGGGGGGAAGGGTGGGGGGCAGGCAGTTCAGCTCACTCGGTCTGTTCTGGAGGGAACGAGCATCAGGTCGCCCCAATTAAAAGGGTCTGTCACTACTTTGTCTCAAAAATATTTAGCTACAATATCTAATGGAAAAAGGCGGGGGGGGGGGCACTTCTTATTCTCAGACTTAAGTCCTGGATCTTTCAGCCCACCCTCTTCTCCACCCTCTGTTGCACAGCCACACACACAGCCACAAAATCCCAGGAAACTTTCTCCAGGGAGGTGATTCCCAGGAACAAACAGTCCCCAGCAAGCGTTTCAGAACTGCCTAAGTCAGTCAGCTTCTGGAATTCAGAATGCGTTCTCCCCTCCTCCCACTCCCACAGAAAAGGTTTCCAGCTAGCCTACAGATGCCTAATACATTAGGGGGGGAACAGTGCAACAAAAACTGCAGCTGTACTGGTATTGAGGGGCTTATCCTCCACTTACAGCATGGTCTACGGGAAAACGTGTTCCCGCTTTCAACATGTTTCCCTCTGCCCCAGCATAAGGCCCAGCCTCCAGCTCCCTCTACCCCAGCAGATGGTTCACTTGGCTTCAGGGAATGTCTGGGATGACAAGAGAGTAGGCTTCCTTAGCGGTCCCAATGCCTGAGCCTCCTGAGCTTGGAAGGCATTTGAGGGGCTGCCTGTGGGGGAGTGTGGGGAGAGGGAGAGGGAGAGGCTGTGCCTGTGGTCAAGGGGCTGTTGGTATAGGTCTGGAGAGTGGCAGGAGGGAGGGGTGTGGGTAGATGGAGGTGGCTGTTTCTATTCTCTGTGTGGGTTGTTTGTCATATCCAGACCCTACAGAGTAAGTTACAGTCAGGCTTTGTGTTACCAGTCAGTTCGCTCCAGGTTTAAAGCATTTTCTCTCCTCTTTTGGTTTTGCCTATTTAACTCTGGGACCCAGATATGGGGATGCCCCTCTAAACGCAAGCTTATGAAGTTGTTGTTCTGTCTGCACAAATCTACCTCCAAGACCTGACTTCTCTTTCAGTTCCCTTTGGTTTTAGGAGTGGCTGGGTATCTTTCTCCAATCTTTCTGAGGGCCCTTTCCATTCAGATGGACAGTCTGGTCTTCCACCATTATACACGATGGTCCATCCACTCTGCGGTAGCTCTGGGAAATCCCTGCATGAAATGGCCTCTTCATTCACTGGGGCAACCAATCTGTTTCCCATTCCTCTTCATGACTGGTGAAACCACCTGACCATATCATTTACCCATTTCATTGGAGCCCTCACTCATTCAGTCATGGGTGTAATGTAGTTATACCAGGGCAAGTCCAGGGTGTTATGATAATAACAGCCACACTTTTATAGCTTTCCATATACACATGCCCTCTGCCAAGTGCTTTGCCTATATGGATTCATTTATCTTCACATCAGTCCTCTTAGCCCCATTTCACAAATGAGGAAACTGAGGCCTAGCGGGGGTAAGTAATTTACTCCAGGGTTGGGAACAGGCAAAGTTGAGATTTGGGGATTCTATGCTGGACAGGAAGCCTCCAGAACTCCTAATGGGAATACCCAGCAGGGGCACCTAACTTGGGAGGTCAGGGAAAGTTTCCAGAAGCAGCGGAGACCTAAAGAATGAAGACTCAGGGGGCACCTGGGTGACTCAGTCCGTTAAGCGTCAACTCTTGGTTTTGGCTCAGCTCATAATCTCATGGTTTGGTTTGTGGGATCAAGAGCCACGTCGGCTTGGGATTCTCTCTCTCCCTCTTTCTCTGCCCCTCCCCTGCTCTCACTGTCTTTCTCAAAATAAATAAATAAACTTCAAAAAAAAAAAAAAGAGTGAAGAGTTAGGTAGGGAGGGTGTGATAAGGATGTGTGAGGTAAGATGCTGGGGAGGAAAAGACTAAGCCAAAGAGAGTACCAGCCCTGGTTCTCCAGTCAGTGTTAAATCCTGTCTTGAACAAAAAAATATTACCTACCTTCCTTGCTAAGACTTTGTTCCTGTTTATGTTTGGGTATCTTATCTATTTACTTGTAGATAGTAGCTTTTACGTGTTCTCCTTCAGTTATGACAGCTATTTTCAAAGCTTCATTGATCCACTGGCTTCTCTCTCTTTTTTTTTTTTTTAAGTTTATCTATTTTAAGAGAGACAGAGACAGAGAAAGCATGAGTGGAGAAGGGCAGAGAGAGAGAAAGGGAGAGAATCCCAAGCTCAACGAACTGAGTCGCCCAGGCACCCTGAGCCATTGGTTTCTGAAAGTCTGTTCACATCCCTTCAACTGTAAATTTCTCAAGTCTGGAGGGCTTGTTTCTTTCTCTCCCACTGTGCCTCCACAGTGCCTCAGTACCTATTTGTGAAATAAATGAATAAACAAACTGAGAGAATGATTTAGCCTCAGAAATATATATAAAGGGGCACCTGGGTGGCTCAGTCAGTTAAGCACCCGACTCTGGCTCAGGTCATGATCTCACGGTTTGTGAGATTGAGCCCCGCATTGGGCTCCACGCTGACATCTCAGAGCCTGCCTGGGATTCTCTCTCTCCCCTCCCTTTCTGCCCATCCCCTGAGCACATGTGTGCTCTCTTTCTCTGTCAAAATAAATAAACGTTAAAAAAAAAGAAATATTATATATATATATATATGTATATACACATTTTTCTCCCTTTTCAATCTGATAAGAACTAGAAAAAAAACTTTAGTAATAAAAAGGCTCACAGTTCTTACCAAACACTCAGAGGAGACATTCTGAATTGTCAAGGCTGCTTATCCAAGGGGAAAATAGTCTGTAAATGCCTAAATTGCAAGCAGTGGTTCTCAACTCTGCCTGCATATCAGAAACAGCTAGGAAGCTTTAAAAAAAATTTTTTTTAATGTTTATTTATTTCTGAGAGACAGAGAGACAGATTGAGAGCGGGGAGAGGGGCAGAGAGAGGAAGACACAGAATCTGAAGCAGGCATTGTCAGCATGGAGCCCAATGGAGGCTCCATGGAGCCACCCAGGTGCCCCTTTAGTAAGCTTTTAAAACTACCTATGCCTGCACAACAAGAAATTCTGATTTAATTGTTCTGAGAGGGGACCCGGGCTTCACCTTTTTTTTTTTTTTTTTAAAGCTCCTCAGGGGATTCTAATGTGCTGCCATCATGGCAAACCACTGGGTGACACAATATCACCTTTTCCCAGGAATCGAATAAAATGACACAGATTGTTCAGAAGGGTGAGAAAGTCCTTGGCCCTCAGAGTGGAGACAGAAGGCACAAATGGAGGCAGAAGACAGCTTTTCCAATAACCTTCTCTTTCTGGTCCCTTGACTGCTAGCCCCAGCATTTCCAAGTCTTGTGGGAAGACCAGGGGCACTTGGCTCACAATGAAATAAGAAATGCTCGGGGTGCCTGGGTGGCTCAGTTGGTTGAGCGTCCGACTTCGGCTCAGGTCGTGATCTCGCAGTCCGTGAGTTCGAGCCCCGTGTTGGGCTCTGTGCTGACAGCTTAGAGCCTGGAGCCTGTTTCAGATTCTGTGTCTCCCTCTCTCTGACCCTCCCCTGTTCATGCTCTGTCTCTCTCTGTCTCAAAAATAAATAAACATTAAAAAAAAATTTTTTTTAAATGCTCTTGGATGCACTCTGGCCTCACACGGCTTCACCCACAGCCTCCCAACCACAGGTGACAATATGATGTGGTTTTCGTTGGGATTCTCTCAATTCAGTTGTCAAAAAGAAGACAAAGAAAACTACTACTTTCAGCATACCAGTGAAGAAGAGATGCTCTTCTCCCTCTATTCCAGATGGGAAGATAAAGTTATCTGGTTCCTAAGGAAGAGCTGAGGGTTGGGGTGGTGGTCACTGTTCCGGCCATGTTGGTCAGGAGCAACTTTGTGCTGTTCTTGAGTGTTCTTACCAGACTGGAGAAAAGTCCTCAAAGAAGTGAAAGGGGGGAAAACGGCCTTCACATCGGGCCTGTGTGCCTCTGGGGATGATCAACAGCAGGGTCTGAACTGTGGAAACTACACACACACACACACACACACACACACACACACACACATACACACACACACACATTTCTATAAGAAAGGGTTTCTGGTTTTCATCAGCTTCCTAAAGATTAAGGATGACACTTGGCCCTGGGCAGCTTCTGCTCTGAGCTGAACACCTATTTGTCACCCACACATCCTGCCCTGGCAGATTTGCCCAGCTGAAGGTAGCAGGGCTGGGCCACGGCAAATCACTGAAGTGGATGACATTCATGATCTGTGTTCAGCCTCAGGGTTGTAGCTTCCCCACATTCGGATGGCCTGAGCACAGCTTATTATCACCAGCTCTGTCCACCATCCCAGCTTAGGGCTTTCCCTCCCTGTCCAAGCACAAGGGCTCTCTTGGCTTCCCTACATCTCGGTCCTTCTCTTCTGTTCCTGTGCTCCCAGACCTGAAAGCATTTCTCTTTATCTCTACACAGGACCATCACCTTACCCTTGACTCCGAAGCTCAGTAATCATGATGTCAATCTTGTGAGGCCCTCCCTAGCCTTCTGGTTTCTAGTTACCATGCTGACTTGTCACCTGGATTCTGGGGTTGAACTTCCAAGGTGGTGGGCAAAGGGGCAGTGCCCAGGTCAGCTTTCCTCCCTGGGAGCAGAGTCCAGGCCTTGTCTATTAACTAATACATGTTTCAGAAAGTCCATGAGGAAAACATATTGTTTTAGGAAAAAAAAAACATTAGCACTGTGCTTACTGATACTACACTACAGTCAAATTAAAAGAGGACTACATAACTAGTTTTTACATGTAGCAAAAAAGAAATCCTAATTACTCTCATTTATATAAGCTGTTTATTATGCATGCCTAAACCTCATGTGGCACAAGAATGGTGTCTGGATCATTAAGTGGGTCAGTTTCCTTTTGTTTTAAAGCTAAACTCTATTCAGTATGTCAGACTTGAAAGTTTGCTGATCCTGTGACAGGATCTTGCCTGTGCAGTCTTTCAATTTGGGAAACAAAATCATTAGAGGAGAATGTTGGCCTGGATAAGGAAGCTAGGGAGGGAAGAGGAGCCTGGTAGGCCAAGCCTCTCTGCATCCTTCATGATTTATACTGTATGACCTTATGCAGGTCAATTTACCTGTCTGGGCTTCCTTGCCTCCTCCCCAAGGCTGGGATTATTAGGCACTGGTTTTCATTTTTTTTTCCTCTGAGCAGTAGCTCCCTTCCTTCTTTTCCAAATGCAACCTATATAGAAGCCCAAAATACAAAGCAGGTGAAAGAAGAGCTGTCAAAGGCAGCCTTTGAGGTGTCTTCACAGAATGCTGACATTCCTGGCTCATCCTACAATCTATGACATCATAAGAATGGGGCAGGAATGGCAAGCACCCCATGCTTGGAGGGGGTCCCAGAAAAACACCCACAGGGTGGAAGGGGGCATCCCGAACGTTTGTAGTGAACCTCAAGTTCCTCACAAAAACAGGGGGAGGGTAATATTTCCTTCTGAACTTTCGAGGGTAGTGGTTAAGATGCACATGTGGAGTTCTTTCGCATTCAAAATAATTCAGTCCAAGCAATTTTATATCAAATCGCCCTCTCCCCGATTATTGGAGAGGATTAAATGAGTTGACTGTTATGCCTTGATTTCAAAAGAGGCAGTTTTGAAACCTGTGGTACCCCAAGCTCTATGATACTAAGCCATTTGTCCTAATGACACAGCAGACTCTGAACTCCAGAATACCACAGGAATATCACACCACTGCAAATTACTAGGTGGTGCTGAGTCTCAAAAAAACGTAATTGAAACAAAATCTTTGCACTGTTTTTGAGATGCACATTTGATATGAGCTAATCAAATCATTTTTGAGATTATTTTCCTGGAGGCAGAATTATTCTGCACAGTTAAACAGCCCTCCAGTCTCCTCCTTTGTTATAGCTAGCTGTGTGTAAATACGAGGCCTATATAGTGGTCTAATTTCTTTCCGCACTTAACTTTCTAAAGACAAGGCCTTTTTGTCATGGGTATGCACGGGGTCAGTCAACCTTACAAAAGGAGTCATTTACTGCTCAATTTCCCCAGCCTTCCTATGATTAAAAACTTCTAACTTCAAATGCTATTATTGTATTCTAAATTGTTTTCTTTCCCTCTCCCCCAACAAATGTTTAAACTGTCTCTACTCTGCAGGATTCCCTTTTTTACCCAATGTGGCCTTGAAAACAGAGACGCTCTCCTTTTCTTTTACATACCCTACAGTATTTTAAGATCCAGGCCTTCTGACCTTTTTACAGCACTCTTCTTGTCTGACACACCAAATGCTAATCTGAAAGCCTAGAGGAGGTAAAGGGTCTGGGGGGTTGGGAAGGGGAGGGAGGGAGGTACTATATATTTGGCATCCGTTCAGAAATTCAGAAAATGTTTGTGCAACCACTCCCCCAGCCAGGATCCACCGCACCCCCTGCCTTCCAGCACATTAATAAAAAAAGATGTGAGCGGATGAAATTGGAGAGCCCGGGAGGGACACCCAAGGCGGTCGTAATTATGTACCCGGAGAAGCCCACTGATCATCATCATCCCACAGGTCCTGCCCGAATCCCTTGCCTCCGACATCCAAAATCCTCGTTCAGGATCTCTGGAGCTCCCACCCCCAGCCCGCAGAGGTAGCCGGTTAAACTTGCAGCAGCACCGCCCAATAACGGCTTGTGTGCGACAAACGGAAAGACCCACACAGCCTCTGCACGTCGAGGTGGCAGCGCTGTGCACCTTAGGAATCATATCTGTTCTTTAAAAAGAAAAAAAGTACATTGAGCCCACAGGCCTGGAATACATTAACTTGCGAACGGAATCTAACACGCTCCAGAAAAGTCCATCTCACTCTCAAACAAAAAGAAAAGGAGGGGTGGGGGGAAAGGCAAAGGCACTTTACCATCCTGTCCTGAGCTTTCCAGATACTCGGTCAGGTCACAGCCAAAGGCACTGGCGGCTCCCTTTCGTTTCAGCTTCTGCTTGGCACCCTTGTTCTTCATGAGTTAGTCCCAAAGAGGTTGCCCCTCCGTCTCTCCCTCCCCTGTGCTTGGCACCGCGCCTAGGATGGTCTTCGGGGTCAGATCACTGGCTGCGGCGCGGCTCCGGGGGCCCGCATGGGCGCGCGGAGGAAGTGCGGCCCGGGGCAGCGCGCATGGACCCCGCGGGGCGCTGAGACCCGCGCGGCCGCGGAGCCTGCAGTCCACGGCGCGCTCCTCCAGGGCCGCGGTGCCGGAGGCCGGGCGGAGCTGGCGGCCGCGGGCCGGCTGGCGGGAGTGTCACTTCCTCACTTGGAGTCCCAGGGACTTTTCACGGGCTCCTGCGGGATCTCCGAGCGTCTTCCCCCGCTCCAGAGGGAGGGCTAGCTCTCTCCTTTCGGCTTTTGCAGAGACGCCCCGGAGAGGACGAGAGCGCGGGAAGCGGGCAGCAGCCAGGGGCGAGGAGACAGCCCCGGGGCTGCGTGGCTCCTCTGCCCAGCGCCCGCTGTCTTGCCTTCAGACGGCGTTGGGAACGCGAAAAACAAGCATCCTGTCTCTCTCGCCCGCCCTCACGCCTTCCTTTTTTTCCTGTCTTACAAATCCTAGGATCATCCAGCTCAGGAAATGCTGGAAGGAAGTTAGCTAGGGAGGGGGGCGGAGGGTGGAAATTTTTGGCAGCTTAGTGCTGCGTGTGTATGGGGCCGGAGGAAGTAGGTGGGTGGGTTGAGGAGTACGGGGCGGGGGGGTAGGACGCGCTCTTGGGAGAGCCGGTCTGCGGCCCTGGAGATAACTCGGCAGCTCGGGAGGAAACCGCCGCGCTCCCAGGAGGACCCGCAGCCCCAGCCGCCCGCTTCCTGCCCCACCGCGGCCCTTGGAGGAGGGTAGGAGGAGGCGCGCTAGCTTTCGGGACGGACGGTGCTAGGTGGGACCGAAAAAAAGTCCGGCCTCCTTTTCATCCTCCTTGTCATCATCTCGTTGACACTTTCTATTTCGGTGCCTGCCTAATCCTACACAAACCCTTCAAGAGTAATGACAGAGACAAAGACGGGGATTCCTGCAGAGAAACCTGACCTGCCCGGGAGCGGTTTTCCGCCGGCCACTCCCATCCTCCTCTCCCGCGCCCAGGTACCCCCAACCCAGTTAGCTCCCCTCCCACGCTGACGGAAGACTAGAGGCTGCCGCCTTGTAACCACTGCCCAGGAAATCAGATTTCTGGTTACAGATTCATGCACACGCGCGCACACACACACACACACACACACACACACACACACATCACGTCACGTCACACGCATTATTGCAAGTTTACTACAATGGAAGTGATTTGCGGGGTACCCCGGATTTAAGGTGACTGATACTCCAGCATAATGTGGAGAAAGGAGTCTCCCAGGCGGTTCCATAATTTGTCCTCAAGCTTTCAGGAGGGCATGTTCTTTTCTTCTCCAGTTAGATCTGAAATTCCTTGACTTCTGTGTATTCAGCACACAGTAAGCACTCAAATCCGTGTGATTTAACCATTGGAAGATTAGATTAAACTTCCTGTACAAATTCAAATCCATATATAGACGTGAAGGGGAGGGACATTCATACAGCTCAGATTGCTGACAGAAGCTTTAAGTATAGTATTTTACTTACTGAATCCCTTTATAGTCACTTATACACGGTCTCCCTGTGTATTCTGGTGACACTGAACTCTGACCTTTCACCTTTTCTCTTTGACAGAGGTCACAAGTGATAGCCTGTCTTGCAAATCTGGCCCACAGAGGTGTTTGGTTTCACACACACAATCCTTTAAAATTTTTTCAAATCAATTGCTAACTTTAAAGGGTTAAGAGATTTCACTTAAGAGATGTGAGTTTCTGGCTTCTCTTGCACATGAGATGCAGATCTGATAACACCAAAAGTGCACTCCCACATGGCAAGGACTGCTGATGCCCAGTTGTGACAGCCCCCACTGCCTGTCTTCCCACCTTGTACCTGCCTGACCTCCAGAGCTCCTAACCCAAGCTCTGAGTATGGTGGCTCCTTCCTTCCATTTTCCATCTGTCTCTCAGCGACACCAGCATTGCCCTGTCATCTTGGCTAGACATCTTCAAGTAACAACTGACTCATTTCTTTCCTTCCACCCCCACCTCCAGGCTAGTCCTGCCCAGACCGATGAGTCCTTCAAAAGGCCTCTCCTCTGGTTTTCTTCTTTTCCACGCCCATTCAGTGAGGATCGGTGACTCCTCAGAATAACTCCTAGTGGGATTTGCTGAGTTCGGTCTCTGCCCACTTCATACATCCTATGTACTAAAGACTTGATGAACCTTCCTGAAGTATTGTTCTTGTTACATTCCTGCTTTGTTCAAAACCAGTCAAGGACTCCCTGTTTTCTAGTGCCAGGACAGTGGTTTCTAAGCATTTTGTAAGCTATTTGAAGAATATTCAGTAGGATATTTAGTGTAATGGCTTATTCCTCCCTTTATCTATAGAGAAGCATTTCCATACAAGACTGTAATTATTACTATTAACATTTGTTTAGGAGTTTACTTTAGCAAGGACTTTCATATTCTTTTATTTCATCTGACCTATAGTAGATTTCATCACTTGGGTAGCCAAGGAAAGAGGCCAAAGGGGTGCTTTTCTCCTGGGTGCAGGCCCCCAGGACACAAAATATGGATAAATTGTCAAGTTCTTGAATTGCTTCTTTAAATCTTTAAAAACATTCTTTTAACTTTTCATTTTGAAGTAATTTCAGCTTATAAAAATTTTGCAAATAATAGTCAAAGAATTCCCATTTACCCTTCACCCAGCTTTCCCTAATATTAATGTCTGCTATAATCAGAATACAGTTATCAAAATTCAAAATTAGGAAATGTATATTATACAATAATATTTAATTTATACAATAATATTAACTAATATTAACTATATTAATATAATAATTTTAATATATAATATATTATGTAATATATCATATATTTAACTATATTAACTATATTAAACTAATATTAACTATATTAATATATTTATATATAAATATATAACACTAAAATTAACTATATAAAACTAATATTAACCATATTAAATAATATTAGTTAATATTATTGTAATAATAACATTAACTAATCAACAGCCCTTATTCAAATATCAATTAACTTTAATGACCTACAATATTTATTAAGTAGGGTCTTTCTCACAATAAAGCCCACCAGTAATTTACAAATGATTCACATACACTTTACAGTATAACATTAGCTATGTACCAGGTCCTCTTAATCACCATCAGATGCAGAAGTGTAGGTTATCACAAAACAGAACTGCCTAGGTAAAACAGTAAAGCTAGTGACCTCCACACAGCCCTAAGATTCCCCAGAGGGACTCCACAATGTGTCATGATAAGTCACGATAAGTTGGGTTCACATTGTTTATAGAGTTCAGGGTTGAGATGATATGAACACTGGGCGAGGTGTCCATTATGCCTGGCTGACTGAACATTTGATATATATGCATGGTGGCTCTTTGTCTTTATTTGATAACTCTCAATTATCTACACCTTATGGTTGGAAAAACTCACAATTTACCAAGCCAGATAATGAACCACATAATGACAGCAAGACTCAAGAAGCTGGAAAGCTGTCCTCCTCCCCATTTGCTCCCTGACCCCTCTCATTGCTGAGTGTGCCCTGTGATAGATGCCAAACTTGAATCTAGCCCTTCTTCTGGACACTCTATTTTTCTTTCTCTTTCCTTCCTCTGCTCACCTCTTCCTCTTCCCATATTTCTTTCTAGTTGCTTACTCTAAGATGTGTACCTTTTCCTGAGTCTATGGAAGAAAATCAGATTTGGGTTTCAAAGGGTTTTTCCGTTGGACTTTGGATTTCCTAGAAAGCAAGATTATATGGAGATTGTGTAGGAATGTGAACAGCCTAATAATTAAGCTGTTTGGATATAAATTATCCCTTCAACAGATTATGATAGAACAAGAAGCACTTCACTCACATGGAGCTACCACCATAGAGTTTTGTCATGGCTTAGGATTTATCTGCAACTAAGACTGATGCCTATCCAAGTGTGCCATCTGCTTCCTTCCCTCACCAATGATGGTAGTAGTCTTCTCTGCCATAAATGAATAGATGCAGAAGACAGAGGATGGGTATTGGGAGATTTTTGTGTCACTTGTGAGCTAGCCTTTCTTTTACTTGCCCATAAAACTAGACTTATCAATCAGCAATTTTAGAGTTCTCCCTCCTGTGCTAGTGCCCAGCCACTTAAATACTCATAAATGATCCCTTGTCCATGGACATGATTAACAGGTTCTGAATTCTCTGTTCTGGGGTGGAGAATATCAGTTTATCCTCTTCCTGGGTACATTTCCTCTTCTTCCCTTTCCCCTGTTCCCAGCTTAAAAATGTTGGTCTTGTCACTGGTTGTTGGGTGTTATTAACCGAATTGTGCCTCCCCTGCCAAATTCATATATTAAAGCCCTAACCCCCCCGTACTTCAGAACCTGACTGTATTTGGAGATAAGGCCTTGAAAGTTGAAACAAAGCTTTTAGAGCGGGTCTTAATCCAACTTGACTGGTATCCTTGTGAGAGGAGGAGATGAAGACACAGAGAGACACCAAGGATGTGTCCCACAGAGAAAAGACCAGGTGAGGACACTATGAGAGGGTGGCCACTTACAAGGCAAGGAGAGAAACCTCAGGAGAAAGCAAAACTGTGACACCTTGATCTCGGACTGCCAGCCTCCAAAACTTGTGAGAAAATAAACGTCTGTTGTTTAAGCTGCCTTGTCTATGGTATTCTGTGATGGCAGCCTTAGCAGACTAATATATTGGGTGAGACTCTTCTATGAGAGAGGGCTTGTGCCCACCCTGGGCCCAGATGCCAGTGCCCTGAAGGTCTGAAGCTAGTAGAGGATGAAGATGCCACAACAAAAGGGCTTCTAGAAAAAATGGGCTTCTAGCTCTATTATTGCATTTCTCTGTGCCATGTGTTCCCAGATCTAGGTTATGCTGTAAATTGTTGTTTCTAGGTGTTCAAATGAGGAACAAGCATGCCTAGTGAGGTTGGAGGAGGCCCACATTACCAATCTCTAATCAAACAGAACAGAGTGGAGGAGAGGTCCACCTGATGGAAGAGAAGGAACAAGAACCAGGATCAGTCTCTCAGTCCTAGAAGCAGGGATATCCTGCTAGCAGTACCTCTTGAAACATGCCAGCTGAGCTCCCATTGCTTCACCACCTCTATGACCAGGAAAGTAAGTTTTTCCTCTTCCTTTTTTTTTTAAAGTTGATTTATTTAGAGAGAGTGAGAGTGCGAGCGAGGGGAGGAGCAGAGGGAGAGAGAGAATCCCAAGGAGGCTCTGTGCTGTCAGCATGGAGCCCAATGCCAGACTCAATCCCATGAACCACGAGACCCACAAACCATGGGATCATGACGTGAGCCAAGGTCAAAAGTCAGATGCTTAATGGACTGAGCCACTCAGGCATCCCAGGCAGTTTTGGTTCTGAGTGGGCCTGCAAGAGCAAGCAGTCACAGTGATAAGAACAGAGAAGGAGGAGAGCCTTAAATGCTCCCACTCCCAGCTCAGAGGTTGAAGAACAGACATAGTTATTATTACACATGATGTTCTCTCTCTCTCTCTCTCTCTCTCTGTCTGAAGCATTGTATATTTTAGTTCCCTTTCAGTTCCTAGAATTGCAAAACTGCATTATTCAGGAGGAAAAAAAAGGCGTTGGCAAACACTACAGCCACAGTTGCCCAGCTGAGAATGCAATTCAGTTGCTTCACCATCAACCAGGCGTTTGGGGATAGAAAGGGCAGAAAGTGAGAGAATAGTGAAAAAGAAAACACTCCATAAAAAAGGAAGCCCTCCTAACATTTTATGATAAAATTGCATTGACCACTCCCTCCCTATTAATTCAGAACCTCAGCCTTTTATGTAAAAGAGTAAATGTAAGAGAGATGACAAGTTTATAAAATTGGGGGCTGGTAAGGGAAAAAATTAGTTTTTGCAGAAAAATATATTTATCTATACATCAAGGGCCTTATTGTAACCGAGCTAACATGAGTTCACTCCATGGTGTGTCACATATAGTAACTACACCATTTGAGTTGTTGCACAAAGGAAACCTTATTTGCAGGAAATAAGGTGATCGTGGGGAATAACTTCCAAAGCCACCACTCCCCAGCAAGAGTCAATGGGTTCCTTTTATTTCAGATTAGGATGACTATTTAGATAGGAAAGCCTTATCATCATAGGTAAAGGCAGGCATAAGGTGGCAGGAGCACTTTAAGAAGCCATGCCTATACATGCTTCATATGTTATGTTAATGAGGCTTGTGCTCTTCCTTGGGCGGAGATTTTAGTTTTGTAAGGAGATAAAGGTAACAGTCAGTCACTCCAAGGATCACTCGGTTGCTCCATGGTCCATCCTGGCAGGTGTGAGTCGGGGGTTAAATTCATACCGGTCCTGGGGCACCTGGGTGGCTCAGTCGTCTAAGCGTCCAACTTTGGCTCAGCTCATGATCTGGAGGTTGGCGAGTTGGAGCCATCGGGCTGTGCTGACAGGGCAGAGCCTGCTTGAGATTGTCTTTCTCTCCTTCTCTCTCTCTCTCTGCCCCTCCCCCCGTGTCTCTCTCTCTCTCTCTCTCTCTCTCTCTCTCTCTCTCTCTCGCAAAATAAAAAATAAACTTAAAATATATATTTAAAAAAATCTATACTGGTCTGGGTGGTCTGGGCCAGCAGGAGCTCTTTTTCTGGGCAGTCTTTATTGCTTCAAGAGTAGTTTCGGTTTCCATCACAGGATGTTATGTCCTTTGGGTCTTTTGCCTGAGTTAAGAGATAAGCTGGAAAGAAGAGTTCAAGGGAAAATGTGGAACAAAGGTCGGTGAGTACAAGCAGGTAGGCAGTAAAGGTCAGGTCTTGGGGTACAGGTGGTGACACTATGAGAGCTTTCAGGAGGAAATGCCCTTTGGTCATGTGAAATGCAGGACTGGGTAGACGTGAAGAGGTTGGGACTAGAAATTAGATGAGACATCTGCACAAAGTTTGAAATTATTTGAGAAATAAGGCTTCTCCTACCAGTATTTTAGTTACACTCTAATTTCTTTGCATTGAATGTTGTTCAAAATCAAGAGATTTGGAAATCTTTTGTGCTCTGCGGAGTGTTTTAAAAACTGTAATGACATTTGACCCATGATGCACAGTGTTGCACTAAATGAGTCTTCAGTATTTCAGAAACAATGAGTAAACCTGGCAGCACAAGACTGCCTTGTCCTGCTCCACCAGGGGCACAGGGCACTGCCAAAGAGCAGCAGGAAGCATCCTTCCTAGTCTCATGTGGAGAGGAGACTTCACAAGACCAGAGGGAGAGCCAAGTGCCGTGGTTTGAATCACTAGTAATACAGACATTTGACTCTGCCCAGGGTCTGGCCTTAACCTTCAAGTCTGAATTTGGATCCATTTGGCTGGAGGCCTCTGTCTGGTGGCCCAGAGGGAAGGATGCGACAGGCTGTTCCCATGAGCAGCAGCCCCCACAAGCCTGGCTGGGTCTGTTCTGGGGGTCTAACAGTAGGTTCAAGCATCCCTATCAGCAGTTGCAGTTGGGATCCCTTCTCTCCCTTCATGCTCTGCATCTTTTGAGTTTGAGAGCTACAGTGAGACTTGGGTGGAAAAACCTGGATCCGTGAATTCGGGAGTCCTCTGGATAGGGGATGCCGACTGATTTCTGTTATGTTGGTGTTTTGTTTTGTTCTGTTGCCTCTTACTCTGCCCCTGCTTCCTATTTTAACTCTGTTCCGCACCCCTTTGGGCATGTTGCCTTCTTTCTGGCTGGGAGAAAGACGATAAAAGGAGCAGAGACACAGTTCTGAGTTCCATCTGTCCCCTGCAGGGTCTCTGAATACTGCAGCTAGTGATGTTCTTAGGTGGGTGGAGATCTGTCCCCGCCCCGTTCATTGTGTTCCAGAGTTTCCTGTGCATTGCCTGTAACCCTCTACCACTCTGCCAGGCGCCTTTTAACACAAAAGGGAGGAGATGGGGGCAGGGAGTGCTGAGGAAAAACATCCCTATAAATAGCCCTCTTGAACAAAATTGTTTTCCCAATACACAGTTGTTGTGAAACCTTGATGCCCCTTAATCTAGCTCCTCACTCTTCTCCCAGTCCATTCCAACCTTTCTCCAGACGCCTGGTGTTGCTCCTCTATTCTCTCTGAGAGGGAGATGTTGTAGAAGCACTTAATGAAAGCTTTAGATCCCCACAGGCCCCTGGCCAGCTCTGGCCACATGGGCTATGGGTTCAGGCTAACCTTGATTCTATGCCTGCTTCTGCAACTTATTTGCCCCAGGGCCTTGGTTGGACAAATTATTTAACCTCTCTGAGCCTCAGTTGTCCCACCTGTTAAATGAAGTCATAATAGCTACCCGTAGGGTTGTGTGAGGGTTAAATAAGATAAGGAAATAACCTACGCTTTGCCTGAATCTAGGTCAGTGCTCATATATGAAGAGTGATTATTATCATCTTCGTTAGCAATTCTTCTATTCCCTTCATCACTATCCAATTTCTTGGGGTCTTTTCCTATTTCCTGTTACAAGGGTGTCCCATATAAAACACATTTGTAAGACTCTAAGTTTATTTTATTTTATTTTATTTATTTTATCTTTCCTAGTTTCAGAAATGATTTGTGATGATTTACATTTATGTGTTAGAATGTAGAAAATTTTTCAGAAACGGTAAAGTGGCTTCCTGTTAAACAGTCTTCTAACAGGGAAGATATATTGCGGTTTGTGGGCTATTGGGGAAGCGTTCTGATTGTGGCTCTCACTTGTTAAATAACAAAAATTCAAACAAATACATTTCAAAGATCTAACTGGCTTTATTAAATGATTCATGAGTCAGGCAGCATCCCATCCAGCAAATAGAAAGGAGCTCCATCAAGCTGCAGAAAAGGAAAGGATTTTCAAGGTAGAGAAGGAGCAGAAAAAAAGGAAGTTATTAGCAAAGAATCTATTGTTTCAGTCAAGGTTGCCCTCCTAAGGAGAATGGAAGAGGTCTATCAGTAAATTTATTAGTGCTGACCAGGAAATTCTCATGTTAACTAGTTAAAGGTTGCATTCCTGGGGGGTTGAAACTGCAATTAGGTTAGGTATTAAGTCTTGGTTTACTTAAGTAGCTCCATTATGACCCTGTGGTTCTCTTTTCAATAATTCCTCCTTTTGATCAGGCTCTCAGCTTAACTGAAATGTGATCAAAATTTAAGACATTAGTGCCACTCTCAGAGTTCTCCAAGCTTTTTGTTGTTTTGTGTGTGTGCTATTCATAGGTCATGACATTTTTGCTTAATCTCTGTGATATTCACAGATTATGACTTCAAACTCACAGTTTTTAAGTCCATCATCCACTTCCTTCCTTTTCTGACCTTCCAGTCTTAGGAATGATGAGGGAGCATAAGGCAAGCTAACAGGCCGCAAACACCTCCCCACCCCCACCCCAGCCAGGTGGGATATGTGTGGTATTCCTGTGGGCACTCCTGGCTGCCCAGGAGCAAAGGAAAGGGGAAAAACAAATGGTTTACTAGTAGATATCATAGTCCTGCAGGACCTAAGTTTCCATCATCCCTCCATAGTGATGTGGGAAACAAAGGCAGAAGGAAATGGCAGATAGAACTACCTTTCCTTATAACCTGCAGTCCATTGACAAATACTTGAGGTTGGCAGAGTAAAATGTTTCTCCAAGAACTCCTTACTGTCTTAATGTTAATGCTTTGCCAGAGGGAAAAACAACCTTAGCTTGACAATAGCTAGACTTCCAGTATCCTGTGAGTCTTCTTTAGCATATGAAAATCTCACTGGAAACTTCCTTTGGACTTTACCTCACCCCCTAACCCCATAGTATAAAACAAGTCTCTTCTCCTGGTCCTGGGGCAGCTCTTCCTGCCCATGGGTCCTATCCCCATGCTTCAATAAAATCACCTCTTTTTTTGCACCAAAGACATCTTCAAGAATTCTTTCTTGGTCGCCGGCTCCGGACCCCATGAACTCCACTATCACTCCAAAAACCTCATCAGGGAGATCATTTGCTTGGATGTTAGCAGCTGCAAACATGCATTTGAAGCTTTTAGGAGATACCATGCACCAGGGAGGTTATTATGATTACTAAAAGCAAGATAATTCCCAATGTCTGGACTACATTTTGAAACTATAGTCTCTAAGACCCAAACCAACCAAAATCAAAGAAGTAAAAGAAAGACCTTGCTGAAGGAGTCTCCTTTTTAAGCCAAGTGGCTTGCTCAGTGGTCTCATGAGTTGCGTTTTAACTTCCTAGAAGTGTTCATGAATGTGCAGCAGGCAGTGCTGGCCATAGCACAGATACCTCCTTTCTCAGTTAAAAGATGATCAGGGGCTATCCTATTATCAAGAACAACTTTGGCCAGAAAAATCAAGGATCTTTGTCGGGCAGCTATTGTCTTAGCAATGGATTCTGCAATATCTTTAAGAGTTAAGGAGACATTCCTGATCATATTCTCATTTACATTTACTCCTAACCAGGGAAGTCTGGCCCTGCCAAAGGAAGCAAATCCTGAGTCATGAATATCTCCTACTAGGTCTTTTTTTAACAAGATAATGTAAATCCAGGGGAGTCGACCAATGAGATGTCTTAGTTTGCTTGTGAAAAATTAGGAGCACTGTTAGGTAATGGAGGAGGCATTGCATGGCCAGGCACCAGGAATCTAGCATTCACAGGCCCAAGGAGAATGATAACCACCACAGATGAAGACAAAATCCTTTCACTAAGGGTACAAACCACTTTCACTAAGATGGCGCTGTTGATGGACAGATAAAAGTTTTTGATGACAAATCCAACAGTCTGAAAGGCAAAGCTTACTTCCTTTAGCAATAACCTGGAAGATACAGATGACAGCAGTGTCTTTCCAGGCCAGGGTCAGAGTAAAGGAAAGAAGGGGAAGGAAGCATTTCATGTTTAGTTAGTATGAAGTCTTGATTCAGCATCTTGGGCAGAAGCAGCCTACCCTGATGTCAGCTACTTCTCTTCCTAGTCAATTTGATTGGGAGGTTTTCACTTTTGTATAGGAGCAGATGTCAGGTGGAGCCATATTTAGCTGTGAGGTGTATGTTCAAGGTGTAAGTCCCTGAAGTTTGGCTGCCATATGTTAGTGATGAGGACCTAGTATAGTCCCTTCCAAGGAGATTCAAGGGCAGTCTTTGTTTGAGAGTTTCTAAATTCCAGTTCAGTTGTATGAGCTGAAAGTTATCAGAAATCTGTATTCTAGAGTACTTGCCAGATTTCTTCCCATGAATTTCACTGATGATGAAACACATTTGCAAAAGCATCAGAGTAAAACAATAATTGTAAGTAACAAAAGACTTAAAAATGGCCATGGCTAAAGATCTGATAGGAGGTCCTTATATTGAAATTGACAAGGAAATTTGGTTATTTCTATGACACACAACACTTTACGTTAATAACATATTAGGACATATCAGATTTCTAGGAGTTTCATGCCATTTCTAGAACATTTATTTTAACAACATATATCTATACAAATATAATCAAAAGTTTAGTATCACTTATTTGACAATGTTTCCCATGTGATTTAACATGCTAAATAACCTAGTTAGGGGTGTTTGGCTCAGTTGGTTGAGTGTCTCTTGATTTTAGCTCAGGTCATGATCCCACGGTTGTGGGATCAAGCCCTGCCATGAGCTCTGCACTGAGTGTGGAGCCTGCTTAGGATTCTCTCTCTCTCCCTCTGTCCCCTTCCTCCCTCACATACTTTTTTGCTCTGTCTAAAATACCAATAAATAAATAAATAAATAAATAAATAAATAAATAAATAAGCCTAGATGGTTTATTATCTCTCATGATAAAAACAAAACTTGAAATGTTGCAGGGGCCTTCTGGATCTCCTCAGTTAGATTATGGTCAAAAGATTTCATTTTAGAATTTGATCTTTGGAAGTATATCAAAATTATCAAAAGATTTCAGCATTTGATTAAATAGGATCACAGATCATTATGAAACAATACCTAATTATCCATTTATCCTAATTATCCTAAATTATCCATTTACAATAAAAGATTTTAAAGGAAAATGCAGAAGGTTATATATTTGAAAGCAAAGTTTGACTCTTTTAATATTGACTTAATATTCTTGAGAAATCAAAGACCTGAAAAAAAAAACCCTGATAAACATAAGAAATTATTTTGGCAAAACACAGAATCCTTATTTTCTACAGAGATAATGTTAAAGGTAAAGAAATAGTTTCATTTACAATTTATTAAGAGCAGACCAGTAGTTCAAGTAAACTTTGTTCTTTTACCAAAGAGAAAACAAAATTTTAATTTTGCACCAGTGTACTTTTGATATTAAAACTCATTTACTTGATTTTTAATTTTTTGAAATGTTTACTTTTGTTTTTGAGAGAGAAACAGAGACAGAGCATGAGTGGGGGATGGGCAGTGAGGGAGGGAGACACAGAATCTGAAGCAGCTCCAGGCTCTAAGCTGTCAGCACAGAGCCTGATGCGGGGCTCTAATTCATTAGCTTAGAGACCATGACCTGAGCTGAAGTTGGAGGCTTAATCAACTGAGCCACCCAGATGCCCCAAAACTCATTTACTTAATTAAATTTAGTTTAATCTTAGCCAGTACTGACCACACATAAAATTTCTTTCCAAAGACTCCTTTTTCATAAATCTTCTACAACTTTCTTTTTATATTCAGATTTTGTCCTAAGTTTTCCCTCTTCCTCACTTTAGGATAAAATTACTTTCTTTTCCTTCCACAAAAATGCATTTCCATTTCTTGTACCTTCTTTTACTAAAAACACACATCGTACCTTTCTTGCCTACAGAGATGTTTCCCTTGTTATTTCTAATAGCTTTAACCACATATATGAATTAGAATTCTTAACCCTTAGAAGCTTTAATTTCTAGTGGAAGCTGAGAAGTAAGAAGTTGTGAACTGTTACACCAGTATTCTTTAGATAAATTTGCAAATACATTTTATAACATCTAGAAACATGCTGCTTCATCATCTAATCTCTGAACAAAGCACAAAACATGTCTGTTAACAGATCCAGATTTATCTTCAGTTTCTCTGTAATAGGGAAACCAAAAGCCAATAAACTAATATTCAGTAATTACTGTGTCACTATTTTATCTTATTTGGAAATGATTTAGGTATTTAATGGACTTAACTCATCCCTTAACTTAACAAAACTTTTACATTTCAGGTTACTCAAAAGATTTGGAAGAAACTATTTAGAAAGTTTACCTAAAAACTTTTTATCTTATTTACATGTATTTAATTTACTTGTTCTTATGTTTAGGTTACCCACAAAAACTTCATGACACATTAGACAAATTCAACCATTATTCTAAGTTATTTTTTCTGGCAACTTTTTGCAACATAAATAATATGAACTTATTTGACTGTCAGTAAATCCAGACAGAATAAAAGTTTTATATTTAATGCTGATAACCCTAAGGACCTGTTTATTGTAATTAAACCAACAACTTTAAATCTGCTTTAATACTGAGTATTTTCCCAGCTCATGTGCACTTGAGAAACATTTGGGTTAGTTTAGATCTTTCTGAGCCTTTTAGAATACCCAAACCAGGGCACCTGGGTGGCTCAGTGGGTTGAATGTCAAACTTTGGCTCGAGTCATGGTGTCGTGGTTCCTGAGTTTAAGTCCTGTGTTGGACTTTGTGCTGACAGCTAGGAGCCAGGAGCCTGCTTCAGATTCTGTATCTCCCTCTCTCTGCCCTCCCCTCCCCCAAATAAATAAACATTTAAAAAGTTAAAAAAAATACTGATTTAGAATGCCCAAACCTACAAGTGCTGGTCTTTAAACCAACTACAAGGGCTCTTTTACAAATTAATTTTATTAATACCACCCAGAAGTAAAAAAGTATCTCATGTTTATAACATATATATTTTGTGACATGTATATATATATCATATGTAAATAGGTGATAGATAGATAGATAGATAGATAGATAGATAGATAGATAGATAATGCACAAACACATAGACAGACATAAAGACCTTATAGTTATTGATATTTGTGGAGCAAAAACCCTTGCTTTTAAGGCCCTTCTTACATGTTCTTATCTAATTGAAACATTCCCCATAATGGTCAATGTAATTTTAGGTTGCTTTTACTAGCATTTAGCCATTTTACTAGATAATCTGCAACTTCCAGGACTATAGTGCTTGGACATAAGATAAGCAGGCGTGCTGGAAAGTGGCGGGCTCGGTATTTTGGATTTAAAGTTGTTTTTTTTTTAATGTTTATTTATTTTTGAGAGAGAGAGAGAGAGAGACAGAGCACAAGCCAGGGAGGGGCAGAGAAAGAGATGGAGACACAGAATCTGAGGCAGGCTCCAGGCTCTGAGCGTCAGCACAAAGCCTGATGCAAGGCTCGAACTCACGAGCCGTGAGATCATGACCTGAGTCGAAGTCGGATGCTCAACCGACTGAGACACCCAGGTACCCCTCAGTATTTTGGATTTAAAGGATCCCATTCTTTTACCTAGACTTTTGTATTTCTCAGAGCCAAACGAATACCTAAAAGAGGGACAGACTCTGGGTTGGGGATTGTGGGATATTTTATAGTGTACCTCATTGCATGAAGGTTTTCTTAAAGTTGGCTGGTGACCTAGTGTCAATCTAACCTGTTTCCTACAGGTTAGATTATCTTATCAAGGGAGACTTCTTGAAGTGGCAAGCATTCTACAAACCTTTAAACACTTGACCTGTGCCCACCAATTTTTGCTGCTTTCTGGTTTCTGAGGTTCCCTTAGCAATAACTGTTATTTACACAAAACAAGACAGACGAATGTGCACCTTAATATATCGGCAGTAACCGAGAGACATGATGGTATCCTGCCCACAAGAAGACCCTCTTCACACCACCATCAATTTCCATGGAACATTGGACCACAGAAGGGAATGATCTAGCAAACCCCATGTTCAAGCACAATGGAGAACTGCAGCTGCCACCAACAGCTCCCAACATGGAACCCAGGGTCAGAGCAAAGGTCTGGGATTTTCCACTTGGGGAATTGTGGTCTGATAGTCTACGGGCTCGGCTTCTGGCTGGCACTTCTGCCAGCTCAGTTGGGCATTGGGCAGAACCATCTGCGAGCCCAAGCTGACCTGCCCTGTAAAGGAAAGCCAATTAGGTCGGGAGCTCAAACGCAAAAAGAGTGGAGCTCAACCGAGAGGAACCTACCAGTGGTCCTTGGAGATGTTGAGAAAGACAGTGAACTCAAAAGTGCTCACAGAGCTCCACACCTGTGTTTCTTGTTGTTCCTGAACGTGGCCAGAGTTCACGTTGGATTCTTTTGCTGCCACCAAGTCTGTTAAATAACAAAACTTCAAACAAGTAAAATTTAAAGATTTGGCTTTATTAAATGATTCATTAATCAGGCAGTATCCCCTTTAGCAGATAGAAAGGAACTCCATCAAGCTGCAGA